>NC_067283.1:125266067-125618567 GCF_020740795.1 Apus apus
GAGAACTTAAGAAAGTGAAACAAAAAGACTGAGAAAACGAAGTGGATTCAAGGATCCATTAGTATTTCAACTGTCATAAAAAGCTTCATAATGAGTGTGCAGTAAAATTATTATTAACCCTATTTTTTAAGTATTAGCATGTTAAGCTATAGTATTTAAACAGTGAATGTAAATGCATAAGCAAGAGCTGAAAGAATTTGCACTTTTAAGGGAATGAAGGAAAGCAGAAAAATAAGAAATCTTTCTTTTTCTTTTTTCCAAAGTTTTGATGCAGTCATGCATTAGTTGTAGCTGATTCATTAGTAGCTGTTCTGAATTACTGTACCTTATCTAAAACAAAGTTTTGTGGTATGTTTATAAAAATCTGACTTCAGAGTAAACATAATTATTTCACAGTGAGCCTCTTTTATTATTAAAATTTACAAGCTCAGTTTCACCCTATTTGTTATTTTATGCAAATGGCAGTGAAGCTTTTTACAGTAATGTTAATCTCGAAAGGATTTATTGACATGAACTTAAAATTTCTGATGTTTATATGCTTAGATTATGTTCTTAATTGTGCTGTTTCTTTAAACTGAGTGAGCTCTCTGGGGCAGAGACTGTTTTTCTCAATTTGTGTAAAACCACTAAACTGCCTTTGAAAACTGCAGTAACAATAATAGAACTATGTGGTTGTATTTTGTTTCTTTTTTTTTAATATTTTTTCATCAATATTAATTATATAAAATAATGAACAGTAGAAAAATTAGTTTGTTTTGTTGTTGTTGTTTGCTTTTTGTGTTTTTTTAATATGGACAGAAGGTAGGGGACAACTTATCCCAGAGATTCTTGAGGGAGAGAGAAGAGACCTGCTTTCTTTTCCAAGTTCTGCAGCATTTCTTGTTTCTCAGAACAATATAATTTTGAGGGAGAGTAGGCGTTACTACCTCATTTTGCTTCCTACTGAATGTCAAAAGAGATTTGAATAGACTGCCTACATTTCTGTTTCTGTTTGACTTTTAAAGTCTTCTTCAGTATCTCACAACCGTGTTGGCATTATGAACATCCATTTCCTTCAACTTGTAAATCTGATGTATTGTCAAGTCTTGTTTTCTGGATTTGGTGGTCTAGCAACCACACCCACTTGAAGTAAGAGAAATATTTTTTTCCTTCCCTAGGGGAGAGTAAGTTAAAAAAGAATGAGATGTTTGAAAATAAAAAATATTCATTCCTGGTTTGACTTATTATCAGCATCCAGCACTGACTAAATCTAAAGGGTCAGCTCTTAGAAGAAAATATGATTAATAATCTCAACATTTTGACAGTGGAACTTTTTAGCCCATAAACAGAAAGAAGGACTATAAGTCTTTGCAGACTAAGAAACATCTCATCTCTGCTTACAGAAAAAAACTAAGATGATTCAGAGGTAGGCTGAGACCTGAAGATTAAGCTGAATAGATCCAGCTCTGATTTATTGTTTATATCAGATGATGCTGTTTAACCCTGTGCTGGACCCAATAGAGAGCCTGATATTTTAGGGTGACGTGGGAAAAGAAGATTGTCCTGATGAGCCATTCACTGTCTACTCCCTCCATCTTTAAAAAATAGCTTTAAATCTAGGTGTATTTGTATTTCTTGTGCTTTGTGCATTTTGAACAAAAAGTCTTTGTTTTCTAGTTACGGTTGAAGCTTCTAGTATTTAGTGATGTGGAAATAAGACAACATGAACACAAGCACTGAAAAATTTCCTAACTTTGACTCTTAAATAAGATACTTTCTGAGGAAAATGTTCTGACTCTTCATCTGTGCACAGTCTTGATATTTATTATGCTGTAAGTTAATTCTGAAATCTTTTGAATACCTTTTAATCCTGTTCAAACAGGTCTTTACCAAGGCAAAATGATTATTGGTGCCAATTATGACACCTTTGTTCCGTGTTTCAATAATTGCAATATGTAGTATAATCAATTTATAGCTGAAAAAATTATCAGTGATAATTGACTGTGAATCCTGAACAGGGAGCTTATCCAAGTTCAGTTCAGACAACAAAGGTGCAGAAGAGCCAAAGTGATTTAAGTCCTCAGTTCAATGTGTCATACCCTCCCTGACATCACTTTATTTTTTAACCATCATCCAATGGACCGTATAAGATATATAGGGGTTGATGGCTTTGGCTACTGAATTTATGAGCAGAATCTCTTGCTGAATTGTCCCATAATTGGGTTCTTAAAATAGATTTTCTAAGATAAGTGCAGTTGTAGTTGTGTATTGTAGCCAAGTTCAGAATTCTTTTAGTAAATGTGAACCAGCCATAGGAATTTATAGGGAAAAGTTTAATGGCCAGTGATTAATAATGATCATATAGATCAAATGTCATAATTAGACTGGCAAGATGACTAATAGGCCAAGAAGGAAATAGAATTTTATAAAATTTCATTAATGCTAAATTTAAGCCTTACATTCCAGCATAAAATCTGTTTGTAGTTAGAAATCTTGCAGGAATAAGTAATTAATTTCCATCTCTTTGCAAAGAGATGAAAGACTGTAGTTTAATACTCCAGCTGATATTTTTGTTTAATGTATGATTAATGAGTAATTTTAAAATTAGAATAACCCAGTTCTAGTTAAAACATGTATGTACTTAATTCATACCTGCATTTTTGTAATGACCTGGTAATCCTTGCTTAGAGTTTAGTTTATTTTTTCCTTTTTATGTATTGGATGCAAAGTAGTTGGGCTTTTGTCTTGGTTTGGTTTTGGTTTGTTTGTTTAATTCTACACATAATTATTTCAGAAATCATTTTTAGGGAAAAGAAGTATTTTGGACCATTTTAGTAATTATGGTTAAGGAGAGATATTGTTGAAAGCAATTCAAGTAAAACATAGAAATTATATGCAAAAAAAAGGACAAAGCAAAACTGAAATGTTTAACATTTTGTCTCAAATACTCAAATAAAGAAGAACAAAAATATCTACTTTAGTTGTGGCTGTTATCAAAGTCCTTGGAGAAGTCTGATATACCTGAAGTCATGCTAAAAAGCATTACCAGTATGTTTGGTACCAGTTAAAAGTCCCTGGTAATGCTAGTTTTTTTTATTGATTTAGTAACAGTTCATCTGCATTCTTTGTCATTTCTACAGGGTAAAATATGAAAAAAATACACTGATGTATAGCAAGAAGAGGAGTTAAGAGAACAGGGATAGGGGAAAAAGGCTTTCTGAGTGTGAAGTGGACTTGATCTCTCTCAGAGATACTCCTCTCAACGCACTTGGTGTCAAGAAACTAGCATGGGTGAAGTTCTCAAGTTCTGCAGACAAATGCATCACGCTCACATCCGCAAGCCCTATGGCAGCATTCAATTGGTGCACCTGTATTTGTATTTTTCCCCCTCAAAATACCTGAAATAGACTACACAGAAGTGTTTTTGGTTTTCCTTTTTTTGCTTCCCCCCACTCCTATTTATCTTTTAATGGGAATACAGAGAGGGAAATGGAGGGAGGAAGGGAGGTGACACCAGTAGTAGGGGGTTGCAGGCTTTGTTGGATTGGCAGCAAAGGTTCATTCAGATGCGTTTATTCCACACAAAAAAAGATAGTATTCAACCACTTTGAATAGATCATCATAACTGCTTGTCTGGTCAGCTTTCTCCTTAGAGTTTCAAGTTATAGGGGTCGATGTGTAATCTAGGGGTCTTGTCTAGCTGCCTCTATTAAAAAGTGAGGCACTCAATACCAGCTGCACTAAGCAGGGTGCCTCTATCTGTAATAGTGCCATCAACAATTCTGAAGATGTACTTTGAGTGCACACGGGATAGTCAGACAGTTTGTTGCAGCACCGAAATTTCCAGAGCTAGCCACAGCTGATTTTATGCTAAATACACTAATCTTTTACATCAACTCTAGTCATATAATCAGGAAGATTTTCATTCATTGTTATGCTCCTAGTTGAGGCAAATTAAGTTTGCTCTGATAGTCCTTTTCCCTCTTCTGTAACAATGAGGAAAAAATCCAGTTTAACTAGCACAGCAGTATCAAAGGATGTTTTGGGGGTGTTCTGTTATTAGTTTGTTGGATTTTTTTAGTTGTTTCTCTTTTACTCCCTCTATTTTCCTTAAAAAGAAAAATTGATTGTAATTCATATGGTGATTAAATATAAGAAAATCATTAATGGCTCTCCTTTTTTCTTTTCTTTTCTTTTCTTTTCTTTTCTTTTCTTTTCTTTTCTTTTCTTTTCTTTTCTTTTCTTTTCTTTTCTTTTCTTTTCTTTTCTTTTCTTTTCTTTTCTTTTCTTTTCTTTTCTTTTCTTTTCTTTTCTTTCTTTTCTTTTCTTTTCTTTTCTTTTCTTTTCTTTTCTTTTCTTTTCTTTTCTTTTCTTTTCTTTTCTTTTCTTTTCTTTTCTTTTCTTTTCTTTTCTTTTCTTTTCTTTTCTTTTCTTTCTTTTCTTTTCTTTTTTTCTTTTCTTTTCTTTTCTTTTCTTTTCTCTTCTCTTATTTCTTTTCTTTTCTTTTCATTTCTTTATTTTCTTTTTCTTTTTTTTTCTCTTCTCTTCTCTTCTCTTCTCTTCTCTTCTCTTCTCTTCTCTTCTCTTCTCTTCTCTTCTCTTTTCTTGTCTTCTCTCTTTTCTCTTTTCTCTTCTCTTTTCTTCTCTCCTCTCTCTTTTCTTGTCTTTTATTTTATTTTATTTTATTTTATTTTATTTATTTACTTCAGAAGGATGTGCAGGAAAGGAAACTTGTGTTAGAAACTGCATTCCCTGCCTTAAAAGAGAGGAATTCTCACTCTACTTTGAAACAAGGAGGGACACAAAAAAAGTGGGCAGAATCTGAAGCCCTAGGAAGCCGAGTCTAGGTGTCTGAGGATCTGGAGGCATTCCTTTAAAAGCAATAAATGTTGCTCTCCTTTGTCAGCATAGTTTCCTAGACACATTTGTTACTGCCGCGCCCTATGCCCTTCTCATCTACTCATGTGAATAAATCTAAAAAGAATGGAGGAAACTAATTACTGCTTGAAACAAAAAGTCTCATGTAAATTTACTCTTTGTGATATATAGCACAGATACAAAATATGCTGTGCCCTCCTCTTTCCACATACCTTACATTTAAACACAATGTGCATTATTTACTTAATCATCCAGTGAAAAGCTGCCAAGGACAGATGTAAAAATGAGACAATAACAGCTTTTCCTTTCCAGACTCTCAGTCCCATTTCAGTTTGCTTTTTCTTCTCTCTCTTAAGGCTTAAGACTGTAAGCATCAGATCTGTGTTACAAAAGCTCTCAAGCTAGGAGGCTGAGAAGAATGTGGAAACTAATAATGACATGGCCTTCAGTGCTTTGTTTGCAACAAACAGCAACAACAAATGATTCCTCCAATGATCTAAGCCTGCTGGAAACACGGGGCCATTTCTTCCCTTGAGATCTGAAGCAAGGAGCATATTGAGAGTATGTTCTTTCTTTTTATACTAAGGTGTTTGAATCCTATAACAGTTTTAAAACATGAGAGACTACAGCATCTCATGTAGATCCACCTAAGTTTGTCTTCACCCTCCTTCCTCTACCCAGGCATGCACACTGGAGACAAGAACTAGCAGAACAGTAGTGCTACAGCTAAGAGCAGCACTCAAATACTACCTGTCTTTACCTTTCTCATGTTGATGTGCAAGTATTTTTCTAGGCCAATGTTTTAGATTTTTAAGGAACAACATGAGACTAAAACAAAGTTACTACTCTATGATATAATACTAAATTTTGAGCTTTCAAAAATGATGAACAGGACTTTTAAAAATATTTTGTGCAGAGGAAATCTTTCTATCTCATTTCAAGGTGGCATATGTCGGCAAACCGCTGAACTCCACTGCTAGTCCCCAGACTGTGTTGGGAGGAGAGCCAAGGTTTGCAATAATATTCTTGGCACTCTTTTGGTGCCTTTCTGCCAGGGTTCACAGAGAAATAAAGGAAGTAGAATATAAGTTGCAGTAGTTTTGAAACTTGCTCAGATGCTTTCTTGTGCCTATCTGCTACATTTTCTCTTAGCTTCTTATCTCGGTTCTAAGCAACTATGTGCTTTTTGATTGATAAAGAAGAGAAAGCTTCTTGTCCTCGCCATTAAGAGCTTGCATGAATCTCTGTCTTCCTTTTAATCTACCTTTGAATTTTACTGGATAGCTCTCTAACACTTTTAATACATTTGTTACATTTGCCTGCTTTGAAATTCTATTTACTTGTTTGTCTTTCCCAAAATATTGTTCTGTTTTCATTATCCTTCACAAGACTGAAACATCCTACCTGAACCTAGCCAAATAACCCATCTGAAAATGGCATGGGCTTCACTGTTTTATTACCTGGGCTCTGGCTCTATTTCCCCCAAAATTAGTGTCTGAACTATTAAACAAATATGTGTGTAATGCTGAGTAGGCAAATGGATGGATCTGAATGTAGGACTAGACCTTCAGTGGGGTCCTCCTGAGCCACTAGACTTACACAATAGGTTAAAAACAAACAAACAAACAAACAAAAACAACAAAAAAACCTAACAAACAAACAAACAAAACCCAAAAAACTCAAGGAGTTGCTTGCCTTACATACATACGACTTGAAAAGCTGCAGAAAAATATGCCTATGCATGCTTTTATTTTGTAGTGCTTTTTATTATTTTATCTTCATCTTTTTGACACAAGATATCATATAGTACAAAAGATATTTTTTAAACTTTACTGCCCCTCCTGTAATACCACATAAATAATACAGGAATAACTTTACCATTTACATCTTAGGTAACGGAGCTCTGACTAAATGTGTTATGTGGCTACTTTCAGATCACCTCCTCTAAGAGAAGAATCCAAGAGCAGACTGGGTTACTATTATCCCTCTAGTAAGGGAACTTTGATGCTGTTCCAGATTTCTTAACCATAGGCATAATTTGTAACTGTTAGTCCATTCATAGGGAAAAAAAAATAAAATAAATTAAATAAATAAAAAAAAAGACTGTGAAGTGACCATTTATTTTTATGGAAAGGAAGAGGTTTTGCCAAGAAATATCTTGTTTGAAGATAGTGTTGCACTCACAGGGACATTCCAGAGCAAATCATAAATGCAAAATTTTAGTCTGACTTTGTGGCCACTCAGAAGCTGACCACAGGTCTTCTGAGAAATCTATCCACCACATATATCTAAGATAACATAAGAAGAAATACCAGTCAGAGTATTACTAAGATACAAGAGTAATAAAAACTGTGGAGATGTTTCTTTCTTCTTTCCTACAATCAGCAGGATCATGGTAGCAGTATTCTTTCTCTTTGCCTGGAACAACTTAGACCATATATTCTGATAATGTTTCTTGAAACTGTATGATAAAGCAAACTTAGTGTTGTTGCAGGTGAGGGTGATTTTCTTTTTTAACACAGAGATTTGAAAAATCCTCATTTCCTTGCTGCAGGTTAGGGATGTCACAGAATCACACCTGCCAAGTATCTTGTATATGGTCTGGATTGAGACGGGCTCTTGAGACACTTATTTATTTATTTATTTATGTGTATTTCAGGATAAATTAAGAGTTTCTTGATTGACTGTCATTGGACACCAGAGCCTCTTGTACTCCTTCTCCTCCCCAGGGTTAATCTATAGATTGCTTTGTGTTGAAATATCATATTTGAGTTTAGGTGTTTCCTGCCCTGAGAAATACAGAAAATTTGTTACAGGGCTCTATACTTTTACATTTTATTTTATATTACCGCATGCTTTTGTTTTTTTTATGGAGCTAGACCGTAAATTTGTCCAGAAGCCTAAGTTAATGAAAGAAGTCCTCTCATTAAATATTGTGTGCTGGTGGGAGCACATGGTTGCTGTTCTCACAAGGCTACACTGCCTGCTTATTCATTTTTCATGTTGAATTTAAGGTATGGTTTTGACCTATAAAAACCAAAATGGCATGAGACTTTCACAATAGCTGGAGGCATTTGAGGGCCGTGAACTGATATCTTGTAAATTTGAGAGGGAGGACAGACAGCAGAGTTTCCCTCAAGGTGCCTTCATCTGTGAACTTATAAAAACTATCTTTGTAGACCTTCAGGGTACTCTGTAAGGCATTTCTATTTCCTTATGCTTTTGAAAGTAAGGGAGGAGCTTGAAAGGACTGATACTATTTCAGAGTGACAGGCTTTAATAAAAAAAATTGTCCAAATCATTTCAAGCATGTTATTTTGTAAATACATATCAAAACCAAAATGAGATTTCTCTTAAAGGTGTCTGAGTTCTAAAAAATAATTTGGAAATAACTGGGTACTGTTTGTGTTGATGGCATGTCACTGTGTGCAGGGGGATTAAAAAAAAAGAGAAGGAAAATCTTCCCCAATTCCCAAGACTGACAAAACTGAAGTGCTCGGGGTTGTGGGGATTTAAAGTGGGCTTGGCAAACCATGGATTTGCTGACTCCTCTGGAGTGCTGTGTCTTGACCCATGTACTACCAAGTGTAGAATAGACTTTCTGAAGATACTACTCTATCAAAAATAGAAGGCAAAGTGTATCTCTTGACATTGCTACTTGTTTAAGCAATGTAAAAAGATATATTGAGGAAGAAAGAAATAGGAGAAGCAGAACAACTTCATTTGTTCCATTTTTTTTCTTTAACAGAAAGGCAAATTTCCAAGAAAGAGTATCATAAAGTCACTGCTCATTTTGCAGAGATTGTTTAAGGTGAGGAGGGGGGAGGAACATGCATGCACTTATGTATGAGGAGATAGATGGTAATGTGAACAAATGGAAGAAGTATAGATACGAAATATAAAAGAGAAATAGTGATTGTAAAACAAGGAGGAAAAGGCGAAAAGAAGAGGAGGGAAAGGAATACTCAATATGTCAACGGAAGGTTTATGTTGTAGGAAGAAAAGTGAGATAAAGATGAGAAGAGAGTGAATATAAAAAATTGCTGCTATCCAATGAGTTAGATTGTTAATTAATTCCATTTAATGTTGTTAGACAAGTCCTGCTATTAAAGATATTGCACAATAGCATGACAGATGGTTACAATTGTTGCTTTCTTAGTTTTTTGGGTATGTGTTTGAGACTTTTTGGATCCAGTTGTGCTGGCCAGAGTAGGAAGGAATATGGCAGCCCTGAATTTTTCACAAAAATTAGTATGTGTAGTACCTCGACTAGCTGGTGTCAGGTAGATCAAAACAATATAACTATCAGTCATTTTCACAGGCCAAGACCTTCCTCAGGGATATGCAAATTATTATGAATTATTTGGCCTTCTCCATTTTCACCAATAGGTAGCAATATTAAGTTTTCCATTGGCCTCTGTAATGATCTGCTATTCTAATTTTTAAATTATCATCTCAGAGGCCACCACAACATTTTATTTTGTTTGTACTATTGCAAGTGTATAAATGGATAGGAAGTGGAAATATATTCATAAATTTCCAGATTATTCAATCCTGTTTAAAGAAATTAAAATAAAAGGGCAAGGAACAGGAGAACTACCAGATCACCAGAAGCCTACCCACAATGCTTTTGTAACCAACACCTCCTTTTTAATTTCCAATCCAGTTCATATTTTTTGTCTTTATAGTAGTGTTTACTTTAATATTGTGTCTGGTCATCCTTTTTGTGTTTCCCAATTAATTTCCTTTTCAGCTGCTTAATTAGAAGTTGGAGATTTTATGTGTAAAGTGAAATATCTATATACTTGTTTCACGGTTTATCAATGCTGTTCTTATTTATATGTGCTCAGTATTGTTAATCATCTTATTTGGTTTTCAGTATGAGTTTTTCTTAGCATGTTACTATCTTAAGGATCAGAGTTTTCCTGAAGCCATTGTCAATACTTGGTAGTGTTTTTCCTTGAATTTTCGTCAATTGCCAACACTTGACTTTCTAGGGCAAAGTTGACATGGATATGAGACATGACAGAGGTGCTGTAGGTGCATCTTCATTTTCATACTGAATGTACTCTGTCCTGTGTTTTTTCAAGGTCTCCCTCCATATCCATTAAGTATATTCCACTTACTCAGAAGTTAGAAATAAGTATTCTTACATGCAGAGGGCCAACCATCTTGTAATTCTTTTAGCCAAAATTAAGACAGTTAATTGGAAGTTTTATCTGAGTAAAGACTGGAGTATTTAGCTCATGACAAAGATGGTACATGAGAATGTATTTTCTTAAAAAGAAGAGGACTGCATCTGAAACCATACAATAGCTGTTTTAAGTAAAATTAACTACTTGAAAGTGATACATTGTAGTGATTCTTGTAGCATTGTCAAATCCTTCAACTGATGTATGGTAGCAGTTAAAATGATTGTCAAAACAGGAAATGTACAATACCAGAAAGTATCTAGACAAAACATGCAGAGTTTTTATGATTGTTTGGCTTGGCTTTGTTTATGAGCTCTTTTTCATTAGGCAGTTTTCTTTGTATCTCTTCAAAATCTCTACTGCAATTTTCATGGATTTGTAGCAGCTCAGATTGAGAAATGTTATGCAAACCTCAGTAATATCAGCACTTTCTTTCACTTCCAGCCTGAAAGTCATGCCAGACACATAAAATTTCAGCTCACTTGAAATCCATGGTGAATCTAGTGTATGCAGGGGATAAACCGTGGAAAAGGTAGTGGGTAGCACCCTATTTATGTTGAAACTGCTCAAGTTCAGGGGGCAATTTCCATTAAAAAAAAAAAAAAAAAAAAAAAGTACATGAGAATTTCTAGCAGCAGAAATGACAGATTTTATAAGTAGAGGTGGCACACAGATTCAACTACTGTTTAGTTCAGGTACTTCACTGTCTGTGAGATGCTTCTACTTCTCAGGCTAGATGGAAATTTGTAGCTCTTTCTCTTCTGTCTCTAAGAATCAGCCTTGAAAGTAATTTCTTCACTATAATATCATATCTGATATGAACAGAGCTGATATGAGGCACTCCCACTATGGTTTCTCTGAGATACAAGGTACTGCCAGTGCATTAGCCATGACTGAACAGTACCTTTTTAATGGCCACTACTGCAGCTGAATCAACAAGCAATAAGCTAGTATAATTAAAGGTATTTAATCTTTGATCCTGTGAGTAGTTTTGTTTTTGCCACCCATGATGATGCCAGTAAAATACAGACACATGAAACTAAATGTCAAAGCCTCTAGCTGTGACTGTTTAATTAGTATTTCAGTTACTGTTTAATTAGTATTTGACCACAATGCACACAGTGTGTCTGAGGTTAGCTGAAGGGCTCTCACTGGTCTTTTAACTTCATTTTTTAACTCAGAACTTCTGTCAGAAGGCAGTGGGGTGCCTTAAATGGAAGCTGATGACTTATTGTATGGTATGGCTCAGTCCAAATCAGAACTAAAGGCCAGATACAAAGAGGACTGTAAAGAAACTGCCTCAGAGTGAAAAGTAACTATACCTCATTTGGGGCAGATTAAAGAAAAAAGTGTTCCAAACCCACCACATCTTTGTGTAGTAAAGTCACAAATCAACACAGAATCAAGAATGACCTGTGATGAATGTCTTATTTTCTAAATAATTGAAATATAAAATGGTCCTGGCATCACATTGACAAAATGTCTACACCATTCTGTCTCCAACAAACCCACAGGTGTTTAGGAATATGACACATGGAGTGTATGTGAAATCACCCTTCCCTTGGAAATTCTGAACTAGCAATGCTGCCCTGACCAAAAAAACACCCATTAAGTGCATCAGCCCAACAGGTCAAAATATCCACAGCTACATGATTGCCCTATATATGTGTGAAATATTGCTTGATGTTCACAAACAGATATATATATATATTTATTTATTTTTTTACTTATTTTTTTTACTGTCAACAGCTGGATGCTAAGCTGAGGATTTGGAGCTCCTTCAGTTCTTTATACCTGGGCATCAGTATTAACTTTGCAGGATCAGAATAAGAATGTGACTTTCCTGCAACTGTAATTGCAAAAACTAAGACTTTGCCAAACCTGAGTGAAGCTGAGCTCAGGATCTTGGAGTTTCTACAATCCCTTTAGGGACCTACACACAAGTCTGGTTTTCCTCTTCCCAGGTTGCCTGAAGAAAGCGGTGATGCACACTTGCATCTCATTCCAGGTCTCGCATAGGCAGCTAAGCAGATGATCTAACTGAATTGTCTCCAAAATTACAATATCTTTCACTCCCTGCCACCTCTACCTGCTTGGGAGTATTCCAGGACAGCCCAGGACACCAGAACAACCCTACACCCCACTCAATTCAGGAGTGGGGCTGGTGGCCTTCTTCTTCACTCTGTTTTACAGCTGTGACAAGCTGGAATCTCCATGACTTCCCTTGGTGCCATTAAATTGGGGCCCAGCTTTGTCTAAACCCAAAGACATTTCTTCAACTTCATTAAAAGAAAATTAAATAAAGAAAATAATAAAAACCTTTTAAAATAGTTTCTAATACCTTAAGCTGTGTGTCAGCCACATTCCTAGACTATTTGAAAGAAACGTATGTCAGGCTTTTATGAAATCAGTGGTCTCTGAATTTGGCCCTTAGTGTTTTAGACAATAAGCTTTTCCTAAAAATGACAAATCACCAGCAGATGTTTTCTATTACCATTATGTAGCTTTGTTATAATTCACTAGAATTGGTTTGATTTTTGTCATTTCCAACAACTTTTTTAGTGTGTTTATAAAGCTAATAAAAATATTTATCAGGAGAAAAAGTTGCTATGCCACATCTCTATTGAAAAATTAGTCAGAAGAGCAGGGCACATAGCCTTCTTGAAAAATTATGACAAATATCATTTTTGTCTAAATAAAGCAGTTTCAAACCCACAGCTTCTTGAAATAACAACTTCTAGCATAATTAAATGTTAAAACAGAATGGAAATCTGGCATTGAAAGAAAGAGAGTAATGTTTCATCTGCAAAGAATGCTTCTTTGAAACTTTGGATACAGCTGCACATTTAAGACTGATGAAGTTGCAGAAGCTGTAAAAGGTAAAATATAAAAAACGGGACATTGGGTTAACTCCTCAACTTCACTGATTTTTAAACTGTCACTAAACCACTTTTTTTGAACTTTTTGTTTTTTTAAATCTTTCTGACCGTGTACTGACTGAAAGCTGAAAAGAAGCATGAAAGAGGAGAGTCTTAAGCTGACCATAGGGCAGGCACTTTCCAGGCTGTTGTTCCAAAGGCATTCAATGCCATTGTTTGGAAGTTTTCCTAAATAGTCAACATAGATTTTCAAGACTTTAATAGCATCCCATTGCATAGATTTAAACTACAGAACCATTGTCATTGTACCAATGATACTGTACTGCTTCCTCAGTGGTGTTTACTCCCTTCAAATATTTGTAGACTATTATTTTTCCCTTTTAGTCATCATGACAGCTGGGCAAGTACTTCAGAAAATTTTTGAAAATATTTGTGTTCTGAAACAGAGCTCAGTATTCTACTTTTCTAAGCTATAGTGAACTTAAGTCTTCTTCCTTGTTTAGGAGAAAACTGCTTTTTCAGTAAGACTTGTCCATATATGTTAAAGTTATCTCTGGTTTCTCCAGTCCTGTGTGTAACATTAACACATTACTGTGTTTGCTTTTTTCCTTAGAGACTTAACTTTCTGTATAATCTTTATTTCCTTCTTTTTTTGAGTTTTTTAGACTGCAAACTTCTGAGAATCTTTTAATGTATAAAAATGCTGCCTCCCCCTCACCCCCAAATTAATTGGCAACACTGTTGAGCCCCATTTGTATATGTTTTTAGCCCCTCAAATAACTAGGCAGAGTGTATCTAAAAGCAACATCTACAGCTGCAGCATTTCTGCTCAGAGCTATGTGCAGGCATATTTCTTTCCTACAAAAGAAATAATGAAGTCATGGTGCACTGAGTGTGATTACCTGAAACCTGTTAAAGAGTTTTTATTTCCGCACCTATCAGTGATATGATGGGATATGATTACCTTGACTGTAAAGTAGTACCTGATAATGGAATGAATTTGCACAGTTCAGAATGGGATGCTAAATTACATACACAGGCTTCAGGCTTCACCCCCAGCACCACTTCTCCCCCCTTTTTTTTTTTTTTTTATATTTGGTTTGCAAGCCTACATGGGGTGCATACTAAGCCCCAGGTGAGATGACTTAATGCAATTCACAAACTAGTGGCAACGCTCTGCTTGCCAAGAAATTATCTGTATTTTATGTATTCTATATTAAACAAAATTAAAGAGATAAAGTGTCTTTCTGTGTGTGTGTGTGTGTACACAAAGTGGGGCTAGTGGAGAATGCCTCCAGCTCTATTGTATTATCTTTAGTTTATTTGCTTTGTGGGGACTCAACATCCCCGTCATTTTTTGTATTTTCTTGATTCTAGAACACTACCTATTTCCACCCTAAAGCAAAATCTAGCTACAGTCCAATAGTTTCAGCTCTGAAATGTATTGTGTCATGCTCAACAGTGAGGATCACATCAAGTGCCACTCTCCACAGTGAAGAGAGCAGTAAAACACAGAGCTCCTGGGGCTTATCTTTTTCTCCCAAAAAACATTGAATTTCTATCTGTGGCCCACAGCTCTCACTTTCAAATCCTCCTGATGCCTGTGGCAGGAAAATCTGGTAGGAGGAATATAGTCTAAGCAGAGGCTTAGCACAAAGCCTGTTCCTCTTTCGCAGGCCACCATCATTTGTAGTAGGTGAAGCGAAAGATTCCTAAACTGTTCTTAAAAGTTAAAGGATTGTCTGGTTCAGTAAAATTAACTTTTGAACACTGGGGGATTTTCTGGGTTTTGTTTTGGTTTTATTCACCGTAAGTAGATAAATGTCTTGTAAAATATTTTCTGTCTTTATATTCCTGATTACTCTGTATTGTTGTTATGGCATTGTATCAGCATTGTTTTACCATAAATGATGGAATGCTGGTAACAAGATATGAATTCACTACTTGGCATTTGATGCTATGTTACTTGCTTTAGATGAAGTATTCATGTGAAGTGTTTAGACTGTATCTTTGTGGAAAAGTAACGTGCTTGTATTATTAATTGTTTAGACACACACTCTCATTTTATCATTTTAAACCACTCTCTGATCCCACAGATCCCCCACAACCTAAGTTATGGATAAAACTTTTTACCCAGAAACTAATGGCAAGAGCAATGACTTTAAGTTACTTGCCGTAGATACCTCAGCTCCTGTTGGCAACCAGAAGTGATGCATAAGCTCAGCTGATTTCTAGTTGCTAGAACAGGTAAGTGAACCTGTTCAGCTTTAATAATTACTTAGAATAGCTCTATGAACACTCTGTACTTTACCAGAAGTGAAACTATTCCAGTTTCTCCAGAAATTCAGAAGCATAAATACTTCTCAGTCCATTTGATTATGTTTTTCTCAGGAATGCTGATGTTAGGCCATGAAATCTGGGTCTCTTTGTCTCACCTGATAGCAAAGTCAAACTTCACTCCACTACATTAGTATACACATGGCAAAAGTATTTTCAATTTATTTAGAAATAATTTTTTTGATCACATCTCAATTTTTGTTAATGCAGCTATTATTTAAAAATAAATAAGAAAGGGCATAATGAAATTATTTTATTACCAAATGTGAAGTTTCCGTTGTAGAAAAAGGCTACTTCATGTTACTTTAATTTCAAATGTTGTGTGTTATTCAATGCTTCATATTTCTTCATTTGACATTTAACTTGGGGTTTAATTTAAATAGCTTCATAAGACTGATACCATGTTACAATACACACCTCTGATGAAGGTCTTTGAGTGCAAAAAGAGATGAAAGCTGATACTTTCAGGCCAAAAGGCTTTTTTTTTTTTTTTTTTTTTCCTGGCCTAGGGACAATCCCAGTAAGAGACAATCACAGCAAAGGCCTGCAGGACAGAAAGTTACCTTATAGTGTAATGTCTACATGTCTTCATTAATGTGTCACAAATAGTGGCATGATTGATAGTAATGGCTCTTCTGAAATGATATCTAAATAATTTTATAATTTTATTTGGAAAGTCTGTGTATGTGCTTTCAGCTCTTTCCAAACCAAAATAGGTTCTCTATTAAGCCAAAACCCCTGCCTCTTGATAGAGTGGCTTAATTAACAAGGATTTGTACCAATTAGGTAATCTCAACTGTCCAAAAAGATTGGCTGCTCCTGAGTTTCTTACTGCAACTCTTCTTTTTACCTGAGCTTGCCACTCAGAGTCTGTCATTTTTACCTTCTCCAAAATTGGTGAGTGGGTGTGTATGCATGTGTGATGGGTGAGAAGACAGCTTTCTTGAGTCACCACCACCTGCCTAGCCCTTTGGCAGGTGTGTTGCAAACTGCAGATCCTGTCAGTACTTCAGGCAAATATAATTACTTTTAAGTCCTGAGATTGGGGCTAGGTGCTCAGAGCGACTGGGCAAAGAGCAGACTTTTGGGGCTGTACTTTTTTTCTGGTTTGGTGTTTGACTGTATGTTTTTCTTCCACAGGAGGAGGATTTGGTAGGGGGGTAGGTTTTTGGTCATAAAACCCATGTATCTTTGAATACTGATGTCAAGAATCTGTCACCTTTTCTCACTTTAAGCAATGTCTCACTTTTAAAACAGTCCTGCAGAAGTTACTGTAGAATAAGTTTCTAATCAAAGGAAGCAAGGATTTCAGAAATCAACTAGGAATGACAGAAAAAGAAATGCTCTACACAAATTTATGAGCATATATGATAAGTGATCTTTCTCCCTCTCTGGATTCAAGATCCGATCTGAGTATCATAACATAGGAACCGGTTCCTCTTTTGGTTTATTTTGAACATATTTTCTGAACTCTGTCTTCCATCTTTGTGCGTTTAATCTTTCCCTCTATCTCTTCTTTCAGCTATATTGTATTTTTTATAAAAGAATACTCTTTCCTGCAGCCAGTTCTTTCCATATAGATTACTATAATTAGGGGTTAGATTTATTCATTTTAATGATCACATCGTTCCACAGATTTTGTAGTTCTGTATTCTTGAGCTCAGTGAACAAAGCTTAAAAAAACCAAAACATCGCAACATAAAAAAACAAATAACCCAACTGTATAGTACTGATGCTATTTCTGGTTTTGTTTAAAAGTTGAAGGGATTTGCATGAAAACGGGAAGGAAGGGTATGTCATAACTTCTGTGTTAAGTGAAAGGTTTTGTTTGTATAAATCGCATACTGTATTCATCATGCTGAAGACAAATGGTAAACATTGCATTAC
Source organism: Apus apus (assembly GCF_020740795.1). NCBI lineage: Eukaryota > Metazoa > Chordata > Aves > Apodiformes > Apodidae > Apus > Apus apus. The sequence goes on from NC_067283.1 coordinate 125,283,220, forward strand.
ACCATTCCCATAAAAATTAGAATTCTGCATCAGTAAAACTAGTTCTACGGTGAACTGGTTTATTTTATTTTTCCTTCCTCTTTCCCCAGCATTGTGCCTGACAAAATTTGATGGCCTTTTAGGATGAGGTCACAGTGTCAATGGATAAGGAAAAACAAAGTGACATCACCTACCTGGACCTGTGCACAGGATTTGACATTGTTCTGTACAACGTCCTGGTCTTTAAATTGGAAAGACATGGATTCAATGGATGGACTGCTCTGTGGATAAGAAATCGACTGCATGGTGACACTAAAAAAAATTGTGGTTGATGGCTCATTGTCCAAATGGAGACCAGTGACAAGTGGCATTCCTCAAGGGTCAGTACTGGGACTGCTGCTGTTTAGAATCTTTGTTGGCAACATTAACAGTGGATTTGAGTGCACTCTCAGCAAGTTGGCTGGAGGACCTCTCCCATGAAGAGAGGCTGAGTGAGTTGGGGTTGTTCAGCCTGGAGAAGAGAAGGCTCCAAGGAGAGGTTATAGAAGAGCATATAGAGATAAAATGGTGGATAATGGTTTCAAACTGAAAGAGGGTAGATTTGGATTAGGTTTTAGGAAAGAATTCTTCACTGTGGGGATGGTGAGACACTGGAACAGGCTTCCCAGAGGATCTGTGAATGCCTCCGGCCTGGAAATGTTCAAGGCCAGGTCAGATGGGACTTTAAGCAAACTGGTCTAGTGGGAAGTGTCCCTGCCCATGGCAGTGGGGTTGGAACTAGAAGATCTTTAAGATTCCTTCCAACTCTAGCCATTTTCTTATTTTATGATTCTGTGTAGCAGGACTCATAGCAGTGAAAGTTGCCATTGCTGCTTTCCCACCCTAGCATTGCTGTCTAACTTGAGTAGCTTGCTCTGGGAAAGCTTGGTCTTTCTTTCCTGAGGTCCGTTGCTTTTATTCCTTTTCTGCTTTTTCTGTTTTCATTTCCTGATCATGTTGTCATTATCACTGGAGTTATGATGAACAAGTCTGATACTATTTATAGATTCTGGGCTTGTAACCAGCTATTTTTGTTTCTTCAGTGTTATTTAAACCTATTGTTCATTTTCGATAATTGAGCAATTTCCTCTTATTTTGCACCTACAGCTGTGAGGTTTCTGAATCTAAGAACAACAAAATGGTGGGTTTAGTCTGTTTAAAAAGTCCATACATTGGAAATAGTGGAAGTTTTGCTTCCCTCGTTCCTGTTGTTTTCTACATGCTCTGACTTAATATTGGTTATTAAAGTGGATTTTGTGCATCAGATGAGGGTCAGATATGGCATTTTAAAAGTTTGAGTCAAAGGGGGTTTATTTAGAAGATCATTCCTGTTTTAATTAATAAATTGTTATGAGCATTTGTAATAACAATATACTGTTTACAAAGTCTTGACAAATAGGGATAAATATTCAGCATGCTACATGGACAAGTGCTTCTGAGATTGCTGTATTGTTAATGCAAAGAGAATACCTGTTTTTTGTGCACTATATTGAAATAAATCCCATTAGATTAAGGGTATGGCTCTTGCTCTTGTTCCCATAGGATCTTGGAGTTCTCCTTTTGTGTCTCCACACTATTTATCTGATTATGGCTCTCTAAAATAGAAAAAAAATAGAACGTTTCACAGTATCTTGTCCTTAAATTAAGTCCTTCAGAATACAATAAGGATATCTTGGAAGGCTATTGCTGATATAATAAAGCTATTTAGTTACCTTGAACTGGTGCACCAACACTCTAAATCTAGTAATTCAGGTACAAAAAAATTTTAATGTTATGTTCGTGAGTTAAACTGATAATGGAAAAGAGATTTGAAATTTAGAGTAATGCACTGCCTTTAAGTTAGTTTGTTGTGAATGCACAGTGTGTTCTTAGACAAAGAAGTGTGGGTAGAGACAAAAACATATCATATTGCTAACAAGTTCCTTCCACAGTCTTCTGAAGCTTAGCCTTTATTTATGCAGGTGTAATTTGTGTTTCTGGCTTTGCAATTGCAAGTGAAAGATAATCTCAGGCCTCGCATCACAAACTCCCTGATTTACAAGTACACTTAGGTAACTGCAGTGGTAAATAATGTAATGCTTAAGACAAACTAAGTTTTGCCAGTGATATTACTTTTTATTTACCAGAAGAAACAATGAGAGTGCCATTTAGAATGTGATTTCTTTGTCACAAACTTAATGACTTTCCAGGGTGCTTACTGGAATTCCTTATCACTCTAGAAGAGGATGTTTAATAAAAAAATCATGCAGCTTATTGATTTTCTAGTCAAGTGTTAATACAATAACTTGCATAAACTACTGCAGTATATGCACTTTGAAACATGTCTAATTTCTAAAGGATGGGTAAAGGTATTCTGATGTTAATAAAAGGGAATTATGTCTGTCTGCAACTATTGTTCCTTCTTTACATCTAAACTGAAGCACAGTCCACAATATCAGAAAAAAATAAATAAACATTCCCTTTTCTACAGAAAGTACTTGGAATGGAAGTTACCCCCAGTGTAAAATATTTTACAAGTTAGGAAGCAGCATGAAAATGTTGTCCAGTCATCTCTGAGGAAGCTGACCTGGAATGAAGAGTAGACATTTGCAAATGATATAAAAAGAGAGGAGGATTATATGGAGAACAGAAGGAGAAAAGAAAACCAAACAAGAGAACTCTACAAAGGTACTTGCTACTGGCTGGAGAAGGATTAAGCACTAGATAGACTGACCTGACTTTGGTGCACAAAATGTAGGTTTTAGTCTCCTGGAAATAACCTGGCTGAGAGTTTTGAGTAGAGGTCTTAGGCATGTAGTTTAGTGTTAGAGTAAAATATAAGTACTAATACAATGAAAACAGAGAAGAGTATGTGGCATACATTCCACCAGAAAGGAAATACATATGAATTTTGTAGAAACTAGGAACTCTAGTCCCCAGAGAGTCAAGATATTATTTATGTTTCTAATAAATCCACAGCGCTCAGTTTCTGCAAGCACTAAAGGACAGGTAGTTTCTCACAATGGGAACCTGATTCACAGACTCCTGCTATCTTGTCTCACTGAATGACAGAAGGCAAACAAGTCAGACAAGTGAGAGACAAGTTTCAGAAATTGTCATGAACCACCTGGAGAATTATATTATATTTTTTAATTTATTTTTTTTTTAGCTAATATAATTATCCTGGGCCTGCAAGAAATAATTATTTCATACCTTCAGAAAACTGCTGCCTTCTCAATACCTAAGTCTATTTGGGATTTACAATTATGCAACTGTGTCCCTTTATGACTCAGGTTTATTAGGCATGGTTTAATGTTTTCCAGAGACTTCAACATGAAACAAGAGAATAACAGCTGTTGTCATTCAAAAGTATTTGATGGAGTGCAAGACTTCACCTTCTAAGTAACTAATAATCAGGTTTCAGGTAAAGGAAGTGGATGACATAAGTTCTAGGTCCTCTTCAGCTTGAGGAGATGTAAACCATCATCTCTTACCTTCTTAAAGTGACACCATAATAACAAAATAACCTTGAATAGGACAGTTTTTCCTTCATTCATTTGAAAAGCAGTCATTTGTGAGTAAAAGAAGAAAATGAATGTGGGACTCTGGACCCTGGAAGGGCAAACTCTAGAGGAAGTGCTGTTGCTCCTGTAGTTAATAGGACACTGTTCTTTGGAGACCACATACTTCCTGGGACTGTTTATGTGTTTTTCATTAAACAGCTGTCAGAAACTATATATTGTTGTCACCTTCACATTTCTCTTCATCTGAGTTTTAAAAGAAAAAGCCAATCATCCGTTCACAAAGTGACAATACGGACAGTGATGCCTGGTAGAAGGCTTAGGGTTAAGCATCTAGCCAGAAGGGCTAAATCTCTGGGTGAATTGGGGTTTCAGATTCAGCTCTCCACAATGTTTTCTGAAGTTTATCATGGACCTGCTATAGTTGTTTTGAATACTCATCCTAATTCAGTGCATATTTTTCCCTGGAGATTATACAAAGATTTTCGGGTGACCAGAACTGGGGACCAGACACATAAAAATTAGGCAGCAGTAGTTGCATACAGGGTATCTGCACAAATCAAAGGGTGAAACCAATATTATTTCTGTGAGTACACAGCTTATAGCTTAGTGTTTCAGTCAGGCAATACTCAATACACAATTATTTTGAGTTTCATAAAACCTACCCAAAAATGGAAAATGGCAAAAGGCAGATCTGAAGTCTAGAACTGAACTGACAAATGGGAACTGTAATGGTAAACCTTTCACTATTGAGATTGGGGGTTTCGGGAGACTAGTGGATTCCGTTTCAGAGTTGACCACATACTAACTGTGATTTTCCTTAAGGCAACTTTGAGTTTGTGTGCTGTGGAAAAGAATATCTTAAAAGAGCCCAAGCCCTAGATAAATTTTATACAGAGATCCATATTTTATCCCTTAACTCTTGTGCATGGGAGAAAAATGTCCTTAAGACTCTGGAGTACTTTTACACTATAGTTTCCATTGGTTCTAGAATCAGTTCATAAAAACCACTGAAACTTCCAGCAAACAAATTTGTTTTCTTAAACAAATGTAGAATTTTCTGCCCTTGACTCTGTATATAAACATAGGTTTAAACTTCCTGCCTCGTTACTACAGTGCATCTTTTGAACCGTAATTAATTAATCTTGGAAAGGATGATTGCAATGCTCAAATGGAAAGAGAAATGTGTTATTATTATGAATAATTAATTTTCAATGGTTGTGTGGGATTTCATGCCATGAGAGTCTCATCGATTTTAATAGAAGTCACATGGCTAAGCCCACTCACTGTTGTAAGTCTGCAGTGTTTTGGGATTATAAAAAGAGATCAAAGAATCTCCATGTCAGCTGTAGTAAATTACATACCCTATTCTGAGTAAGTGGGGGCAAAAGTGAAATGCTCATTTAAAATAACCAGGTCTTATTTGTCTGGCAAGCTGTTGATGCAATCTGCGTCACCCTAGTAAAAAGCTGGACCAGAGGATTACAATAAAACCTTGATGGAAGGGGCTATTTTAATACACATGTTAACAAAATTATTTTCTGGCAAGTTGTAGTATAGAAATACCTGAAACTGGATTGATTTGTAATCTCAATAGCTTATTGAAGTCTTGGCAGGTTCTGAACTACCATGGCCGTATATTTTGTAAATGGCTTCTTATTTTAGAGACGGCTGATAAGGGAGAGATTGCCTCTCTTCCTACCGAGGAGTGGAAAATATGATGGACACAACTGGATCAGCAATACAAGTCAGAAGTTTTGTTTCAACAAAACACACTGTCACTGGTGGGAGATTAAGTCTTGAGGAACTATCATCCAGTTGCCAGGCAAAGGTATGTTCTGAATGGGCAGAAGTGGGCATGTCCAGCACTTGCGGAAGGCACGGGAAATAACATTTGACAGGCCTCGTAACTTTCCTTACCCACTCTACTACAGTTGCTGATTTTGCCCTTTGCTGTGGTAGAGCCATTTCTACAGTGTGAAGCACAGGCTACATTGCTCTCACTTGTCTCAAGATCCTGATTGCCTGTCCAGCATTTGACTGTTTCAGCCAGTGCCATGCAATACCTTTGGCTCAGCACCAACCATCTTCTGGTAACACTAACTTCCTCAGAACTTATCTTACACTGATGCACTAATCACAAAACCCTGTAATAGTGATGTAACTTTCCTCCAGTTGCTCAGCCTCCATCAGTGGCTTTGTCTCTCAATGTTTACTTCTCTAGAAGTGCTTCCTCTGCAGCACCCTGTCCATGGATAACCCATAACTTTCCTTTTGGATTAGTATGCCAGTGTTGTAAAAGTTATGGAAATGGTACAGATACTACTACATTAATATTTAATATTTTTTTTAAGATAAATTATTTATTTCCTTTTGCACAAGTTCTAAGGTAATTTTGCAAACTAAAGTCCAGATCCCCTGTCAGGAGAACACAAGTGGAGCTATAGGTAGCAATATTGCTTTAAACTGTACCAGCTTGGATCTCAACAGGGAAAATCATGCTTTTCACTTTTGTCCTAGGTTCTGAAATTCCAGCCCAGTTCCTGTCATATTACTGGAAAAAAAATGCTATTACTGGAGTGATGAAGGCAAAAAAATTAAAAAACATCCTTCATCTCCAACTTCTGTTCATCTTCAAAATGTAGGTAAACAATTATTTTTGCCCTCTCTGCTGTTGTTCATCTTTTCAAAGTTGGATGAGGCCAGAACTACAAGCACAGATATGTTGGGAAGAAGGCTCCATTTGAGATATTTCTCATATGGCTGAACAAATAATGTATAGCAAATCCATGAGGAGCGACAATTGTCATATGAAGCACAGTAAAAGTGCAGGTTAAAGATTCTTCAAAAGATTTGTCTTAATTTTGCTTAAACTTTAAGAGTGCTAGAAACAGAAACCAAATGCTAAAACTCTGAGAGTTACCTTTCTCAAAGGTATGATTGTGGAGGATGAAGGGGAAAGGCTTGAAGTTAGTCTGCCTCTTGTGACCTGAGACAGTGAATGGTATGCAGCGGAATCATCCCTGCATCTGTTCACTCAGCCCTGTTGAGTGCTGGTTGTGAGAAAAATGAAGGCCAAATTGGGGTAAAGCTTGCAGCTTTCAATTCATATTTGCCTAAAATGATGGCTTCTGCTATAGCCTGAAGTAGAGTAAATGTAAATTACTTCCACGGCAGAGGTTTGCTTAATGAACCTTTTTGAAGTATTGCATATTTTTATATTACAGAACTGCCACTCTGTATATGATCAGACATAGAACTGGAGACAGTAAAGCAAACCCTTTCCATGAATAAATGCTCCAAAATTGGCTGTCTTGCATAGGTGGATTAAACATTTGGTACAGCCGGATACACCTGCTGGAAAAATCAGACTTCTCTGCTGAGTGTTATAGTAACAAGGAGATTCACTGGGTGGACCAGAGCATTTTCTACATTCTTAAATTTCTGTGTCCTTGTAGGGTTCACCTAGGCAAAATACCACTTAAATTATTAGTCCAATTTAGTAAATTTAGTAGATTTAGTAGATCTATTCCAGTGCTGAAGGGATAATACAACAAAGAATGTAATTGGTAGGTACCAGTGGTCTTTTTTTATATTTAAAAAGAATTTCTCACACTGCACCTGTTTATTAAACTATTCAGAACGGGATACCTTTTATAATATAAATTAGGAATGTTTTACTCAAAATTAATATTTATATCCTTCCTGTGATGTTACTTTAGCTTTATAATTTACAAGTATTGGGACTACTTTATACTTTAATCTCTTTTGGAAAGTTGATGAGAAATACAACTTTGTTTATTCAAATAAAGTAAAAAATTGTAATTAAAACTTTTTAAACACAAACTCTCTCTAATGGATCTCAAATTTATCTTAGCCTTTCTTCTTTACTTTGTGACATTATGTTAAAATATTCTTTTTTTTACTTTTCTATTAAAAGTTGTTTTACTCTAAATTAGTCATACTACTGGCTTTGATCTGGAACTCTGGAACTAAGTTTAATGTAATTGACAACCATTATATTAATCTATTTGAATTTTCTATTTCATTTCTTAAACCTCATGTGATGCTCCGTCCTTATTTCCTCATTCTTGAATATATTTTAACTTCATGCAAAGTTGTTTTATAAGGAAAACAGACTTCTATAATACCAGAATTATAATATTTTCTTCCCAGACTTGATATTAATTTCTATATTGACTATCTTGAAAAAATGTAGCAAAAAATTACAATCTGAATTCCACCTTTTGGAAATAGCTAAAGAAAATAAAATGCTTGTTTCACAAGTGGTTTGTATCATATAAATTTAAAAGTGATTTGAATACATGAACTTGTAAGTCTTAGAATTTTATGACCCCTGAGTCATCCTAAATACAATTTGATTGCCCTAGGGTACATTGAGCTGCTGTAAAATATACATTGCTTTCATGAAGAGGAAAGAATCAGAAAAATGTGTAAGAATTTAATTTTAATGCAATATAAAATGTAATAATTGCAATAAATATGTTTGTCATTTCTGCTTTTGATTGGTACTAAGCAGCACTTTGATTATTACATAGGTAAAATACTCGGTGTTATGTTATGGCTACTTGCAAACATTGATTAAACTCTCCAGTGCTCATGAAGGCTGACAGGGATTCAAAGGAGGAAATGTAAAACTTGAAGGTAGAGCAATATAGTGACATTTCACTCTGTAAAGCTGCCAATATTTTAATCCTGCACGTAAATCATTTTCATCACTTCAATTCCATATCTTAATTTGTGTACCAAACAAAGTATTGGATTGCATTATGTTTAATAATTAAGAACGTTATATCAATTTCTGTATATTCTAAGTTCCTGAACAAGAAATAGAGTTAACAATTTTAGCTTCAATTTAGTTGCTTTACAAAACAGAAATTATTAAGAATAAGGTCTAATTTTAATGCTGCGATCAACCAAAGTTTCAATATTTGCTTTTATAAAACTTCTAGTTTCTCTGCTTAAGCAATGTCTTTGTCAATGATCATGTTGTATTCATTTAGAGTGATGATTGATATGGTAATAGATACAGTGTGATTGAAAGCAACCTTTGTCAATAGGAAGGCCAAATACTCAAACAGCGTATTGGTCTGAGTTTGCTCATTATTGGAGACCTTTCATAGTCATATTGACTTGCTGTCCAAATGTTGTTACTTACCTGATGCTTTCATTGTTTAAATGGTATAGACATTGGTATTGAACAAGACTTTTCCCAATATTTGTCTTAAAATACACACATGACTCAATTATCTACTGAAAATGCTTCAAGTCTATTTTCAAGGTACTAAAATGGCTTTTGGGGAGTATAAACTAAAATTCTGGGGATGACAAAAACAAGGTCCTGCACTGGTGATATTAATGCAGTGTATTATATGTGCTGTGATTTTGTATTTTTTGATGTCAGAAAATGATAGAAAGTTCCCTTTTTCTGAAGTGCTTTCTTCACAGTGCAGAAGTCTAGGGAATCACCCCTCTTGTGAAAAGAGCATTCCAGGGCCACAGAAAGTATTACTTTTTCCTTATGTATGTATTTTGCTATTCAAGAGCTTCTCTATTCTCCCTGGGAAAAGTCTTCTGGACTCATTCTGTCCCTAATCATGTATTAGACATGCCTACAAAGTGTGGTCTTGATTCAATATTAAGGCTTTTCAGGAATATCAGGAAAATGCAGTCCCCTTCCCTCTTCAGACTCGTTGTACTTTGAAATTTGTCAAGAGACCAAACATCACTGACCTCCTGACCAAAATCTTAGTGGTATAATATAAACCAAGAAACATATTGTTACACTAATGTAAAAGGTCTTCATGTGACTTTGGACTTAGATTATGTCTTATGACTTTCAAGTGCACCCCAAATAGCAGCAGAGAACTAAGATCACTCTAGGAGGACATATAACAAAGCCAAATCATGAGTTAATCTCAAGGTGGTTTGGATGTGATGGAAGGCTCCTCCCTCCAAATGTGTAATTACTACACTGAAAAAATATTATGACCCACTTAAAAATGAGGTGACAATATAAAATAATTAACCTTTGACATAGGAAAAATAGGGAAATGGAGAAACACAAGAAATTTTTTTCTCTTTTACCCTGTGATTACATTTTCCCCAAATAAAGACACCTGACTGGAAATTTCATTCATAATTTAAAATGCATGGACTGCCACAGGTGATTGTGAGTAGCACTAAATAAAGATTTACTTGCTTAGTGTTCAGTTAAATGTATAGTAAACATTTCCAATTTTCTGAAGTCTCCTGTGATAATTCTTTCTGAAACTCTACTGAGAGACTAATTTGCAAGATTTGCAAGCTAGGGATACTGACACAGCAGATGTATTTTTAAAAATTGCTTTAAGATTTAGATATATTTACTTCTTAGTATTGTAGAGGTATCTGTTCTAGTGATGAAAGTGTCTACATTTGCTTATTGTGATTTCAAAAGTACCGTTTTCCTTCTAACTCACCTGTTACTCCAAGTACCATCAAGCTGTGACTTTTTTGAAGTTTGCCAGTGTCAACTTTCATCCTTGCTTTGTCACATCACTGCCTGTACGTAGTTCCTGAATTGGTGGCAATAACCATCATCATACCACAGCTACATTAGAAGACTGCCAATAATATGCATTAAACTATCCCTTGAGCAATTCTACCTTTATTTATTAAGGTGTGAGAAAGGATAGTGGAGAATATTTTCACAAAGGATCTTCCTATTATGTAAGTGCCATAATGCTCTCCCTAGATCCTTGGAAATACATGCAGATCTGGTGAATGCCCAAAATAAAGTTTCTTTCATTCATTTCTTTCTGAACTTAGCAACCTCTTCAAATTGAATGTAGACCCTAGAAGGAGTCCTGTATATGTCCTTGCTAGGCTGGAAGCAGAGATGAATGATTTATTTCAGATTTCAGAGATGTGTTGAGAAACATCACTCCTAAATTAAAAAAAATAATAATTTTAAGGTAAATGTAAAATGCTATGTAAATGCTATGCCTGCTTCTTTGGGTTTTTGCTTCACTTCTGGTAATGTTCCCTTAATTAAAAATAAATAAGAAAATCCAGACTTGCAGATATTTATTAAAAATCTCAGGAGATAAACCCTCCAGCTTCCTACAGCATTTAATTTATAGGAATTGAATGCTGTGCTGTACTCAGCATATTTATTAAAGACATATATACTCCCTTCCAGAAAAGAGCATTATGTATAAGTTTAAGTGCCTGAAGAGCTTTAGCACTCTTTTCCTTATAATACCATGGAGGAAACATTTCTTTTTAAATAGGAAAAGAAAATAAACAAATCATCATTGTCACTGTGTTCTTGCCTACAGGTCTCCTGCCTTGCCAGCTTGTATTGCACTGAAGAAGAGAGCTTTTGTGCTGCCCCCATTCTAACATCAGTCATGCAAACTAAAAATTTTGCACATGTAAAATCTGAAATTATCCAAGATTTAAAATGTCCATTAACAGTGATAAAATGGCTTAATCACCATTGTGACTCTGGTTTTATACATAAGAATTGAAATTACCCACTGAGCATCCTGGTACTGTTTGCACAAATTGCAGTTTTTACTCCTAAATTCTCAGTATTTAAAGAAAGCTCTCACTGAATAGCACCTGAACGCCAAAGCTGTCCTGTTTTAAACAAATGGGAAAAGCATGGAATCACACTCTCTGGTCTGCAAGGAGAAGGTACAAGGAGGGAAAACATAGATGCTGAAATATAAAGGAAGTTAATGTGAACAGCAGATGTGAAAGACAGTTCAGCAATGTGGAAAGGAGCTTGGAGAGTGCAATTAGAAACAAAAGAGATGAAAATGTCCCTCATGATAGGCAGGCAATAGACTGAAAATGTTCACTTTTCTTTCTAGAGTGATAGCAATGCTCCTTTTCTTTGCCCTTTGGGAATATCTACACAGTATTGGTGGGCAAAGAGGATTCCAGGCTCTTCTGAGTTGTCAGGAACAAAGCTCCTTAAACTGGAAAATATTCCAATTATTGGAGTTTTTACCAAAAGTTCAAAAAGAAATAGGAAAACAGGAAAATTCAGGTCATAACATCTTTATTCTCTGGTAACAGAAGCCAGCAATTGCTATTTTTTACTTGATATTTGTTATACCCTATTTCATAACTCAGTCTGGAACCAGGATACTTTGAAGTGCCTAACACTTATGGGTAACATCTTTTGGTGTTGAGGGAGGCAAAAACCAAGTTCTTGTGTGATTTTCACTGGTGAGAGGCCTTCTGGAAGAAGTGGTGTTCCCTTGGCACTGTGGGTTGCACTGTGGGGGAAGCTGACGGGAATCTACTAGGCTTAACCAAAACAAATTTGCACATCTGTTTTATAACTTTACAGTTTACTGTAACAACAACAACAACAAGAGCAAAGTTATTTAACGAAAGTGAATAAAATACTTGTGCTGGTAGATTGTGGGCAGTCATGAATCAAGGACAAGAATAACTGTAGCTGTGCAACAAATTGCAATGGGCATTAAAGGCACTAAGAGCAAGAAGGTTTTGCAAGGATTGGTAAAGACTTTGCCCAAAAAGTTTCCTTTTGCTGGTGCAGCCCTCAAGTACTATCTGTTAGGTTCCTTTTCAAGAGATGAGGCATTGCAGGGACTACTGAGAAAAGACAGAGGGAGCTAGTTCAAACATCTGTTTTAAAAATGAAGCGACAATCAAAGTAAGGGGAAGTGATTTGATAAAAAAGGATGAGAACTTGAAGATAAATGAACTGATATTTTATTTGCTTTCCCATTTAAACAAATAAACGTTTTATCACGTGATACTACTCTCTTCATACCTAAAACTCTTAACTAAATTTTTACTAGTTATTATTTTTCACTTTCAAACATCTCTCTAAAATTTGCTTCTCTTTACTATAGGAAAAAGGAGCTTGGTCCAAAGAAACTATCAGGAATAGCAGTAACCACAGAGAGATTTTCCCAGCAAAGAGAAGAAAACTTGAGGTTTGCAGCCTAATTAACCTGAGTTTAGCTCTATGTAATCCATACAAGTGCATAAAAAAATAAACATTTTATTGCTATCTGCCTGCCTCTGATGCATCCAGCTACACTTGTATGCTGATACAGTTTGCTGATACCTTTTATTGATGTCATGTGCTATAATTTTCTGAGTGCATCAGGTCTATTTTGCACTGCCCAAATGGCATCAAGATATCAATACTACTGGAGAAAGTGCACCGTGGGGCACACCCATCAGAACATGAACCTAACTTCTTTGCATACATGAGCACTAAACAAAGAATCTTTGCTTTTGTTCAATGTTTGATTTTTTTTTCAGAATATTCATTGGCTATATTTTTTTTCACCTTATATCTTGTCATGTGACACATACAACATATAAAATGAAGCTCAAATTGATACTTTGTACAAATTAAGCTGAAGAAGATGTGTCTGACCATCCTAAAGCTGTGAATTGAGCTTTCATGGATGGATGATTTTATTTCAAGTCACTTCTTCTCATTACAGTTGCCCCAACTATGGATTTCATTTCAGAAGGGCTTAAAGATGTGAGTGCAGGCAGTTTTGACATAAGTTATATGAATAAGTGTCATGGTGAGGGAGTTACCTCAGATATGAGATCAGTATTTGTGCAAATGGCAACTCCACCACACAAATACCTGAGTGACATAAATATCCTAAAGACATCACAGAAGAATAGGAAAGAAAGTGTACATAAGTCCACAAAGACAAAAATAATTCTTGAGAAACACTAGGTTCCCAGAAGAAACACAACTTTTAAAGTGTGATATTGCACTTTGATGCATATGTCTTTAATACATGTGACTTAGAGATGATACACTGTTATTAGAGACTTATCATGTCTGACATGTGATGCAGAGGCGTTTTCTTTGATAAATTAGAATTTGCTGTCATGAATCCAATGGCAGCAATGAGACACATCACTACCTCTAGCATTCAGAAGCTTATAGCAATAATTACTCTATATTAATACCTGGACATATACAGGACACAAGCAAATCTTTATCTCTTTGTGTCCTTCACCACAAAATTCTTATTTGCTTCAATGTTTTATAGTGCCTGTGTGTTTCAAACTTACTCCTGCATATCAAAATAACACTTAGTCTTTATAGCTACACTAAGTGTTCATCTCACTAAACATGTATATTATTCTAGATTTATTTCTCTGAGATTTATCCATACTGTATAAAGAAGCAGAGGAAGAGCGAAATGAGAAGTGAATTCCCTTAAAAGCAATTTTAGCTATTCAAAATACCTAAGAACTGTAGAAAGAGAAACAAAAAAAGAAAGCAGTAAATTGTTGGAGCTTACCTATAAGATGTGTATTAATTGGAGAAAGAAAAAAAAAAAAAAAGAAAAAAAAAAACAGCTAGAAACATATTTAAATTGCACATATACAAATTACAGCTGCCCTGGCTATCTTTTGTGTCATTCAGTTTTAAAACAGACATCTTCCCTCTGTTTATGTAATTTTAGAACTGTCAGACTCTTCCTTAGAAATAATGTAAATGCAGCTTGTGAAAAGGCTCCAGACATGGGAATCCACAAAGAGCTGTACAGATTTCCAGAGTTTTTAAAGTTCTGTTTAAAATTATAGGGAAAGGAAAACAAAATCTTTCTCCATAATTCTAGAAGATCTGGAAAATAAATAGTACTAAACATGTCTCTTTCTCTTTCTAAACAGATGCTATTGCGCAAATTACCTCTTCCTCTTGTTGGTTGGTTGGTTGGTTTGGTTTTGTACGTTCTCATGAAGATCAAAAGCAGGACAAGATCCAGCCAGGTCTGGTTATTCGTGAGGATGTTTTCCACATTTGGACAAACTGTATATGTAACATGCAGGTACGTAATGTACTCTAAGGACAGCCTGGAGACATTCTTCAAGACCAGGCTTGCCTGTGGTATAGCTTGCAAACTTGCTTATACTGTCTTCAGCAGAGCAGTTTGGTTCTTTGCCATGTATCTGGGCATGCCTAGATAGGCAGCACACGAACTACAACACTTGCATGAACGCAGGAGGAAAACACAGGGTGTAAGCACACCGGTGCCAAATGCTGTAGAGACCAAACAGTTGTAGAAACATCAAGTAATCAGAAGGTTTTTTTCTTCATTTGGTAAGAATGTATAATGAAGTAATGAACAGATTTAGTTACAGGTGCATTTAACTTAAAATCTATACTTCACAGTGACAAAAACTAAGCTCCCATCTAAGATGCCTTACCACTATTCATTTTGTACAAAACACTTCTGAAAACTATAGAATTTATTAATTCATCAAGTATCTTACTACTTTATTATTTTAGTGATTGGATTTTTAAAAGTTATCTTCCTGTTTTCATATAAACAGAAAAAATGCCTAGCTGTCACTCTATGGTTTGGTCTCTTGTAGTTTTGGTTTTGGTTTTGGTTTGTTGTTGTTTGTTTTTTTAATGGTGTTCTTATTATTATTAAATGTATTTTACACTACCTGTGTATCTTCCTTGTGACATGCTATACCTGATTCACTTTTTAATTTGTCTGAGCTTGTCTTATCATCAGAGATGTAGTCTGTTATTGATTAAATAATTCATTTAGCTGTCCCCAAGATGACAGATCTGCTTATTGTCACAAGAAAGTTGATATACTATACTTTGTTTACAAAGGTTGTACAACAGTCAGAAAGTAATGTATAACTACAACATTTTTATAGATTTTACATATTATGTGCATTTCATTAACCATTACAACCAGAAAAAAAATATATTTATTTGATAAAAATTGAAGTTGACACTAAAATAATTCACATTTATTGGCTGTTCTCAGAGTAAATAAACACATGAAAAACTCACACAGTGAATTAGCTTATATACCTCTTAAAAAATGTCATCAAGTTTGATAAGCTCTCATATTTAACTCTTTCAACACTGCTTTGGAAGTGAAAAAAAAAAAAAGCTTCCTTCAGCCTTCTAAAGTTTCACTTTCAGTATATGGTATTTTGCATTTAGCCATAGACACATATCAATTTTGCTTTTCTGGATGAACTTCTCTCATGTATTCAATGGGTTAAGGAGAGTTTATCTCATTAATCCTGTGCTTTAAAGTATAATCCTGTTCCTACTTTGACACTACATTGAAGTAGATATGTTTTAAAATGACAGTTCTAAGAAATACTATTCTTTCTTCACCCTCCTCCTTCTCCACTCAGAATCCTACCCAGAACCTTGATTAACTGATGGATTAAAAAAGTGATCAGCCTCACCATCTTCTTTTCCAGCTACAGATCTTCAACCAAGCCCCTCTCTTAGTCTCTTCTTGTGGAACCCACATTCTGTTTCAGAAACAGGCCTCACAGGGGATTTGAAGATTTGGATATGAGGGAGAATATTGGACTGAGAGATGTGCTGAATATGCCCTATACAGCAGAGACTTTTTCTTGTAATTATTTTTAAAGAATAGTATGCATAGTAAACTTTTCATATTTGAAAAGTATTCTTTCATACATTTAAGCCTGATACATTTCTTCATCCTATCAGCTAAACCAAAGTATAAAACCTTGATTTCAATTTAATTTGTTCATAGAAACAAAAAAAAGAATACTGGAGAGACTATTTAAAGCCTCCAAAATTTTCCTAATTCTCAAGGTATTTCCTTTTTTTAAAAATCTAAATGTATTTTACAGATGTTGAGTATTTCCATTTTAGCAAAGAGCAGTGAACAAATTAGGAAATATGCTAACTAGCCAAACCATGTGAGTTACTCTCCAAATGCAACACGATATATAGGCACAAGAATTTATAGAAATACTAAAGTATCAGAAAAAAACATGCTTACACTTCAACTGTAAAAGACGAATACTGAAATTTAAGAAGTTCGGAAATGTACTATCTCACTTTTGCTACAAAAACATTAATTGCATTTTATTTATATGTTAATTGTGTATTAAATTTCTTTGGATGCACCAAAAATTTGCTGTGTGATATTCAGTGCTTTATTACAATTCACAAACACTTTAATCTTTTAGCTTCCTCAAGGATTTAAATCAGGAGATTTTTATTGTTTTTATAACTAAAATAAAAAAAGCATGCAGTGGATTTATAAAGAGGCATGTTTATGAATGTCTATCTCTACTTACATGCTTCAAATATAGTGTACCTAATATGTATATTAACTAAACATGTAAATAAGCATTTTCAAGTAATAGTACCCACCCAAATTTTTTGCATAACATGTCAGTATTTTCTCACAAGTGTTTAGTTTTACTTTCCTCACAAAATTTGAATGTTATTGATGTATATCCTTCTGTAGAACCCTCCAGTGGATTCAAATTATACATACAGATTTTTAATTTATATATTTGTCATTTTTATAAGACTTCATACACTTTGTTTCAGTAGAAACAATGATTCATATGTGAAGAAAAAATTTAAAAATACATTTTCATAAAAAGGGCACAAATTATCGATAAACACATCTATGTTTGCAGATTGGTTATTTCTCAGAGGTTATTTGGGGTCATAATTGTAAATCTCATTACCTTGCTTGAAGGAGAAGGTCTCTTTCATTATTACGCTGCTGAGGTCCATATCCCTGAAGCTAATTGCAAGGTATTGCTTCAGAGTTCTAATTGTTTGCCTTCAAAATAGCTGTGTAAGCTTGATTAACAGTGTTCAGCAACATTCATAATAGTCCAAGCCTGGTCCTGCATAAAATAGAAACTGGGAAAAAATCAATAAGATTTAATAAGATCAGGAACAATCACTTACAATAGTACATCAATCACACAAAGTAATAGGTGCAGGATTTGATAGGGTCCTGAACTGCCTGAGAGATTCATAACCAGTACTCGTTAATGATTTGTTCATTTGCATTTTATCAATCCAGCTACAGCTGACAAGCAGAAGGAGCACTAAGGAAATATGTTGACTTAATCTCATCAGAGTTTGCAATTAAAAAAATAACAGATAACTTATTAGGAAAATCAGACATAGCTATAAATGTGGAATGTGTATGTATATACATGTGTAGATGTACTCTTTCTTGCTGTAAGATTATAATAAATTACCACACCATAGTGGCTATTAGTATTCACATAATCCCTCAGAAAGTCTGCTTATGTCTGAGGAAAAGTACAACAAAATATAAATTTTTAAATTCTTCTCAGTGCTTCACAATGTTTCTCTCTCATTGCATTTCACATAGTATAATGCCATCACAATATTTAATATGAAACATGCATATTGCCTTGTTTTCGTACCCTTTTAAATAAATAAAGCCCTGGGCTTTGCCTTGGGCCAAACCCATATCAAACACAAAACCAATAATAATGAGATGGCTTTCTGGTGATTATTATTTAGCATTATATCCTATATCAGCAGATTTTATATCTTTCTAAAGTAATTAAGTTTTGTTTACTATCTGAACATTTTTTAAATTGTCATGAATAAACATCAGAACTCATTTATCCAGAGTCTTCCCTGTTTGTAATGCATCAATCTTTTGTTTAAAATAGGAAACCCTGAGACAAGCCAAACTAAAATGCTACAAAAAACCCATGAGCTGTCTTGTGTGTGGATGAGTTATTTAGAGAGAGATCGTGTAAGTCTATCTGTAGAGCATGTTTGTTTGCCTGTGTTTGTTGGGTCCAATTATACACCTCCTTTATCTGAGGAGCAGTTTGCTTTGTTAGATGTTGTAATTCTAATTTATGCCCCAATTAACCTGTTTCTTTAGTATCTTGCCTTTTTTTTTTTCCAGACAAAACCTAAAAATATTATTTATAGTTTTCTTACAAGCGTCTCTTGACCCAAAACATGTATTGACTATTTGAAGGATCCCCTTTCTTGCTCATTTTAGCCAGCTTTTACACCTTACAAGGAGAGCAGCAAATTCTAAATCAATATATGCTCCTGTCACATCATCTTATACTACGACAGCATCTAATACCAGTATGAAGACAGGGCTTTCTTAATGCATGGTGGTTTAAAATAGAGATTGCCACATGACAGTATGATATGGCAAGACATGAATTTGGGGTTTCTGTGCTATTTTAGGTCCTTTGGCCTCTGAGACTGTAATGAAGGAGCTTCCCAGGTTAGGTGACACTATGATTTTTGAGGCAAAAGAATGACTGAGCTTACAGGCTGACTGATGCTGAGACTTTACGGTTGCACCACCACCATCTCAGTCATATGTGTTTCATGGAGAAAGAATTAGGTTGGTGGCTTTGTCAGAAAATTGGCTCACTCTCTAACTGGATTTCAGAAATTATATTCTCTAAACTGCTATTCTGGGACATGTAAAAACTATCAGCTAGTGTATTAATCATGGATTAGTTGTAATAGCTATTAATTTTATAGTACTTTCAATTTTTTTATAACTTTACAAATATATCCTGAACTGGATAATTAAATCCATGAGCTATATTAAAATCAGAGTAGTAATAAAGGAAAAAGAGTGATTTGCAACTAATTCTTATGAAGGGGATACTCTTTTTCTGTTCCTGAGCCAGCCACGAATAATTAGTGATTTTTATTAATATGTTTGTTTCAATAAATGAATGTTTAATGGAGAAAAACTACAGAGTCTTAATTTCTTAGATATTCTTCATTAAAAATATTAGTTTGGCTATTAAATATGTGTGATTCATCAGCTGTAGAGAAACTTCTCAATCAATCCACTCTGTAGAAGTTTAGAAACAGAACAAATAAAAGATACCCAGAATTTAAAGAAACTGGGAAAAAAACCCAGGAAATTTCACAGAACTTGTTATGGAGAAGAACTATCAGAAACCCATGTAAATTGTCTTAACAATTAGTATAAGAACAAGACAATAATTATCTGAGGTTCCTAACAAAAAGTGGTAGCTTGTGGGTTGTTTTTTTCTGATCTGCAAGAGCTGCATTATTTACCCCATATGAGTCATAGAATCTAAAAATACTATGTTACAAAGCTTATGTTTTGTTCAAAAAAATACACCAGAAAACAGACTTCAGAACCAGTTTTCCTTGTCTCTTTCCAAAGTGTTATATTAAAAAATGCTTTAATATTGCTGCTGCTGGACTTTCAGATGTGACATGATCTCATTATTCTAGACTGTGAGTATCGAAGTGTCTAATGGCACTAGACTTCTGTTTCTTTGTAGAAAGAAGTGACTACAGAAATCTCTCTCGGTATTCTGGGTGAATAAGAAGCAAAATACACTGAATTGGGCATCATTCCACAGGAGGAAAACCATGAAAGAAGATCCAAGTCTAGGCAAAAACTGCTGGTCTGTAAAGACACATCAGAATGGAATGTTTTCCAGTCCCAAAGGAGAGGCAGAAAAGAAAGGCCTTCAGCAGTGTGGCACTGGTTTGTCTGCAACAAAGAGGCTCAAAAAAGTCTTATGACCTATGTCTGACGACTAGTCCCTACACTGGTTTTGCCCACAGACTTGGCAAATGAGGACCTACAATGTCTACAAAGCAGGTTTGCAGCCCAAGTTCCAATAAATTTCTGCTTGTGAAATTCTAAATGTCGTATGTGTACTGACATGCCTCTTCAAGGCCTAGATTTGAAACAAACAGATGAAAAGCAATGCAAGTTGTGAAGAAGTCATGGTAGATAACACTGATACTGACCCAAATCTGAAATCTGTATTTTCAATTAATTCTACTTCAGATGGCTTTATGTTTTACTTCTATTATTCCAAGCTCTTGCCTGAGAATATTTAAATTATAAGCTTAATGTTCTTCTTCTACTTCTTTTGCTTTTTTTTAAACTTGTCACCATGTTGTCATTTTTTGTCATGTATATTATTCCAGAAGGATTTGATGTCTGGAGTGATTGCATAAATCAACTCAACTATGTCACTACTTATAAGTTTGCAATGTGTTAACTCTCTTTATAATTTACATATTGTTTAAATAATATACCTTCTTTTTCCCTTATCCCTACATTAATGTGATTATAATCAATGGAAGCTCTGTAATTTTCTTGTAAGGTGTGCTTTCCACCTACGCTTGCTTATTAAAAGAAGTATCATTTCTAAAAACTAGCAGCTTCTGATCAGTTTAGCTGTCAAAAATTATTATTTCAAGAAAAAAAAACGTCATAAAATATATTATTGTTACTACTCAGTGTTCCCATTGAGGCAAACAAACAGCAGAAAATTGTTGCCTTGTCTTCTTTATTTCCATGCCTGCATCTAACTTGAAGAAGTAGTGGAATACATCTTCTGATATATTATGCAATTAAATTGATGGATGGTTAATTGAGTCAGTATGGCATACCATATGTGTGCTCCTGACCTGAATGTCACTGGTCAGATTAAGGCTTCACACATTTGGCCAAAGAACATATGCTGTTATTGAGAATGTGGCTCTAGATGGGATAAGGATTTTAGTCCACGGAAAAAAAATGATCATAACTGGCTTTGCTTTTTGGTTGTTGGAGCCCTGAGTCTTTAGGAGTCCAGCTGTAAAGGACTTTAAAAATAATGAAAGTTATTAATTAAAAGCTTACTGACATCGCAGCCATTAACTTTGGCAGGGTCTTTCATTAATTTATTTGATCTCTCTTATTACATGAAATAACTTTATCATTGTATTTGTGCCTTTCCGCTTCAAGCTTTAGATGTTATTGGATTTTAATTTGTGTTTAGGTTTTTTTAAATTATTTTTCCAAACATTTTTTTTTTTTAAGAAATGCAGTATTTTCCTTATTGGTGAGCATGATACATAAGTAAGTAATAAAGTAGCAGAAGGAGTGGATCTCATATATCTTTAATGACAGTGACACATAGATATTAAAATACATACAGACTCGCATGTATATGTAGTTACATCACATTTGCAAATAATGGGTATTTTTAGAAGTGTCTTGCTAAAACATTGTTTTCACAATGATTAGTTTTTGGCAGATTTAATATTTCTGTTTTATCTTATTTATCTAAATAATATTTGATGACATTCATTTTTTTGTCAGCTGTTTTGCATATTTTTCTTCTAAACCAGCTATTAAGTGAGCTATTATAGCTTCACAAGTGTTTTAAGGTAAATTATGTTATTTTACAAAATTATTGCAGTATAACATTCATCTGAGCAATAATGTTTTATCTTTGACATTGCTTTGATGACTCATCCATTTTGACAGGTAACTGTCTGCTTTAAAGCTATTTAGTTTGCATCAACACTGAGATAAAATGAGAGTTGAACAATATGTACTAGAAAAATGTACTGCTAGTACATGGTTGGAAAAACAAAGATTTTTAGTGGGAAAAAACCGCTAATAGAGAAATATCTTTGATTCAGTCATTGTTTATTGTAGCAAACTTGTGCATCCTTTGTCCATTGACTTAACCTAGAAAAGAAGAGCACTGTGTCTGCTGCATAATTTGTTGCTGTCACATTGAGGAAGGTTATAATAATGTACATATAACAAAATTGACAACAATGGAGGAGTCCTGTAATTGTGAACTAAATTCAAGGAGGCTGCTGTGAGCATGAGAACTAACAGTGTCTTCATTATGATTAGCTTACCTTTTCAAGTGTTCTGCTAGGAACCTCTATCACATAAATTGAGGCAGGAACTTTATTATCATCACTATAGCAACTGCAGGGAATTTTATTTCAAAACAGTTGGCTACCTGAAAATTTTCTTGTGATGGAAAGAAGAGCAGATAATATATACATTTTAATTCATTTTCATTTATTCCTGTTTTGAAGTGTTTCATAAATGAGTGTAAAGCTTCTTCACCTTTTTTTTTTTTTTTTTTTTTTTTTTTAAGAGGAGATGGTCAGTTCCACCTTAGATTATTTTTCTAATTCAGCTTTTTCTACTAGGCTAAAAAAACGCTCCCAGATTTTAGAGGTATCATTATATGTAAAATTTTAATTCTGCTAAGATATAGAATATTTCAAATTGGCCCATTCAATGCACAATTCTCCTCATTATTTAATTTTTGAGCTTAGCTGTTACGTAGCTTTTATTTTGACTTTGATCTTAAATCACATAACCTCTCAGCAGGAATAGTGAAGTGTGCATTTTTTTATTATATTCCATTTTTGGTGCCTAAAGAAAAGGAATAACTACTCAGATGAGTTTGTAGGGGATGTGAGTGAACTGTAGATGCACACAGAAATTGCATGAAAATACTAAGAATTGTCTCTTTTTTGTCCAAAAAAAAGGACTAATCACATGTTCATAGACGAATTTTTACGCAGATTATTCCCTAAAATTGCACAAGCCTTCTATTGTTGCATTTCTGTAATTACAAAACTAGCAACATACTGGAGACAATAGTAATGCTTCAGAAATTGGCATGAGTCTTTTATTGCAACTATACAAATTAATTCCTTTTTTATTCCTCTGTGCTCAGGGATATTCTGGTTTCCTTTAAAATGAAGATAGCAAAATACAGTGTTTTGAAATATTTGTTTGTTGAAATGAGCAGGGAGAAATGGAGAAAGATTTCATCTTCCTTGAAACCCTTTTCCTCCTCAAAATATAGGAAGAAGTAAAAATTCTTATTATTTATGAATTGTGGATGGTGTTCCATTATGAAAGTGCTGTGTATCACAGAGGTGCCCAATATAACGTATTTCAGTCTTTGCTTTAACCAGTGCCCGTTCTTTATTGAAAAATACAGTACAAAGTTTCCTGCAATCGGCATGAATGAGGAGATAACATGATGGGGACTTCCTTAGCTCTCCGACATTTGCATCTTCCTTGTACCAAATTTCTCTAAATTTGTCTTAATACAGAAAAATATTTTGTGCACTGGATTTCAGTGTGTTCTTCCTTTTACTGCAAAACGGTCCATTTGCTTTGACAGACAGGAAGGCATTTATAAAGTTGCCTAAGATGAGAATATAAGATTGAATGCAAAGCAGTCAATGCAGTAGAATGCTTCAAATATTTCACGTGTAGCTCAGTTTTGTCTGATATAGTTTTAGGAATGTCACCAAGACACCTACCTTAAGAATCAGGTTGCCCCAATGTCCATACATAATTCATAGGGAAAGGTTACCCCTCCAGAACATAATCAGAATTGCTCTCTGGAAGTGCCTTTCTTCTTCCATTGACTATGTAGGAGGGTAGGTTCATTGCAGTCTTCCTTACTAGCCTCACTTCTGTAAAAATCTGTCAGGTCAAAATCTTTTAACTCAGAAACCTCTCACAATGGAAAGACATTTTTCACTTGCAA
This sequence comes from Apus apus, assembly GCF_020740795.1. Taxonomy (NCBI): domain Eukaryota; kingdom Metazoa; phylum Chordata; class Aves; order Apodiformes; family Apodidae; genus Apus; species Apus apus. The sequence continues at coordinate 125,306,922 of NC_067283.1, forward strand.
TGTGTTTGGGCATTTTTGTTGCATGGGGTTTGTGCTTTGGGGTTTTTTTTGTCATTTTGGGGGGTTTTATTGGTCTTTGTTTTGGGTGCCTTTTCTTAGGGTCATTTCTGATGCAGAGTAGCCATGGGATCTTGGTCAGAGCTGAAGAAGAACGAGCCTCCCTTCCTCCCACCTCTCTTCACCTGGGACCTGACTGTGTTCAGGCCCTCCCTCTGGGCCCTCATGGCAAGTCTGTCTTTATACTTCACTCATCCTGACCCTGATCTGCTGACCTGACTTTCTTGCTTCAGTCTGGTTCTTGCCCATTCACTAAGGATTTATCTGTGATCACTGTGCTGAAGTTGATCCTGGTCCCCATCACTGTTCATGTCATGCACTTCTTATTGGGCACAATGTGGCACTGACCTGCCAGTCTGACTGTCACTCATAGATGCTGGCTCCAGTTCCCTTTCAGAGCAGTCCCATTCCTCCACTTCCCAGTAGTACAACTGGCAAGGGTCAGCCAGTGGGAACTAGAGAAAAAATGCTCCAAAAGGAGTGGTTCAAGGACTTATTTGGTTCATTTCATTCTCGGTGCCTGCTTTGTTGAAATTGAATCTGGAAAGGATTTCCTATCTAGAATGTCAGGTTTTTGTCAAGACCTAAGAGACAGTATGTGTACCCCAGCGTAGTCAATAACATGTTGATTGTCAAGAACATAAAGAGCTGATTGAAATCCCTTTTTGTTGGATGCAGGGCAGTGACTTGAACCTGAGCTGCCACACAGCCCCTTTATATCCTCAGTTCTCACATACTCATTTATGAGAAAATGTTCTCCTTGGTAAAGCAGACTTGTGCCAGAAAATGGATGGTTAACTTGACAATCAAATGATTAAGGTGCTTGCCTGTGATTTTTATTCACAAATTCCTGCTTAGAATTCTGCTGTAATTAATGTTTGTGCAAAATCCAACACTTTCGAAAGGAGGACTCAGGGCAAATGCATTCAAAATCAAGGACTGTGGCACTGGCCATTGTGGTATTGCTGGGACCTGGAAAACAGCTGCTTCATCCTCATTTCTCAAACGCGTAAAATTGAAAGAAACAGCACAAAACTGGCTATCTGACAAAAGTTGAATGGTTTGCTCTCAATAGTTTGTCCTCAAGCTCTCTTTATGAAGATAAGAGAGATGTGTTGTTCTAGACTGGAAAAAAAAATGTATTTCTTAGTTGGAAATTCCAGCTTTTTCCTGCTCATCCAAAGGAGTATTTTCTTCATATTCTGATGCACCAATAGTATGACCTCAAACTTTGAAAGAAAATCTTAAATAATCACAGTCTGAGTTTCACATCTGATTCCTCTTCTTGAACATCAAAATACTTTATCATAAGAAGCTGCTTTTCAGCACTTCTGGTTCTCTGCCATTTTCAGACTCCTGAAACATTGGAAATTATAACTCATGCATAATAGATTAGGTGAAAATTCTACAAATGTTTCTGCTTTTCATTAATTTAGGAATCAAATTAATATAAGTTTTCTCATTGAGTGTATTTTTATTTCTTTTAAAACAATCATTAAAACATTTGAAATAATAGAAGTGGAATAAGAAAGCATATCAAATGTGTAGTTTTAATAATAGATTGCATTGCTAAGTCAGAAAGAATTAAGTAATTGTAAACAGTAAATATTTTAATGCATGTTCTCCTCGTTGCTTGTTAATTCAGTTACTTACATTAGAATAGTTGCATAAGAAAAACAACATTTTTTGCTAAATCACATATTATAAGAAAGTAGGGGTTTTTTTAAGTTTATGCATTTACGATACATATGAATGAGCAATATTTTGTTTATATCTAATTTAAGAAAGATGTTTCTAAGGAATTAAGAACGTGTCCAGGACATAAAGGAAAAGGAGGTATATCGCTTTGTTTGAATAAAAAATGGGCAAGGTTCCTCTGAGGTCATCTATTCAGGGTATGAGGTTTGGATGGAGGAACATCACAGAATCACAAGCTTGACCAGGAGTGGCCCATGGGGTTGAGAAACACTCCTCAGTTCAGCTGAGTAAAACTCAACAGTTCAGTTGAAAACAGGGAGAAAGAGGGGAATGGGAAATTATAGAAAGGTCTTTTTAGTCAAGAATTTATGTGTTCTGATGGCAAAATACAGATAAAAATATTTCCTTTTGCAGTATTCAACATACAAATATTCTTACAAACATAAAGTTCCCTTTAACTCCCTATGAGCCTAAGTCCCAGTAACTCTAGAAGTGATTTAGAAGCTTTTGGAAATCTAAGTTACATATCTAAGTAACAAGTATTTTTAAAATAGTTACCAATATTCTGTCCTCAGCATTTAAATAACTTGCAATGGGGAAAACAAAACAAAACAAAACAACAAAAACACTAAAAAAAACACCAAACAATAAAAAACCACCAAAAAACCCACAACAACAAACCTTATGGCGAGTAATGCACACTGCAGAGTAAAAAGGCATCATTTTTAATTGAGGGCAAGAATAGAATTAACTTGTTGTCAAGGTTTTATACTGGGCTGGCAACCAAAAGACTAATAGATGCTCTTTATTAACCCCTTTCCCTTCCCAGAAAGGGAAAGGAAAGAGAAGAAGAGAAAGAAACTTACACTTTGGAAACTAAGCTACAAAACTTTAATGAAACAGCAGTGATGAAAAAGAAAATAATGAAATATATACAAATACACAGAAAACCCCTATCATGCTCCCCTTCAATAATGCTTGCGTCATTAAAGAGGCTGTGGGTTAGGCCCTGGGAAGGTTCTGGATTGGGGTCCTGGAGTCAGCAGCAGATGGGAGCCGGATACAGGAATGCGTTAATTCAGAAAGGCATGGATTTGGATCCAGAGGAGATCTCCTAGATTTGAGTGATCTGTCAAATTTATGCTGAAATATGTATGGTATTTGGTCAATTTTGGTCACCTGTCTGGTCCACTCCTCCCCGCAGGAGGGTCATAAGAGTGACTCCTTTCTTCCCTTTTGTTTCTTAACAGATTTTTAGCAGAACCAAGCAGTGTACTTGGTTCTGCTTACCATTCTCCAGCAGTAATTATAAACATCGAGCATCATCAGTCCTATAACAAGACACTGACTGAAAAATATGCTGTTAATTTCAGCAAGTGCAGTTACTTAGAAGAGATGTAACTGGAAGGTAAAACTACTAAAAGAAAACTGGTTCTATCCTGTCTCAAACCGGGACAGTTGTTATTTAAATATCTATAGCACTTCATAGTTTGAATGACTCACACAGTTTTCTTCATGGAAGTCCCTGCAGAGTGATGTTGTTATACCTCCTGAGGCACAAGAGGAGAAATTTCTCAATAAAATAAAGGTTTTGGTATGTTGCTTGAAGCCACTGCCACTTCAACATTTAAGTGGAGCACTCAATGCTAACTCTACTGCCCTCAGTGAAGACACCAGCATAGCACAAATACCATTACCAGAAAAAAAAAAAAATAACCAAAACAACTTCCTGTCTTCTAGGGACTTCATGAGTGTAGGAGGAAGCAGAGAGAGTTGAGAGAGCACTACAGATGCAGTGCCTCTCCACTGCACCCCTCCTCTTCCCCTCTACTGAGGGCAATTGCCAGCTCCTGGGGTGGAGGGTCATTTCTCCTAAGAACTGCAAAGAATGCTCTGTGCCCTCATTGCATTGCTAAATATTATATATATGTGGTGGTTTGGCCAGTTGGAAGGGGATAGGGAACAGCTACAAGTCACCTTCAAGACCTCTTCCCCCTTCATAAAAAGTAAAATGGGGAAATACACACTTAGAAGTGAGCATTTTTTCCCTCATTTCTAGTGAGAGAGTATAGACCAATGGCAAGTAATAGAGACCAGTACTTTTCCAGAATTCAACCTCAGGAACAGTTTTCTGCTCTTTACTTTGGTTTGGCTGATTTTCATGCATTAGTACAGAAGAGACTTTTCAATATTCAAATGGAGGCCAAGCACAGTAGTATAGTGCATTAACCTTTCGCTTCAAGATATTCTAGTTCAACTGGTGGCAAAGAAAACCACAAACTGTGGCACAACTGTCAGTCCTGTAAATGACTTGTGACTGTATAAATGCAGATGCCACAGCTGTCATGTAATCTGCACACAGGCTGTACTGGGAACTCTTCTGCTCCAAGAACATGGGTCTTTTCTCCATTTGTAGTGTTCCATTAAATGTTGAAATGGCTTAAAACTAGAACAATTTATCCATTCCCTTTTGAACTTTAGCAAAACAGGACAGAGCTCTGAACCAGCTTTCATTTACAAACCAAAATTCTCCCAGTGTGATTTTTTAAGGTTAACATTTAAATCCAGTGATATCTAAATAGCTGTCAACAGTATTATAGAGAGCTGTACAAAACTTTGAAAGTAAAGCTCAGAAACAGATATATTTTCCTGGTTTCAAGTGTCATTGCAAACCACAGATTCATGAACCTGGATTGAGTATAACATCTAATTTATGGGCCTGGGAGGAAACCATCTAAAAGCTTGGAGCTTTTATTGTAAAAGACCCAAAATTGCAATTTTGGCAAAAACTTGCTTCTAGAGGGAGTTTGTTTGAACCAAAAAAGCACAAAGGAATACAAGGGAGAAATGAAACAGTGTAAACCAATGTCAGCAAGACATGCACTAACATATTTTAATCAAAACAAGGCACAGATCTCTCATGCACTTCCATTGCAGGCCCAAGACAGAGGACAGCCATAAAATCTACTGGGTACATACCTCTGTCTTATTGAAGAAAAGCTGGCTACTTACTACTCTGTCTGTTTAAGAGAGATCCAAGGATCAAAAAGAATTTTATAGGTTACAGGAGTCAGAAACATAAACAAGTATGAAAGAAATTTTCAAATTCCCTATAATTTTCTGATAAAAGGTATCAATACCGACTTGACCTACTTTTGTGTAACAGACTATTTATACCTATGTAGAAGCAAAGCAACATTTTTCTGAAACTTTGTATCCAGTTAATCTAAAAGTACTATAGGAAACATTTTCTTAGCTACTGCTTTAAACATAACAGCTGTACTTAATATAATTTTATGTATGATTTTTTGAAATTCAGAGAGAGTTCTCAGTTCTTTCTACCACTCCACCTCAATTCATTGAACCTATAGATCTTCAGGCAATTATATAGCAACGACTAGAACAGATATGTAGTATTTAGCTGTTGCTTCTAAAATCTAGACTGCAGTAACTTAATGAACCCTCTGGAGACTTGCTCCCATGTGGAGCTGGTTGTGTCTGTGCTCGAGAAGGATCAAATTAGTTATTTCTTAGAATACCCTGTGATGAAGGCACTGCTACCAACTGCTTTTCTTGTCACTAGCTCATCAGGGCAATAAACCAATTAGTTGTTGTTATAGTAAGCATAATTTCTTACAGTTTTAAATTCTTGGTAGGAATACACAGCATGTCATGTATTTGCTGAGTCAGCATTTTCAGTTCATTATGGTTGCAAATGAATGTACTTCTTCACAAAAGCAGTTTTGTTGTCAAAAATAACTTGTTACATTGTTGTTTTACAAAGTGCTAGCATAATATGGGGTTGTGGAGAGGGAGGGAAGAGAGCAGGAAGAAGCATGCTTCTTGAGATATTTCAACCATTCCATTTTTATGAATGCATTTGAAAAATTGTTGCTCCTCAATTAGGAGTAGCCACATGCTGCTCCTAAACCACTGTTGGCAAGAATTGCCAGTATATGCCAGAACTACTGCTCACATCCTTCTGGAGGTTTAACATCTCTCCTTTGAAACTACTATCCATAGGAAAATCACTTTAGCCCTGACAATTGGATATGCTTGAGAACTTAGGTTGTGTCTCTTGGTTTGTATGAATATCCATGTAGTTATGACTTTGGGAGGAGGCTCTTCCCTTGGGAAGAGCTGAACACTGTTACCTTCTAATATATTCTTAACAGAAGGATTGGCTCCAGGAATAATCTCACACACAGTAAGTAATTATCTCAGATATTCAGTGCCATGGAAACATGTCACAACACCCACCACTGGGCTCATGAACCTGGCAGATACAATTGCCAAAGTAAGTCATGTGACTGGTAGTGGAGTGTTGTGATTTAACCTCAGTGGGCAGCTCATCCTCATGCAGCTGCTCACTCACTTCCCTCCAGTGGAGTGAGGGAGAGACATTGGAAGAGTAAATGTAAGAAAACTTGTGGGTTGAGGTAAAGACTGCGTAATAGGTAAAGCAAAGCTGCAAATGCAAGCAAAGCAAAGTAAGATACTAGCTCACTACTTCCTAAATGTTCAGCTGTTTCCAGGAAAGCAGGTGTCCATCACATGTAACCATTACTTAAAAAGACAGATGCCAGACTCCAAATGTCTCTCTCTTGCTCTTTCTTCTCCTCAGCTTTTATGGCTAAGAATGATGACATAAAGTATGGAATATTGCTTTGGTCAGTTGGGATCAGCTGTCCTGGCTGTGTCCCCTCTCAAATTCTTTTGTATCCTCAGCCTACTAACTGAGAAGCAGAAAAGGCCTTGATACTGTATAAGTATTTTTCAGCTATAATTTACACACTTCTGTGTTTTCCACACTGTTTTGGTCACAATTCCAAAAGACAATACTAGCTGCTATGAAAAAACTTAACTCTATCCCAGCCAATCCCGGTAAATGTATTCAGGCTCTCACAGGTGCTATCACCAGCAAAATAGTTGGACATTGCATTTATCTCCTGGGCATTGGGCATTTGACATTCATCACTTGATCCAGGTAGGATAATAATAATTAGAATTAGCACTCAGTCTTTAAGCCAAAATGAAGGCCGAGTCACTTTGTGGATGACCTGAGTAGTTGCTTAGTATAACAGTTGTGAAGGCTATAGTTCTCTTTACTGTAGAACTTGTCCTGGGTCACATTTAGGACCTGGGAAAAGAATATTCATGAGTACAAGCATAGAAGTAAGTTTCTGCTCTGGTGAAGGTTTTCCTTCACAACTATAATTTCCTCAGGCATGCTCTGCAGTCCTGAAGAGATAATAAACAGAGTCAGCAAGATGGGCATAAAAATGAGTCTTTTTCTTCCCTTTACCCCTCTCACACAAAATAATTTGCCAACAATTCCAACACTAAAAGCATACTTCAGTTCCACTACCTGGAGAGAATACTCTGAATATTGGAACCTAAAATGTTTTCATGCAGTACATTTTCACAGAATCGTGGAATCACAGAATTATTGAGGCTGGAAAAGACCTCTGAGATCATCACGTCCAGCCTATGACCTAACATCACATCAGCTAGACCATGGCACTAAATGCCACATCCAGTCTTTTCTTAAAGACCTCCAGGGATGGTGACTCCACCACTTCCCTGGGCAGTCCATTCCAATGTCTAATCACCTTTTCCTTGAAGAAGTGCTTATCTTGGTATGCAGTCTCTTAAAGTGCTGGAGCAGGATCCATATAGAAGACCACCTCGCCTCTTCCTTGTAAATGAATTGACAAGACAAGGGAAAAATCCTGATTTTTCCTATCCCTCTCTTGTAGGTTGTCTTTCATTTTAAATGGTTGAGTGCTTAGTTCCACTGAATCTTCTAATTCTCTAGTTCCATAAGAAATCCAGTGTTAGGTCCTATTTGAACTCCTGAATTTCCAAAAATATTGGAGCCAAATATTTCTGTTTTTAAAGGCACGACAAAGATACCAGTACTGAAGGAACCAGAGCAACCACCAAACTAAAGGTAAGCATCCAGCCACAAAATTACAACAGGGAATAAAGGAAAGAAAATTACTTTTTATATATCTATATATATTTCCAATCACCTTAGTCAGGAAAGATTCCTAATAGGGAATTCTTCTGCAGGAAGCATAGAAAATTAGTTAGGGAGAGACTGGTGTCATGGCTCTTCCACTGCTGCCAAACTTGAGGGTTTTAGCTACTTCTTTGTGCAAAAGCAAATAGTGTTTCCTAGTCTTGGAAATTAATTAAACAATATTACAAAAGTTTGGAGTGATAATATCAACCTTGGCCCCAAAGATGCAAGGACCTAAGATTTGCTATCCTTTAAGTAACTATTGAGTCTGTTGTTCAAATGTGCCAGTTTACTATATCCTTTACTTCTGCACTATGACACTTCCCCAGTCTGAAGATTTAAGTGTCCACCTCTGATCCTAGTGGAAAAAAGCACTTTGTACACTATAAGCCTGATCTCTTGAACTTCCTTAGCCTCCTGAAGGAAGTGGAATTGTCCTCAAAAGAACTTTTTAGAGCCTCACAAGTCTGTTCAAGAAAGGAGAGCCCAGTCAAGTGCCAAAATGGCTTTGACCAAGACACAAAGAAGTAGCTATTTGCTTTTGCATGTGCAAGTGAAGAAGAAAGAATAAAAAGCTCCCTGCAACTATGAGATTGAGGCCTGAGGCACCTGGTGGCCTGAGGAAAGGCTGTTATGTTTACTCTGATTACTCTTTTGCAATGACTCTGGGGTGGGACACCTAGTCAGCTGCACATTGTCCCACTAGGGTATAAAATGAGACAGAGAGACAGGAAGGAAATGTGTTGCTATGCAAACTGTACCACCTCCTTTGAAGCAGATGATTAATTCTGAATGCTTTCAGGACACAAGACCTGAAAGGCTGGCCTAGGGGGAGGTAATCTGTTCAATGTCTTTTCCTTTTGCATAGCTGAAAATAGCTATGGGATCTGCCTCAGTTTATCTGGCCTATATTTTTTCATATCTACTTTTTAATATATTCCATTTTACAGTGCCTTTCATCCTAATGATTCCTAAAACACCGTAGAAATTTAACAAACTTATATGTAAACTATACACTGGGTTTGTTCATTCACCACAACAGCTCTTTAAGAATGAAAATATTTCTGTACATTGGTCATGACTGGCAACTGTTCTTGCCTTTATGTAAGTGGTGACATCTTCACAGCTGCTTTTGAAAATGTTCCTTTGCCACATACAATACACCAACTTGTATGTCCCCAGGAAACTGAATTTGAGGCAAATACTGTGTCAAAAACATACTTCCACATGCAATTAAAGAGAAGGGCTAAAGAACTGCTAGTTGCAGCCATCAGGTGGTTTTGGTTCTGCAGAAGTATATAGACTGAAAATCTTGGGACTAATCTTGACCATGTTCAAATTTGAAGTGCTTTCATAGAATCCCAAAGGAATTCTCATGGAAAAAAACCCAGCCCTTCACTGAGTGAGTGACTTCGTTCTACTTCTCTGTTGTGTTGCAGAGGATTGGAGTATCTCCTATCAGTCCTCTTGAGAGTCAGGTTCATAAACACTGAGGAAATTGAATGGCTTGCCTGCCCATTGAATGAAAATATGTAGATATATCAGCCACAGAAAGTAATCATTAGGTAAAAGAAAAAAAAAGAAAAGAAAGAGAAAAAAAAAGAGAAAAAAAAAAACAAACCACAAGTTTTCTTACATTTACTCTTCCATGGACAACTAGGAGTGTGGAAGCACATTAAAAAGCACCTTCTGGTTCTCTAAGATTTTTGTGAAGCTTTAAACCTCTGCAGCCCTGCTCTAAATGTTTCCTTTTAAGGTCACTTCATGGGGTTTTTTCGTACAGAAAGGTACAAAAATTTGTCTGATCTCTGCATGAAGGAGGGGATGCTTCAGAAGTGACAGAGGGCAAGAAGCTCAGTACATGAACCTTCTGTGTTCCTTTGAAAGGACAATGCTGAAGCCAGAAGAGATCCACCATATCTCAGGATCACAGGGTAAGCATAATTTTCTGGCTACAACTTAACATGCCTGCTTTTGAAAATTTTGGCCCACAGAAGACATTTGACTGAAGTAATCTACCTATGGTCACAACATTTATTTGGGTAACCAATTAAAATAGAAAAGTCATGGAAGTGGTAACAACGTTTGGAGGATGCAAGAATCTTGGCAGATCAGCAGCTTATGTTTGAGGCTGCTGGCAGTTGGTCTAACATAACTATAATTCAAAATTTTGAAGGTCCGGTGGTATGGATGTGAAAGGATATTGCAGCCCTATCAATTTTATGCTTTGCTGTTGTCGTATGGGTGGATGATGACACCAAATATTTGGTCTGGAACCAAGTATGCTGCATATTTATGCATTCAGAAACCTTAGCCAGAATAGAATGCTCAAATCATTTATGAATTTTTAGTAGTCTTCCTACTGTAAATGTTTAAAGCTGTAGCTTAGTAATAAGATGTTTGATAGTAGTGCTCAAAAATACACATTTGAGAGTTATTAAAAAACATCTACAGAGCTTAAATGTTTTTAAGGGAAGTAGATATGTGGACACCTTTCTTACCCCTCTGAATAAACACTACAGAAGCAGCTAAGTAGAGATGTAAACCAAATAATTGAAAAGTCAGTTTGCAACTTGCATAAAACCAAATGAAATAAAATAGGTTCCAACTGTTTCAGTACCAAATAAAACATATTTTGCATTACGAGATTTTGTGTGCCTGTGTGCATATATATGTATGTGTGTGTGTGTGTGTATATGTATATACTTATGTCTGTATAGGCACACATCATTAGAAAAGGAACCAAAAAGGCTGGTTGGATTCTTACATTATGCTGATTGTTTTACTTGTGGTCATAATCTGCATCATCCTACCAGACAGATTTTTAATTTAAAAAAACTTGTGATGAAGTCACTAAAAGAACTAATTTATTATGTGTATAAAGTATTTATAATAATTGATTGTGTGCCACGGATTTGTGTAAACTTGTAATATGAAGGAAACCATCAAGAGCACAATATTTATTTTCCTTGTCTAATGTGCCATAGTGTTTCCAAGATTGCAATGCTGCAAATAAGAGTAATGTCTGATGGGCCACATTGAACAGTTCCCCAGAGACCCTGAATGGACAGCATATGATAACTTTCAGGACTCCATTTATAACAGAGAAATTTTATTTCATGTTTGCATGTTTCTAATATGAACAATGCAAAAATTATAAGAAACTGTATGGAGATAATTATTTTTTCCTATTGCATTAAATTTAATCGACTGTTGTTTTTCTTTGCAGCTACAGTACTTGCTTTCCTCCAATAAGATGCATAAATGCTTAACCTAGCATAATTATGCATATACATTCTTATTCCATTAGTAATTTGTACTATAATTATATTTATTTATATATTTATTATTTGGTCCACTGTATATTTCTGTGACTCACAGTAATTTAAAAGTGTTTCATTTTCACAGGGTTCTACTATTTTTCTGTAGATAAATTAGGAAAGCTTGGGAAATTGCATACTGAAATTGAAATGAGGACTGTACAATCCATTTTGAGACTTGCCTTTTGGTGTTTACCTCAAAGCATGCTTCTGTGTGTGTGCTTGATTTACATTCAGCAATATCTAAGTGCAAATAGTAATCATACACCAAAGTAAACCGGACTATATGCAATTGCTTCCTCTGTTTCTTCAATTGCAGTTGCAATCCCATAGATTTCAATCTTGACAGGTAGCATAATTAGAAAATTCTCTTTGTCTTATTAAATGTGACTCTTCTCAATAGAACTCACTTCATTGCAGGCAAAGAACAGAAAATATACTTCAAATCTAAAATGGGAAATCAAGGGGGACTGTTTTATTTTTATCTGTCTTTGTGCAAGCGACATTATTATCAAAGGATATTGTAATGCTGAAAATGTACTTTTGGGATTTAAATCACGTATTAGCCTGGAAAGCAAAAAGTGCTGTAGGGCCCATGCAATATATTTTCTCATTAATCTGATTGAAAGATTATCCTTCCTATAGCTATGAAAAGTCTAATACCCATATATCCATCTTTCCTGCTAGTAAAATTCAGCTTTGTGCGTAGTCATTGTCTCTTGTGTCTGAGGTCCTACACTCTTCATTTTTCTGTATAAGCCTATCTGTATTAAAATAAATTCAGAACAGGCCGCCATTTCATGCACACATTTTGATTATTTCATAAGCTGCTGAGGAAAATGGAAGTATCAGCAAGTCATGCAGTTTTCTGGTAATGTAATGCTGTCATTACCTCAGTGGTCATGTGAAAAAGTTTAGCTATAATATCTTTGACAAATGTTCAGTGAGTCAAAACAGTGCATTTAAATGAAATGCAGATATGAATGAGCCATTATTACAATCACAACTCCAGCTTAGAAATTATTAAATATGGATATATACACTTTCACAGTAACCTGACATTTGTAATACATAACTAGCTGTGCATTTCTCACCCCCCTCCTCCCGTTTTCCTCCCCGTCATCCCCCAGATTGAGAATGGAGGAAGTCATTTTGATCAGAGGCTGCACACAGTAATTGAAGACACTCCTGATGATTTCATGCAATCAGAGTGGCACATTATTTGTGATGAAAATTAAGTAAAGAAGGAAAGCAGATTTATAGGTTGTCTTGCTTATGGTCAACTGCCTTTGCAAAAGATTAGCAATTCTATTCTTACAACCCCAACTGCATATATACTTTTCCACATCGTGGATTTACTGAAATTTTCATATAACCTTAGTTATAACTTGCAGTACCTCATGATTTTAAGCTTTTAATGAAACTACAGCAGATGTCTTAAACTGAATGATTTCTATTCTGAGCTCTTTGAGTGCTGATAGCGTGAACAGTATAGATGGCTCTAGCCATAACTGTCACACAGATAATATTCTTCTATGCCTCAAGACACTAAGATGGTGCTGTAGATAACCAAAAGGAATAAGCTGCCACCATCACTAATCTGCAGCTTTGAAACACTATAGCTTTTGCATGGTTAAGAGAAGGTAAAATCACCCAGAAGTGTAATATAGGAGACTTTTTTTTAAGTGAACGTTGAAGAGAGAACCAAAGGTTTTCATATTTTGTAATCTATATCCACTTTGGATCAAATCAAGTATATCCCCCTTTTTGTGTGTTTATGGATAACAATTGAAAATGCAAAAGAAGCTGAAGCCTTTGAATCCTCCTAGGGTACTTTACAATAATATAGTGAAATTGAAATATGGGGAATAGTTAGCCTTATTGTTCCCTTCAGAGTTTAACTTTCAAGATGTTTCATATAATACATGCAACAGATTTTGTCCTCAGGTGAGTATAACTTCTGATGATTATTTTTCAATATGGAAAAACAAATGCTACTGAAACTTTAACAAGAGACTGAACTTTATTTATATTTTTCATAGTTAAGCTCACCAAATTAAAACAAAACTATACAGGAGCACAAAGTAATGCAAAAAATAAAATTTTTACAAACTCTGTTCCAACTGAAGGTGAAATTACCTAAAAATATCTTGTTTATTCTTATTCATTAAAAGCATTTCTCAGGAAATGCTTTTAGCATTGGTGTTTCATGTAATTATTCTTATTATTTTTCATCTATAACACCTCATGTGTGCTAACATTAAAAATGGACTTATAATAAGTAAATAAAACCAAGTAGCCATAATCTTTTCTGAAACCTAGATTTTTTTGCAGACAGTTTAGAAATCCCTAATAAAAAATCCTATTTTTGTGAGAATACAGCCTGACATGAAAGTGTCAGGGAGGCAACGAAGGAAAAATGATGAACGAAACATCAGCAGAATTGGACCCACTACAAAACACATTTTCTGAGTGTGTTTTTTAGAAACTGCAGTAGACTTTCCAGAGAAAAGAGAAATTCCACTTGAAAGTCTCAAGCAATATGCATTTATTTTTTTTTAATTGAACACATGAACTATCAATAATAATCTGCTAATTTGTACTCCAAAATGCAGTCATTGTTGGGACAAAAAATACAAAGACTGCAGGAAGCTATTAAATGCACAGCAGTATTTGAAATCGAACCACAGTGACTAGTTGTTATGGCATGCTGACATTATTGGTTCTTGTATGTAGTTACATAATGATCTCTGAAGCCAGGTTTTTTAAATGGTCTGTAAAGCAGTTAAGGGACATCAAAATCTGCCTTCACCATCAACTTTCTAAGCTCCATGCCAGACAGTACTTAAGATTTTTCCGTGTAAACACGTGGATGCAGTTGGAACTAAAAGAAAATATGATTAATTTTTTTTCCACCTCAAGAGATATGTTGTGTAATAAAGAATTTCAATCTTTAGTTCTAATTAAAAATGGGATTTTAATCTCTCATGTTGTCATGGATTCAATTAATGCAGGTGCCCCCCACCTTCAATTCCACTTGATTTCAGGTAGCTTGTCATTGATGCTTTTATGGCAAAAGCAGATGTTCAGTCAGTAGGTGATCTGGAAACCACGTATATCTTGATTGAGAAAAATCCCAAGTCCTGAGGAGAAACACTGAGTCAAAAACAGGAATTAATCCTCATTCTGTGACTCTACCCATCACCTTGTTACAAATTGTCTTTGTATAAATTCCAGAATAATTTTAAAGGAGCTGCCCAGCAACAAGGCATACTACTCATGTGCATTGCACTGCCATTTACATATTAGAAATGTTATTTTTGGCTTCAATAGTGGGTGAAGGAAAAGGATTTTTACTCACTATTGTCCTGCTGTTGTTCACATAATCCATTTGAGTCTCACTGACAGAAGAGTTCACACGTGGTCTAAAACAAAGAACTATCTGTAGGTTTATCCCTACCTAGCTGTATCTATGTACAAATTGTACAAAAGGTATTATTTAAAACAGTTTAGAAATTTAATATAGGGTCATCTCAGAAATTAATTATAGTTTGTTTTCATTTTTATTAATCACAAAACATCTGCCTTTGGTTATGCTACATATTCAGTACTTAAATTAAGGTAGCCTGTTAATGAGAGAACATGATATGAGTCCCTACAAGATGTTTATTGTATACCAGCCCAAAAATGTATGAAAACACAGAAAGTGGTCCTTGTGTTTGTCATTAATATGACTCTGTGCAGAGCTTTGCACTGCACCTTGTCTACCCTTTCCAGGCAAAAGGTAATTTACTCCTTCAAGAATGAATTCTGTACAACAGACGAATAATCTCTGCTTGCAAGCTTTCCATGCTTATGTTGCTGAAGAAGAAGAATATAGTTCTGGTTTTGTCATGAAAGGTGTGAAAGATGTGCCTCCTTCATTTTCCAAAGGGTTTTGACCAAGCCATCCACATTTTTGTTTTGTTTTCTTTTTTTCCTGGCTAATGCTCAGTTTGCCTTTTGTCTGTGCTGCAACCAGACACGTGTATCTGGATTTGCATCATTGTGTTTAGAAAGCAAGACAATATTGCATATTGAAAATAATTGCCACAGCAAACTCTTATTTATGCACTTTCTCTGAAAGCACCTACTGTCATGCATAAAACTTAATGCATCTGCTGTACAACTTGCAGTTTGGGTTATTGCAAATAAAGACAATAGAAAAGATTAACAGAGGATCTGGATTCTCATGGGCTAAAGTAAAACTGAGAAGTGTTAGTAGAAGAAATAGATTGACAAGGTGGTCTGAGTGTGGTGGTGGCCTGCCAAAGTGGTCAGAAGCTATATGGGCTGAGAGAACAGAACAGTGGCCAGGGCGATTTCTTAGAATGTATAAAATAAAAATTAAAGCAAAACCAAAAACAAACAAACAAACAAAACCCAAAAAACAAACCAAAATAAACCAAAACAAAAAAACCCCACACCTCATACTCATGCACAAAATCTAACAAAACACATGGTAAAGTACCAGAACTAACTGCTTAACATATTATATTAATAATTTCACTTTAATGAAGATTTTTGAAGTGTCAGATGAAACTTCCCAACCCATTATTGCTAGGCTAAAAGGAGTGATATGTAATGCTGAAAATATCTTTGAAACATTATGAATGTTACCTGAAACTTCCAAATTATTTTCTTCATTCCAGCATACTGGAATTATAACAGAAGTAGGTATTAAAGAAGTACATATTAAAGAAGCAAGTACTGCATAGATGAGTTTATATTAGCACTTGCATTTTATCAAGCATTATAGTCTGTTATTCTGTGTAGTAGTAAAGCAATGATAAATAAGTCATGTGGTAAATATAATGTTATGAAAAACATGACAGCAGAGCTCATCAGTTATATGCCATTTTGCTTTTTTAAAACTTACAGTGTTTATACAGTATAGGATATAGACACTGCAGCTGAATTTTTTAAAAGGGCAGATTAATTTATGACCAATAACAACATCTCTAGTTATATTGCAAAAATAAACTTTATCAGTTCTTATGCTTCTGGACATAAACTGATCATTGAAAAGGTCAGGATATAATTTTTATGCATATACTCAACTCTTTGTTTAGATAAACTTTTTATTATTGCTGCTTTTTGCTCTCTTTTTTTTTTTTTGTGGAAGCTACCATAAAAACAGCAGAAAACTGCCTCTCAAGATTTTAATGAGTCTAGAACATTCTTTATTTTTCTACAGTGTAGTTGCTTCCATCAAAAGAAATCACAGAATATGTGACCATATCACATTACTAGTCACTGTAACATTTTAGCAATTTTTTTTTTTTTCTTTATGCAGAGGCTGGTAATGCTTTTAAATGAAAAATGCTATTTTCCCCTCATGTTTTGGGGAAATGAAATATTAGTGAGGATAGTATAAATCAAGTGTTCCAGTATTGCAGAGGTAGCACATTGAAAGAAGTTACCAGTTAGAAACCAAGACTTCTGTTGGTACTGTTGCTTTGATTTCCACTGCCGACAGATCTTGATATGACATCTAGACAGACCTTATGATGCAATAGTGCATAAAGCATATTAATAAGTTTTGCCTCATATAGATGAAAATTCTGCCTTATTTACTGCAAGAACTGAGAATAAGAATGGTCAAACTAGGAAAATAAAAAGTAGTGTGGGTCTTAAGGCCTCTCTGTAGAATTTGATTCATTACAAAATAATTAAGTTGTTCTGAGTAGTTCCTTTAAGCAAAACCTTTCACAGTTGTTTGTTAATTGAATTCATCCTCTTAACTTCAGAACTGAGGAGTTTTAGCTGCAACTAATTTTAGTCAAAACTGTATTCTGAGTGCAAGATATTTTAGAAAAATGCTATTATGTTAAAAACGCAATCTGTCAGGTACAGCATCCAAATTTAGTGGATTATTTTGATGTTCCTCTCTCTATGCATTTAATATCTATTACAAAATGAGGACAGCAGAGCTTCTAGTGCATTTCATACATGCTGTGAAGATAAGCCCATGTATGTACAGCATTTCAGTTCTGTGGGGATGAACACCATAGGAATGGTCATTATAAAATTAATAACTTTATAGTCAGGGTTGGGTTTGGGTTGTCACGTGAGCAGCCAATGGTAGGGGCAAAAAGAGAAAATAAACAGTCTCTGATTCCTTTAGCCTGTCTGTCTTATGCAATGAATCAGGCTGAGGTCTGGTGGGAAAAATAAAATTTTATCATAATATTTTTATGGCCATTTGAACTTGCTCTAGCTCTTAGTTCCATTAGAAATATCAGAACACAGTCATGGTAGGGTCTACTCAATTCTCTGTGGGAGACTCTGAAAGTCAGAACAGTTCTACTGCAACAAGCTAGTCAAAACTAATCAGCACTGCAGGAGAAGCCTGAACTGGATTACATCTACAGAAAACATCTCTGGAGAATCTAGCAAAATTTCAATTAGGGAAGTGGATAGTGTAACTTTTTTCATTGCTTGTTGTTCTGATTAAGGTGTGCAATGAAATCATACCAAGGTTCAGAACCTCAGAATATAACACCAGGAAGAATTATGCCTGTCCTTTTGGTTTCATTTATACTTTTTTAATATGTTCTCTGATCAGTTCATTGCACAACAAGAAAATTCATGTCCAATATTAGTTCAAATACTTTTAGAGGGCTCAGTCTTCAGAATGCTGAGTAGCCTCAACTCCTTTTACATCCCATAGCAACTGAAGGTTCTCAGCACTCTTCAGTACTGGAAATTAGTGAGCAATTTAGCTAATTTTATACTTTGAGACAATGTGTGGAATTTGAGGAGGACAATGTCATATTTGCAGATTATTATGGAGTGGTAAGAGTGTGTCATAGGAAAAAAAAAAAAAAAGAGATGTTTTGCAAACTCTAGTTGAAGTAACAGAAATTTGAAATATGATCCCAAGGACCAGTTCAATCATAGTTTCTGACTATAATGGAAAATTAGTTGCAGTGCAGTTGGATGTGCAGACACACCATTAGAAGCTTAAATAATACAACATGGCTTGCGATGTTGTCAACTTCCTTTGGACAATTGTTAATAACATGTAATTTGCTTTCACTGACAAAATCCTCTCTAAATGGCCCACCTTGACAGTATTTTTTTCAGTAAAAATGTAGTTCTTTGCCCATGTATAGGGGCATCAGAGGGGGGAGAGGGAATCATCAGAGAGGGAAAGCACTATGTTCACCCACAGATACCTGAAGCTCATCAGCCCCTGTGCTGAGGACTCATAGCCATGAGTGAAAGAACCTGTCAGTTCTCACTGTTGTTCGGTGTTTGGATGCTCTGCTGTGATGCCCATCATTGGTGCTGAATGGGACCTGAATAGCAATTCTGGACCTCCAGTGTTGGTATCTGGACTACACTGGAAGTAGCAAATCAAAAGAAAAGGAGGTAAAACTCATGCTACCTATTTCCAGAGCACAACACTTTCAGTTTTAAGGAATTCTTACAGGGAAATCAAACAGCGTTCATGCACTTTCTGCTCAAATGAACAGATATGGACATATAAAATCATTAGGTCTTCTGTTTCTTCAAGTTCTTCTCTCCAGTGAGAAAAAACACTTTCACGAAGATTTAATCTAACAGTAAAAATATCTCTGTGGATAAAATCACTAATATGAATCTCAAAAGGGATATTTCCGAGAGGTGAAAACTTTCAGAGGAAGCAGAGCTGATTTAATTATAAGTGTATGAAGCTCAGAATTCCCAGTGGTGTGATAATCCTTAACATAAAAATGCTTCCAAAACAAAGCACTGTGTGTGGGAGCCTCTTTCAACACACATTTATCTGAAATTCTTTACCAAAAAAATCCCTATCAACAACAAATTCCTGTGGGATAAAGGAGATAAATTGGAATTAAGGTAATGAGTAAGAGACAAGCTCAACCAGCCTATGGCATTTTTGAGGACATGATCAATTTTATTATAGAAATAAAATTAAATGTTTACTACTAGAAAGTATGTCCCCACCTCTAGCAAAATCTCACTTCTATCTAAATGATCAGTCCAGTATGAAGGAACATCCTAATAACATAATTTATTAGTAAATACAGAAATTTATATCTGACCTGTAGAGTATAAATCAGGTTGGTGCACTGCTCTAAACTAGTAAACAATGACAGCAGAAAATTCGTAGAAGTAGTATTCAAACAAAATCAGTAAAAAAGGCAAACTTGAAAGGCCTATTTTCTTAATTTTACCAGCTTGCTATTCAAAAAATCTTCTCCTCAAATGAGGACACTTTCCCTTCCCTTCACTTCCTTTTCCTTTTTCTTCAAAGACACTGATGCATTTTTATATATGTAGGGCTTTTCAAATTAACATTTATTGCTTTTCAGTGTATTGCGAATGATGTTATCTCATGTACCAGGAGCGGATTTCTCTGATTTACATAAAGATCACAATTATGTCCATTTTTTTTTTTCCCCCTCTCTCAGCACTTTTTTATTCCCTCTCTCTTTTTAAAATATCTAGAATAGCAAGCAAATGGATCATGTAAGATGTCTCAACTTTAAGAAGATATTGTGAGCTACCAATCTTTCTAGCACATAAATGTTGGAAGCAAAAGTCCTTCAAATCATCCTTTAACGATACCAAATATACACAGCTTTGTCAGTGTGAAGGAAGTCACCAAGAAAGAACTTTATTTTTATTATATTAAAGTAAATGTCACACCAATTAATAATTTGCTAATATTCCTTTGGCTACTATTTCAAAATAGACTTCTATGTCTGCCCGGTATGTGAACAAAGACAGATAGTGGAATTCTGTTTTTTCACTGTATTCAGGTAACTGGAAGTGATGCTTGTCTTAAAACCTCTGCCTTTTGTATGGTATATTGTGTTTTGATTGTTGATTCCACAGTATAATCAGTAACTATTCTCAATAGTATAGTAGATTTTTCAACTTGTTTAATCTCACTGTCTTGATTTCATGGTGAGATTGTGATGAGCAACTCCCATTTACTCTTGAGTTCAGCATTAAGGTAATTGCATAATGAGCCACAATCAATGAGGACCCTTAAAGATGGCCACTTTATTTTCTGTTGTTATTGTTTTTAAACACAAATCTTGATGAGCAATTTTGGCTAACACACATAAAGTGGTATTCAGAGTAGGAAGGAGATTTGTATACAAGCGTGAAAACTTATACCTGTTTTACCTCAAACATTTTATAAAAAAGACTTATGGTTTCTAGTTCAACAGGAAGCCAATACACAGTCAGATTGGTAAGCAATTTAATAAGAAAGTAAACAAATTATCATTAGTTCATATTTCACATTTAAATCTGTTTGTTTTGTTGGTTGCCCCTTTTTCTCACAGGTTTGGTTTTTTTGAGGCTTGCCTGAAAGAAAATGTGCTGTGCATTTGAGCCAAACCACAGTAAAATGATTCTGCCTAAGTCTTAGAGACCAAATCCTTTCTCTTCATATTTTATAATGGCATATGACATGTCAATTTAAACAAAATACACAATATTTGCTGACTGCAGTGAAAGGTTGATATTAAAATAATATGTTGCTGTTAAGAGCAAATAATTGAGCATACCAAAGTGTAGGTACTATCTGCTATAGCATATGCAATACAAAAACCTAATGTTTCCTTAACAAAGGGTGCACATACAGATAATATTTCTATCTAGAATTTTACACTTTCTCAGTTTGACTGTTTTAGAAAAATCACTGGGTTTCGCACATCTGTTATACAATAAATTTTAAAACATGGGTATCAGTCCTAAACAGTTTCATTGCAGCATATGTTGTAAAATATTGTTAAGATATTTTTTTCTGTACAATGGTGTGTGTGCGTGCCTGTGTCTGTGTCACTGCATGTATGTGTATGTATTTTAAAAAGAAATCTCATTGTCTCTATTAATTTACCCTGGGTCAGCCATCATGTATTTTCCTACTTGCTGTATTAAAATAAAAACCAACCAAAACAAACAAACAAACAAAAAAACCCATAAAACCTCCAAATCCTAAATCTAGTGTTCTAAAGCTAGTGTTCTAGTGTGAACAAAAAATGCCTCCTGCTGTTAAACAAATCTTTTTAAAAATTCTCAAACTTTCAGGAAATCTAACTTGCATTCCTTCTTATTTCCTGTAAAATTCTACTCCCACTTGTTCCATAGGGGCATGTATTCCATTGTGCTTATTATTACCCAAGCATCTCTTTGGTGCAGCCCTCTTGCCTCCTTGCTTTTCCACAAGTACTGGATGGGACATAATCCCTTTTATTTAGTACTTCATGCCATTTTTCTCACCTCATTTCCTCAAATAGTGCTTACCTTGTCCAGCTTAACACCTGACCCTGAAACTCTCAGTCCTAGGAGTAGCTTTCTTCAGATCTTACTAGAGCTATGTTAAAACTTCTTGTACCTAGGGTCTTTCCAGATTTCCCCCTTGATTGCAAGTCCCATTCCTGACATATCACTCTAAATCATTGTCTACAGCCATCAGGTTATTCCCAGTGTAGTTTCATACTATTACCACCAGCAGTTTTGTCTGGAGGTCCTCTAAATTCTAATGTTTTGTGTTACACTTATGGTCTTTAACTGAAGTTTACCTTATTTTTTGAAATCTCTACAGTAATTTGCTGTTGAAAAGGCCTACTCTCCTTTTGCCACATTAACATGTTAACTGTTCATTAAAGTTGGAAAGCTGGAATTTTGTATCTATGTCTGATGAACTGTGCCATAGGTCATTTTCAGCAAGATTGCCATGAAAAATGTTGTGTGGAATTATTGTTGCAAATCTCCCTGCAATTTGAACTTAGCTTTACTACCTCTCTTTTCTTATAACTGCTTGCTGCCACACTGAAATAAGATCATGAAAACTTTTGAAGGCATTTTGAGGTCCTATAAACTTTAGAATAAAATCATGAATATAGCTGTGCAATTTTTGCAGTTTGTGCATAAATTCTGCAGTCACATTACTCAAAATTAATTTATACACAACAAAATTTGAACAGTATCAGTTTATTTTTTCTCCTCTCTCCAAGTAAGGTGAAAAACTGTGTAAAAAGAAAATTCAATTCCCAGTCAAAAATTTTGCCTTTTTTTGTGCCAACTGGAAACTCAAGAGGGTCTGTAGCTGAGGTACAAGTTTAGTTTAAGGTTTTCCAGAAAAGGAGAACAAATCTGAGAAGTTTAAGACAGTTCTAAATACAATTAATTTTATTTTATTTACAATTTACCTTGCCTTTTCCAGAAAGGGGGAAATCACTTGTGTTGTATGTCAGTTATACCTTGCAATACTATGCTCAGAAGTACCTTTTCGAGGTAGATGGCTATCATCACAAGTCTTACTTGAGGGATTAATTTTTAACATTGTCCATAATTTCTTTAAACAGTTTTTACTCTTACCTACGTACTGTAGCCAAAGTCTTGATTTTTGTAAGTATTAATAGAGAAAAATTTTGCCACAAAACAGAATTGAAGGCTATATAAGTGAGAATAAATAGAAACTAGAGAGTTCTTCATACTAAAAGTGTGTATCTTGAAAACCATGTCCTGCTTCATTCCCCCCATTCCCCTCTGTCATCAAAGATATGAAAGGCTGAAGCCCACTTATCTCAAGCACTTTCTTTCACAATTTCCCAGTGTGATTGCTAGAGTCATTTGGGATACTTGGCTGATAGACTCCTAGCTTTCATCTTGTGACAATGGAAAGGAAGGCATTCTCAGTGACAGGCCAAAAATATGAAACAAACTTCCTACAAAGCTGATCCCAAACAAGTGGAGCCTCTTTCACATGACTTTCAAGCTCAGTATAAGGCATGTCTGTATTAACTGGCATTCCCCAATAGCTATGTAGTAATGACACTGAACACAGGAGGAATCAACCTCCAGTACATTACGGTAAAGAAACAGCTTCAAAGCACAGAAAGAAAAGCGGTACCTTCTAGAAGTAATTTTGATGTATCTTTAATCATTTCTATGCGCTCAAATACTCCAATGATTAGCACCATAGATATACCTATGAATAAATCACAGAATGTCAGAAAACATCTCTGAAACATAAACCAAAGTAGTCATCATATGTAATGCACATGAGAAATATTTAATTAGCTGTGCAAGTGAGCTGACATGCAAGGGCAGTATGTTAATTTGCAGAACTTGCTTTGAGGAGCACAAGGTGTTCCTTAACTGCACAAAAATGAAAGTTGCTTATACAAAATTAAGTTCTGAATTGAAAGGCAAAACTTATTTAGTATTTTCAAGTAGCACTCAGTAAAGACATTGCGGTTAAGAGTTGATCAGTATTTCAGCTATAAATTCAAATGTTGAAGTGGGATGTTATTACTGTTACAATATTATTCCAGGGTTTTTTGGGGAAAAAAAACCAAACAAAACACAACAAAAAAAAAATAAAACAAAAGGATGTTACATCAAATATATGACAAAAGTGAATAGAATTACAAGAGCAAAAAAAATATTACAAATAACAACAAAATAAAAGACTACAACTAGAGGAAAAAACTGCTACCATTAGAATAAAGTTGTTGAGAATTGTAAATATTATATTAAAATTTTATTTAATAATCTGTAATATTGTAACAGAATATTAATGTCTGTATTGCCAAGTGCCTCATCTAAAATAATGAGGAAGGGAAAGAACAATGATCACTAGGTAAGATTTCAAGACATCTTCAAGTATTTTAAGTGCAATAGAACAGTTTTGTTCTGTGTTGGAAATGAAAATTTACCCTACTTGGAAACAATCAATGAGATTATTATTAACAAGGTGTTTGGAAAGTTAAGAACACAGTATCTTTTCAAGAACTTTACCAAGAAACAGAAGGTTAGAAATAGCATGATAGTTAGCAATGGAATTTGAACCACATAAAAGCTTCTTTAGGGAGGGTGCTGAGAAAGTAGCCACTTTAAAAGCTCCAGGAAATGTGCCACTGAAAAAAAGTGACTATTAATAATAGCTGTTATGTGGTGAGAGAATCAGAAGAAGGAAAATCATCAAACATAAGGTAGAATGAAAGTGCTCATGTTTTTATATAATGTGTTATTAATTGAATCGTGTAGGCAAAGAAGGGAGCAACTGGACTTGGTAATAGGAGAAGGATAATTAACAGTTACAGAAAAGGAAAGAAACAACACTTGGGTTAAGCAGTGCATCAGACATGCACTGTAATATTTTTTTGTAATTGGAAAAATTCTGCTTATTATTAATTGAACAAAGTATTGAAATTGATTTTAAAACAGTGACTATGTGAAGAAAGAAAACATTTGCAGGGTATTTTCTAGGTGATAGATTTGTAGATCAGAATATAAACATTAAAAGGGATTACTCAATTTCAGAATGGAAAAGAAGTTGCATAGTAGAGTAGTTTTTCATGTCACTGATCAAAAGCTTACACTGATATTTAGGAGGCTAGCAAAGAAAATAGCTGTATATCGTTCAAGGGGGGTGAAAATAATCATAAGTATAAAAACAAAATAATCTAAAATTTAGGCCTATTATACGATGGAATTATAGCATATATTTGCAATTACAGTTACAGTGTCTTCTGATTTTTTGCCCCCAGTGTTGAGGTAAATTTGGGGTTGGTGAAAAACTTTTCTAAAAATAGAATGTAAGTCAGATATTGTTTGAATTGTGGCAACTTAAAAAGAAATCAATAATCCTCTGAATTTCACTCCCATCTTTGATTATTTTATTTTTTTTAATTGGTACCTGTCCAGTGGTAAATATCTGTGAATTTGATGTAATCTTAAAGAAGAAATATTAATTATATACTTAGGACATTATTAGAAATATATAATTTTACTTCTGATATTAAGTAAAAACAAAATCAATGTTTACTGGAAAGTTATAAGCAAAAATTAAACTGGTTTTAGTTGAAAAAACAGATATACAATAGCTATTAAAAGGCAAGTAAAATGTCAGGTTATGGCATTTAAAGACAGGAAGACATAGTTAGAAATGAAAAACAATGAATATAGTTTTAACACCTCAGAAAATTATTGATATAAATTTTAAAATCCCTCAGAAAAAAAAATGTTAGTGAAAGAAATTATAAAAAGAGCTAGATGTTTAAACAAATCTATTTTTGGAGGACTGTTTTAGGTTAGCTTGAAAAGAAAGGACCAAAATATTAAGGGTTTCCTCGAGTAGTTTGAGAATGTACAGGTAATGGGATGGGGAAGGTAAAAAAAGCTTAGAAAAAAAGAGCTAAGCAGAAAGTGTGGCAACTATGACAAGGAAGACTGATTCATATTGGTGAATCCGCCTGAAAAGAAGTAAGGCAGGATGAAGTATAATTTACATAGCAATAACATTGCCAAGAACAATGCTGTATTGTAATATGATTTATTGAACATGCATGAATTTTGCACAAATTTTAAAGAAATTAATTGTTACAAGCACTGTCTATGAAAGTTTAAACATGTCCTAGGTAAAAGAGTAAATTATATATATACATATATAAAAAATAATAATAAAAAGAAATAAAATGTTAGAAAGCCCAATAAAAACAGGAGAGCAGGAAGCTTTAGAGAAAAGAAAAAAAAATCCAACAACAGTGTAATAGATGCATTGTAACCAGTAAGTAATAGGGATGATTAATGGAAGGTGAAATTAAAAGAAGTGATGTAAGAGCAAAGAGTACTACAAGGTCATCTATAGCAATGAGCTGTATGAACCCTGACATTTTTACAATGGGTTTTCAACAGAGTGAACTGATCCTAAAGTATAGCAGCTTGAGTGGGACGGAAGAGAAAGAAAGAAAAGGTTATGTTGCAGAATGATGGAAAAAAAGGTTGTCTTAAAAAATTAAGTCTTTTCAACAGCTTAAGCCTCAGAGAGTTCCTTAGTGACCTGATTTGTCAAATGGATTTTTGTCCCTTGCTTGGTATTTTCAGTTCACTGCATTCTCTTACCCCACATTTAGGTAAATAATAATATAAAATTATTAAAATACTTATACTTTAATTTAATACCTTGGTTACATTGGGTTCCCCATCTACTTAGTGTAAACATCTTAGGATTACTTTAGGAGGATGTGCTTTCTGACTATTGATTGCAATTCAAGGGCCCCAAAATGCAGGAAAAATATCCAGTTCAAAGTATCACTCCCTACAGCTATGGATTTCGACTTGAGATCGTATCTCAAAATCACTTTTTGTAGTAACCTATTACTCTACTAAATGCTGGTAACAGTAATCAATTTGGCATTCCCTGAAGCCCAGGGAGAATTCTCACACAGTTTTCACTGTAAGTGCATTCTAGTGATCTAGAATCAGGGTATCTGAGAAGAACTGCTAAAAGAAATAAACTTTAAAAAAAAAGGATATTCACTTACAAAATTGCAAAGTTGTCTGGCCAGAAATATGTACACCTGCCTGCTTTACCAGGTGAGGGATCAATGATACAATGTTTGAGAAAAACCTGCAAATTATTATTATTACTAATATAAGAATTACAGCTGTGTGTTCTACACAAAAATCACACTGGCATTCGTGGGTTTTAACTTTCAAATTTTGTCCCTTCCACATAACATACTGAAAAATCCCTCTTCTTTCATCTTTCACTGTCACTATTCCTTTTTGCCTGTGAAAGCAGATTGCCGTTTTGTTTTGTTTTCCCAGGCACTTTGACTGAAGTGAAAGTGAAATATGTGAAATACATGCATCATGATCTACATAATGGTCTTGCTTTGTTTTGTGTTTTGTTACACAAATGGATGGGGGAAAGGGTACATTCTTATTACTTCAGCATATTTTTATACATGCTGAATCTTGGGAAGGGATGAAGTAGTTAAAAAAAAAATAAAAACAGGCACAAACTTTCACACTTTTGCTCACCTCTGAAGAATGTTGCAGTATTTCAGATGCAAAAACACAGGAAACAAAAACAAAAACAAAAACAAACAAACAAACAGAAAAAAACCCACCCAGCTTCAATGGGCCTTGGCTGAAATCCTAATGGGAAATCAGAGGATCCTGCTTGTGTTTTTGCAAAGCTCTGCCACCCCCCTTTGATTGTCCTAGCACGGAAAGGGGAGGAAAGCATTGAACTGCTCATCAGCACCAGATATGAAGACTAGAAGGAGAAAGGAGATACTGAAAGCTATTATTTGTCCTTGTCAAACTGTAGTTTAAAACTGTTGCTTATTTAAAGATTCTTAGGGGGTGAGAGGGAGGGACATTCAGAGTCTGAATTCACAGAATCACAGAATTGCTATGGTTGGAAAAGACAATGGCATCCAACTGTCAACACCCCCCCCAGCTTCAAAATAATAATAAAAAATATATAATAAATAAATACATACATATATACAATATATAATAAGTAAATATATACATACAATTTTGTTAAAAGCCCAAATAAAGCATGTACTGAAGTGCCTTATCTACACAGTTTTCATATATCTGCAGGATGGTGACCTCACCACCTTCCTGGGCAGCACGTTCCACTGCCTGACTGCTCTTTCAGTACAGAAGTTTTTCCTAATGTCTAGTATAAACCTCCCCTGGCACAACTTCAGGCCGTTTCCTCTGGTTCTATTGTTATTTACTTGACAGAAGAGGCCAAAACTCAACTCCTTACAATTTCCTTTCAGGTAGTGATTAGGTGCCCCCTCAGCTTTCTCTTCTCCAAACTAAACAATCCTAATTCCCTCAGCCTCTCCTCATAGGACTTGTTCTCCAGCCACTTTCATAGCTTAGTTGCCCTTCTCTGAACTTGCTCCAGCAATTCAGCTAAACATGCATCTTCACAATAAAATAGTGCAACTACACTCAAGGTCTCTTTTGACTTTCACATCCAGATTTAAAGCAATTAGCATATCTTAAACCTTAGTGGAGTAAGAAAGTATTAATTATGAAAGAGAATGACTACACAGAGATCTTATGTGGTTTACCTTATAAACTTTACAAAACCATATCAAGTGTCTCAATGGCTCTGAACTGACAGGTCCTTATGATCTTGTGGCAGCTGTCAGGGACTCCTTTGCCTGCTCTTTTCTCCAATCTTATATGCCACACGAAACTCAGGCCCCGATGAGAGTTTATGTTGTACTATATTTAATTAGGTCGTTACTCATTTTGTTGTTGATACCTGGAATTTAATGAAATGGCTTCTAAGAGCAGCAATGGTAACAATAAATTATATTTACCCTGCAGTAATAATTAAAATCTGCCTTTTAAAATGCAGTTCAGAGGTGTGGTCTCAGTTACTGATTGGGACCTATATGCTTAATCGTAGATGTTAACCATCTTAAAATCTCTGGGAAAGTACATATAGGGATATATGTATATTTCAGTTTAAGGTTTGGAGAATACTGTTACTACCATCAAAAAGGGCAATGCTCTTATTAGGCCTCTTTGTAGATTGGTTGTCTTGCTTTTTGCTGTGATAAAATTGATTGGCTTCTGCAGTAGGTAAGGCACTCAAACACTTGGCAAACAGCACAAATCCAAGGGCCTTCTTTATATGGTGCAAGTCCATTGAGTAGAAATGTGGAGACGCCTATCCAGTATTTCTAGATAATGCTCAGTACTGGCAGCTAACTCACTAGTTTATTTTGTTTTATGACTAAACACATGTTGATGGGTAAAATAGACCTTTGTACTTTACTAAATTTTGCTATCAGGCAGCTGGTAGCTTTCTTACTGCACAATTAGTCTTCTTGCTTCTCGCAGGAGGGACCATTTCTTTGCTTCTCCTAGGATTTTCAGAGGTTGATCTCGTGCACTATTGTAATTACTCTATTTCAAGAAGAAGGTTATCTCACAGAAGACAACAGAAGGCAAAGTCCAAGGAAGTCCAGCTTCCAGTGCAGTTCCACTGAGTGCTTAGGTGCTCTGAAGACTGCAATTCTCAGCCCAAATTCTAGCTGGGAGCCCAGCTGAAGATGTTCACTTCAGGTAGTTACTCAGAAGATGTCCTTAGAATATTGAAAACTGTTCCTACTTACATCCCTTATCAGTAAAATGGGGACAAACTTCTCTGCCAAGTTTTGAGACCAGATTAACTGTGATAGTATAACTGGCAGCCTTTAAGAAAACACAAAGAATTTTAACACATTTTAATCAGAAATTTAAAACACAATTTTTAATTTCAATTTTTAAACTAATTGTCTGCAGGCAGCTTTTGAGTAGGAAGGATTAGGAAGATAACGGAAGTATAAGGAAGGAGGTACTGTTCTTTTTCCTAAAAAAACCCATGCAGTTTTTCACAATAGCCTAGAATTCCCTCAGGTCCTAAAAAGAACATTCAACCTGTCTTCTGAGGTTTTTCTAAACAAAGTTACTGTTGATGCTCCCTCCACAGACCTGGCCCGAGAAACCCATAAACCATTTATAATGCCCACATTGTTAAAATAGAAACATCATTAAAATATGGAAAGTTGTAACTTATAACGGCTGGTGAAGTGGCAGAGGAAAGAGCAATGTTATTAAGGTAGAAATTTATTTCACTAACAAGGGAAGGGGGTGGGGAGAGACATCCTGAGATGACTTTGAGCAAGCCCTGAGTTATAAATGGAGAAATGGGAAAAGTAAAACAAAGATCAAGCATGTGTTCACCCCCACTACCTCCATAAGTAACATTTCCCCGCCTCTGCCTGTCCCCCTCTCTAGAAACATTATTCTATCTGTTGAAAAAGGATGAAAACAAAATGCAGCAGGGAGATCTGTGCCTTCAGCAGGCTTTGGAAAGATTCTGGCAAGGCTTAGCCCTCTGTCATCAGAGAAAATAAGAAAATAATGGTTTTATCAACAGAATGAAAACATTAAATAGCAATTTCTACAATATCCCCATTTTTAGCTTCTCTTCCAGCCTGGGGGGTCAGAGGAATAAGCTTTTCCCTGTTCCCTGTTACAACACTGTCAGCTGTAAAAAGTCATCTGCTCCATCAGAGAACCTAAATGCCACTAAACAGAACCCACAGGGACAAGTGGAGAATTCAGACATGCATACAAAGGCATCACAAGAACATTAATCTTTTCAAGAACCAACTGACAGTACATTTCAGAAAGCATATATAACTCAATTAATGTTTGTGCTCACAAAACCTTTTAATTTATGAACTATAGCTCTCGGGGTTTGCTAAACAATTCAAATCAAATCAAACTTCCCCTCTAAATTTTGAAAAGCATATTTTACAAGTTTAATTCCTGCAGTTTCAGCAAGAACATTTCCTCTACGTGATCCTGATAATAAGAAAGGAAGTCTTATTGCTCAGTGATTTGCTGTCATCAATAGACACAAATTAAAAGTTTTTGCTAATCTTTTCACTCTCCTACTAGGCTTTGACCATGAAGTTTTGTTGACCCTGCTGGAAACCCTGGCAAGAATTATTGAGAGGCACTTGGGTGAGCTGTTCTTTTCTCTCAGGAAAGTACCAGAGGGTAGTAGATGATGATTGCTCTTTTGCTTCGATGTGGTCTTATGCAAGATATTTTGTTCCTTCTATGCATGCTACACTGTCAGAGTAATTCAGCAATATGTTGTAAATAATGTTTTTCAATCTGATTTGAACTGTATAGTCATGGCCGTGGTGTAACTGGAACTATAGTTCAAACCAGACAAAACAGAACTATTGTTGCCAAATTACTTGAAAAATCTTAGGAGATGAATAAACTTTTTCTCTGTTAATGTCAATATTTTTAACATGCTTTTCATTGTAAAACCAACTGTTTAAACATCTTTAAAAGCCTGGGTACTTTCCTTAAGTGGTTTTCAAATATCACTTTGAGTTGGGGACTTCACTGTAGTAATCTCTGCTGTGCCTTTTCAGTGCTGGAATTTCAATGTTGCACTTTTGAACTGCAGCTACCTACAGACCTCTTTCAGTTTCTCACCCATTAGCCTGTAGCAATTCGGGCCCGTTCAGCTTAAAAAATTAGTTATATTTTAAAGGGACCTTGATTAGAAAAGCTGAGCTGACCCAGCCTAGTGGCTCTTCATGAATCAGGTACCTTCTAGGTCTTCCCTGGACCACATTATAGCACATCTCTGTGTTGTTTTTTTTTTTGCTGAGTTGATTCAATTCTCTAAATGGCTATAAAATTCACCAAGGAGTGAAAACATCTTGTTCTCTAAGAACAAGCTACTTCGATGATGCATTTTATTCTGTTCTGTTACATCTTAAAAGGGGATGAAGAACTACAAATTAGGACTTGGCATACTGTCAGGACTTCTTTAATGTTACTCAGTGTTGTGGACTTTGATGGCCTCCAGGGGATGCTGTAAGAAACAGGGACATAACTTTTTGCCATCTGCTAAGTGAGAAATAGCCCAGAGGGTAGATTTTACTCCTTTAGTTGGTCTTGGCTTAAGATACTATTTGTTTATTTTCTATAAAATTGTGGTGTTGTTCACATTATCTGGGAACACAGAATACAATGGATGAGTTTTAGAAACTACATGCAAGGTTTATTCAATAAATGAAGCTGTTCCACAGTTCCTTGAAACTTTCATAATTCCTATTTACTAGAGCACCAAAGTCCCATTAAAAGAAAGGAAAAAAAAAACAGTAAGAGCTCTTTTTTCAGTGATGAAATAGGTTAATTTCATAGCTGACTTGAAATCTTGTGACAAGTTATGGTATTCTATTATGCCATTATTAGTAGAAGAAATAATCCCTTGCAGCTGTGGTAACTCATGATAACGCACAATATATACCCATCAAGATATCTCCTGACAGCAATGAAATTAACTCGTGTCACCCCTGTGTCTAACAGAATGTGCTTGCAGCTTCTTCTTAGTATGCTATTTCAGATACCAATGAATTGATATATGGGGAAAATGCATCTATTAGGAACAACTGCTTATACCAAAATTTCCACTGCCTGCTTTGTGCATTTGATGATGAATGTTTCAAGCAAGGTAAGCAGATACTATAGGTAAGTGATCGAAAGGAAAATAATTAGTAGTTATTCCTTACTTTGCAAGAGCATGTTTTCTTGAACTCCAATGGCATCTTTATAACCGCCCTGCTCTGTTACTCCCAATACATCCTTGGTGAGGCTGCAATCTGTTTCTCTGCCCTTTAGCTCATATCTGGTGTGTGAGCCAAAGTCTAAAGCCATTGCAGTGTCTTCTGTTACAAGGAGCTCTTTTGAAATTATAGGATGATGAAAAACCTGTTACTTACAACTTCTTTTTACCTCCGAAATTATTACTTCTGGTAGAGAACTATCTATGTGTCTATGAAGCTTTGAGAACATATTCTTTATGGCTAGTTCCAAATTGCTGGGATGAAAATACATTTTACAGTATTTCTAAGTAGAGTAAGAAAGCACATCAGATGAGAGCAAACACATTTCAGCAAGATTTTTAAGGCTATATTTTTAATTACTTTTAAAAATAAGTGTTTTGAAATAACAATTGAACAAGAAAAGAGCTAAACCCCAGCATTTACGGCCAAACATATTCTCAGTTTCTAACAAGTTGCTGTAATGAAACACTTCCCACATCACAAAAATTATCCAAACAATTTGTAGTCCCAGCACAGGGTTATACCTAAATTAACTTCATATACTGCTTCCGTGATGACTAGACTACTTCTGACTTTCATTTTTTATTTAGAGACAACAACAACAACTGAACTCCAAATTAGACTCATGGAATACCCTCAATTTAGCTCTTTTAATAAAATGGAGAAGTTGAAAGCAGCCTGGTCACAAGGGGAAGTGTTACCTAAAGCTCAAGATTGGCCATCAACATTACAGAAACAAGACATCTTTAAAAATAGAGGCTACTGGGCTTACTATTGCTCTGTGTTGCTTCCCTTGTGGCTAAGCAGCTTTTAGCTTTAAATTTTTATTAAATAAGAAAAGCAAATAGAATACTTTTTCTTTTTTTTTCTTTTTTTTTTTCCTGATTTGAGAAAATTCTATTTTTGAGAAACAAAAGCCAATAACCGTATAAAAATAAACAAAATACTTACTGTACAAAAGGTGTGATTCTCAACATTTGCAAGTTAAAAAAAATATTAATTCTTCCTATAAATAACGCATAGATTCATTCTGAGAATTCCAAGCATTTGACAGCACAGACAGAAGCTGGGTTTATAAAAAGCAGTGTTTCACAGCCTGTATTTCATACAGTGTGACATAAATTGTAAATTTACAATACAAATTAATGAAAGTGTAAGAAATACTGGTGCTGTGTCCCAAAGAGCAATTATATCTTACCAATAGAAAAAAATAAATAATAATAATAATTATTATTGACCCTAAAACTTTACCATTTATATATTCAAAGTGGCATGCAACACCCTAACAGCAGTCTACTGAGAGGCTAATATCCTTTTCTAGACTTTGAAAGTGTAAGGATAAACGTTTTAAATCCAGAGGTTATTAGGGGAAAGGTGTGTCAGTGAGAGTGTGCAATGCTGTAGGAGTTTTGATTGCACAGCTTTGGGATTGCTATGTGGGTCTTGCCTTCCGAACCTTCAGGCACCTCTACCCCCTAAGACATTGAACCTCTTAACTGATACATTGATTTAAAGCTGTTTTAGAGAGGCCAGCTGCAATACAGCTGAGAAAGATTTGAGGCCTGGACCTATAAAAACAAACACGAGAGAGTACCTTTGCTACACTGAAGTGACTGCTTCCCACTTTTATTTTCAGTCTGTTTGCAGGTCTCTATGCCTGGCCCTCCTCCCAGAAACCACCTGCTACTGTTCCTGCAGATGTTTTACTTTTGCTGGAGAAAATATTGCAGAAATCTGTAAATGGCATGTACATAGGCAGTATTTTCATAATTTCAGGTAATTTTCATAAATTGTGCGCATTGTTCTATGGCTAGCTCTTAACCTTCAGTTGTCATCTCCCTTAAATATCACCTTAGAGTATTATTCCATTTCCTCTCCTCAGCTTCTCTCTTTGTACTGCGTGGGGTAGAAGTACCTCTGAAGGTAGCTTTGAGTCTTATGCTGTAATTGTCAGCGAACAATGTACTTTTTGGGAATCAGGAAACCAACAGAAAGGCAGCATGTGGAATTGCAAGCATCATCAAAGGAATTTCTAACAAATCAGAGAAGGTACTCTATTAATTAAAAAAAAAAGACCACTTTAATGTAGTACTTTTATCTCAGAAGGTTGTGAGGAGTACAGCTGGGGGCCCAAATCATAACAAATCTGTAAAACTAATTGCTGAGGTTCAGTTTTGGTTCAGGAAAGAAAGCCTGAAGGAGGTAGAGAGGAGGGTTACTAGAATGATCAGGGAAAGGAGAAAAGGAGGTGCCAAAAGAGCTTGGATTGTTCAGCCTAGGAAAATGAAGGCTGAATGTGGGATATATAAAAACATCAGAAGTTTTAAATGACAGCTAGACAGAGAAGCTATTATAACTGTGTGTCATTGTTGTTAACTGACCCCAAACAAGTTTTGTCTGGTAATAATAAGATGGTTTCTAATATTTACAGATTCTGAAACACAGTTCTGATGAGAGGACCAGTACCTAAGCAGTTAAGACACCAGTAGCTGAATGGGATGATAAATCACGTCTGTTTGTGATAGCAGGGACTTGATTTGATGAGGCAGATTGTCCCTTCCTGTCTAAAATTGTGATGTAAATTATTATCATTTCAAATCTTGGTAAAATATACACGCTGATTGGGGCAGCAAGCTCAAGGCACGGAGCAGATGAGTCAGATCTGTTAAAATACCTCACTTAGCCTACCCAAAAAAAGGTTGAATTAAGCTTTTTCAATAATGTTAAAACTAAAAAAGACGTTACTGAAGTCTTCACTTCTCTGAAAAGCTGTAACTGTTCTGACTACACTGTAGGTTTTGGCAAACTGTTGTGCAGATTGAAAGTTTCCCTTATTTTTATATGCCTCAATTTTGTTTGGCTTGTTCTTTATAAAGAGACAAAAGGATAACTGAGAAGGCACAAAATGCAACATTGTTTTCATCATTCTACCAGTGCAATAGTGCAATACATTTCTTTTGGAAACATAAGGAAGAAAGTAAATAGTCAGTATGGAAACTGCAATCTGAGATTCAAGTTTTTAATATGGATATGTAGAATAATTTTTTTTTTCCTGTATGATAACATCTTCTCATTTTCAGTGTATGTTTAATTTTCATTTTACATTTTTCATAGAATTAAAGGTTGTGAAGCTGGAGAATCTTTATGGCAGTAGAAACAGTAGAACCTTCAAAGCTGGAGAAGAAGCAGCTAAACTGCTGCAGAAGTTAGAGCTCTGGTATTTGAAAAGACAATCTATGCTTGCAAAATATGCTTTAAAGTATATTTCTTTATAGGCATGTTCTGTGTCAGCTGCTTACTCCAGTGTTTTATTCTAAAAAAAGTAAGGTATGTATGTGAGTAGTTTGGGAAAATATTTTCCAGGGAATGAACAAGGCTGAGAGCTAACTGAATTAATTTTAAGCTGATGATGCAAATTAGGGGAATATATTTTCCCCTGATTACTAAATATGTTTAGAGAAAACCAAATTCATTAGTAAAGAATAAACACACATGCTATAATTAAACTGTATTTACCTTTGACGTATGCCTGTTAGCTGAAAACGTCCACAACTGGTGGTTATAAACTTTCTGATGAAAGTGTCTCCTGCCAAAACCCTGGTGTTCTGTTGAAGATTAAAGCAAATAACTTGTGGTTTCTTTATTATAGCTGGCTCTGACAGAAACTGACGGGAAGTTTCCATTGAATACATGGTGTTTCAGGATTCTGCAAGATGTGCATTTGCATATACAGGAAGGTTCAGTGGAATTTCAGCTTTAACATGAAATGGTGGGATATGAATTGCTAAGAAGACAAGGCTTTGGGTAAGTCCCAGTCTCCTCCAAATTCTGTAGAAGGAGGTGAGAGTACC
The DNA here is from genome assembly GCF_020740795.1 of Apus apus. Classification (NCBI taxonomy): domain Eukaryota; kingdom Metazoa; phylum Chordata; class Aves; order Apodiformes; family Apodidae; genus Apus; species Apus apus. Next base: position 125,342,857 of record NC_067283.1, read on the forward strand.
TGACTACCTGCTTCAGGCTTGGCACAAAGGAGTATTTCTTCCTTCCCTCCCTTTTACATAAACCAAATGTAAACATGTACCTGTTGGAGCAGTTCCTAAACAGGCACTAAAAGAGCTAACTCTGGAACTGGCAGTAATAAAGCTGCTTCAGACTGAGGTTACACCTGAGCTAATTGTCCAGGTGCAGTGCCATGCTTCAGAGGCTATGCTGCTCCAAGTAATTGTAAACTTACCTGCTCAGAGATGTCTAACATATTGCTTCATTTTAATATTTAGAGAGAACCCAAATGAATCATCAAAAAGACAGAAAATATTAAAAGTGAAGCTCTTTGGGTTATTTTATATAATCACCTGTGGTATGTGCAATGTAGTAGCATCCTCAACCAAGCAGCAACGGTGTATTATTTCTGGGGGATCAAGGCCTCATTCACTGAACACACTTGGTGTAGAGTAAGTCTAAGCTGTATGGTGAATTGCTATGTGTTATACTCTGCATCGTGTGAATGATGTCTTGTGAAATGCTGACTGCTTCTTGCACTGAAATAGGAATATAAGGTGCAGGGAATGGAATAAGAATGAGCTGCAAGGTAAAGACGAGATTCATGATTTCATGGACATCTGACTTTCATCCTTTCCTTTGCCAAGGACTTTGTGATTTGATGGAAGTTCCCAAGAATGTTTACACTTCTCATTAGTAAAGTGGGGGGTCACAATCCTTCCTGTTTAAACAGGGCTTTTCCTACAGGTGGTGTATAAAGCTTAATGAAGCAACCCTATCCTTAAATCTACTGACTAGAAAAATAAATGAAAGGCCAAATATTTAAGTGACTAGACTTCTTTACTGAGGATGCAGAAGGCATGTTTTCTTTGCAGGTCTATCTACTATCTTTCTAAATGGCTTGGGAAAGGCTTACTTTTTTGTCTCCCTGTGACTCTTCTCACATTGTATCTCTTGAGTGTGTTTAGACCATGAATGTGTATGTACAGCTGTATTGTCTACTAATATAAATTTGAATAGTGCATAGCATACTGAAGGCTTAGTGTCATCTGGATTATGTAGGTATTAGCAAGTAAGAGCTAACATGCTAATAAAATTAACTGGCTAACTAAATGTGTTACAGAGTATCAACTGGAAGCAGGTAACATTTAAATGGATTCATATATTAATCCAAACAAACTTGTTTTGCAACTTGTTTGCAGCGAAGTACCAGAACAGATTTACATTTTTGGTGCCAGAAAAGCTTATCTCATCTGAACAGCAGAAATAATTACAACTTTTTCCCCAAGCTTTTCAGAACCTGAAACTTCTGTCCCAGAAGAGTTTGCTACTTTTCTGATACTTTTCCAGGCATATTTTAGGGTCAGACATGCAAAACCCCATGAACATTAATCCAGGAATCACTTTGTAAAATGTGTTTCTTAGCCATTTTGTTCTTCAGCATTTCCAATGGTAGAATATGAAATGTTTCTCACTTCACATCAGTAAAGGTTCTTTGTGCCTAGTTCTTGGCTGTAAAATTGTTTTCAGATATTTCTGTAGATGCTACAGTAGTCAGTAGACATTGAAAGTAGTATCATTCAATTGGTGTGCTTTATGTTCTGATCACTGCATAAACAAAACGATCCATTAGAAAAAAAATATCCTTTAGAACTAGCCCATTCAAGTAGATGCAAAAGAATGCATTTGTTAATATACAGAAGTAGGCTATTACACTTTTGGGTTTTGTAATTTTAGTGGAAAATTACATGTTACATTATTGAGTGAAAAATGAAAATAAGGAGGGGTTTTTTAATCTTTTTTTTTACCATCTTAACCTGTGATGTTGCAAAGTTATATCCCTCTTCTATACCATGTAAAAGAAAACACAATGTAACTCATGTGTGGCTCCATATATTCTTAAAAGTGTATATAGTTAAAGTATCTGTTATTTGTTAAGATCATCATGTTGGCTAAGTTATCTTTTTAGTTTGTGGGAACCATATGATATTGTATTAGAAATAGTGTGGCCAGCAGGACTAGGAAAGTGATTGTCCTCCTGTACTTTGCACTGATGAGGCCACACCTCGAGTACTGTGCTCAGTTTTGAGCCACTGTCCTGGTTTCAAGAGGTCAGAGTAACAGCCAGCCATGGAGGGCAGGCCATTAGTAGCACTGAGTAGCCCTGAGTCAGCCAGGTGCTTCATCCAGGGCAGCTGCCCCAAGCTGACAGGTGTGTCCCATACCACTCACTTCATGCTCATTATAAAGGTGAGGAGTTTGCTGAAGGTGTGGAGTTTTGTTATGTGTGGTTTCTCTGTCTTGGCTTGCTGTGCTCTCTGTTATTTGTGAGGACTAAGCTAAGTGTAATATATTTTCTTTTGGTATTTGTGCTAGTTCTGCTATGTCATGAAATCTATTTATATTTCAACTAATGGGACTTTTCCTCCTAATTCCTCTTCTTGGCTGAGGGGTCATTGGGTGAGAGAGCAAGTTCTTCAGTTTAGCCCTGGATACAGGCTAAATCAAGACAACCCCTCAAAGAAAGATGTTGAGGTGCTGGAGTGCATCCAGAGAAAAGCAATGAAGCTGGTGAAGGGTCTAGAGGAAGAGGTGAAGAGGTTTGTAAGGAGCAGCTGAGAGAACTGATGTTGTTTAGTCTGGAGAAAAGAACACTGAGGGGAGACTTCATCACTCCGTGCAACTACCTGAAAGGAGGTTGTGGTGAGGTGAGGGTTGGTGTCTTCTCCTAGGTAATGAGTGATAGAATGAAAGGCCTCAAGTTGCACCAGGGGAGGTTTAGATTGGATATTAAGAAAAAAAATTATTCACCAAAAGTATTGCCAGGCACAGGAAAAGGCTGCTCAGGGAGACAGTTGAGTCAGCATCCCTAGAGGTGCTTAAAAATGTGTAGATGTGGTGCTTAGGGGATGGTTAAGTGGTGGACATGGCAGTGGTATGTTAATGGTTGGATGTGATGATACTAAAAATCTTTTGCAGCCTAAATGATTCTATCATCTCTTTCGCTGATATGGAAAAGCTTCTTTTGGAACCCAGCTTAGATCTGTCTTGTATACAGTGCATTGCAGTATATGGTGCATATATACCTCAGGTCTCAAGATGAAGATGAGGAGGATGGTCTTCAGTTCACAGGTAAAAAATTGAGTTCAGAACATTTTTTGTGGCATCTATTAGAAAAAACAATTGCTCCTTCTAATTCTATCCCCTAGCAATCAGGGCTTGATTTTATTTGAGTCTTATGTCCAGTAATATTTTAATGAATTTGAATTTTTGAGAAAGCTATTCTTATTACACAGTTCAGAGTTTCAGTCAGTACCTACAATCAGCAATGAAGTTTCAGATTCAGCGGCTATAGGATACTTCCAAGCTGTTGTGCCTTGTGGAGGTTAGATCCACTGGCAGCTGCAGCAATGACTGATGCTGCCTCATTGCACTGCTGGGAAAAGAGCTCATTTCAGCACTCCTTAAAGAATTACTTTTCTCTGGATTTTGTGGAACACTTTTTTTCTACTTGGTAAATGGTGAAAGGACATTATTTAGAAGTGTGGGGTGTGTTTTAAACCAGAAGATGAAAAAGTGTCCCTGAGAGTAATAAATAGACCATAGTACACTTGGTACATATGGAAAAGAGGTGCTAGTGGTAGAGAATGTATTATTTGAAAAGGAAGTATACAGTAATTGGAGCCTTCGTATTTCATAGAATTATAAAATGGTTTTGGTTGAAAGGGACTTTTAAAGGTCATCTAATCCAACCACCCTGCAACGAGCAGGAACATCTTCAAGTATGTCAAGTTTTTCAAAGCCTTGTCCAACCCGACCTTGAAAGTTTCCAGGGATGAGGCATCTACCATCTCTCTGGGCAACCTGTTCTTGTGTTTTACCCCCTCATTGTAAAAAATTCCTTCCTTATATCTAGTCTGAATCTAACCTCTTTTAAATTAAAACACTTACCCCTTGTCTTATTGCAACACATCCTACTAAAAAGTCTGACACCACTTTTCTTGTAAGACCCCTCTAAGTCCTGAAAGGCCACAATAAGGTCTCCTCAGAGCCTTCTTTCCTTCAGCTGAGCAACCCCAACTCTCTCAGCCTTTTTTCACAGATGAGATATTCCATCCCTCTGATAATTTTTGTGGCCTTATTTCTCATAAATGATAAAAATATCTTCTTGGTTTGTGTATTTTGATTGTATGTTTTAAGCTGTTAGTCCTGTTCAGTATATGTCCAGTTCAAAATAAGGGCTCAAAATCAGGAGATGACCTTATAATCCATTAAGATATTCTCATAATATTTTGGCTCAGAGTATGTGTTCAGGCTCAGAAGATTTTAACATTTGCTATGTCACATAAAAGTGGATTTAAAATGATAATAAATGGAGTTCTTTCCCTTTAGATCTTTGTATCTTCTTAACACATGGTAAATATTATATAAAATGATGGAGGGTCAGATTTCCTCTTTCCTAAGTGCAAAAGAGGATGGATGGATTTAACTCAGTTTGGATATCTGAACCTAGTAGATTCTCCTACCCAGAGTTTGCCACTTACCCCTCTGGTCTGTCTTCTGGAGCTCTGCCCTCTATCTGCAATTTCAAAGGATATTTGGTAGAAGGGAAGCAAAAAAGCTGTCCATTTCATTGCTGCACAGTGCTTTAAAATTAGCCAGTCAGCTTACAGCAATTGCTACTCCCCGTTTTATGAATTCCCACCAAATACTGTTTTTTCTCAGTAAAGCTGTATTCTGCCTTTCCCTCCTTTTCTCCAATGGCCACACTTCCAAACTCTATATTATAGTGTCCACATGCAGACCTGGTGTGGAATTCTTATTCCTAAACTGACCTTGCTGTTACCCCAGGCACTCGGTCTGTGCCTGCACTGATCTGGTTAACACCACACAGATAATGAGGTCTTCAAATTTTGGTTTTGGGGATTGTTTCCAACTGCATTGTTTTGATTATAAAATACTGTTGTATCTGTACATATGTATTGGGGTGACAACTTGCATACCAGTATGTATTAGCATTTCTTCAATCAAACAAAAACTTGCACACTTTTACTTCTTCAGCTCCTGCTTCATTACTTGTGATTCATCATTTCCAGTGTTTTGTTCTGATAAATCTTCAACATGGTTTCATTTTTCTGCTATTATACAGTGTCAACTAGCTCACAAAACCAGAAGAATAGTTATTAAAATGTTCACGCTTCACAAATAATATTTTGACTGTTGGATAGATATAAAAGTCCAGTAGGAAAAATAGTCTGACATGATTTGTAACATACTATCTTTCAAATTACAAAAAATATCAAAATATAATTCAAACAGCCTGCTCATGATGCAATCCCCTTCCCATTTTCAAATGAAGGAAGGAAGCACACAGTATGCATTTTTCTGTGAATCTTGTGGTTTAGGACTATGGAATATATCTATTGAAACAGTCAGTTAAGTAACTTTTCACAAAAGAAAAATAGACAACCAACACTGGGATTGTTTCAATAGTGTGTGACTTAGAATTCATTACTGAAAGTATTTCTATATATGTTTAATTTTAATAGATAATTATGAGATTAATTTCTGAGTATTTGCAGAATTTGGGCCATCATGTTTAATAGAATGAGACAGTGAAGGTGGAACTGAAAACAAGACTTCTTGTTAAAATTAAGTCATTAGCTTAATACAGAATACAGAAAATACACTGAAGAGATTAAATCCCTCTTTTTAGATGTTTAAAATTTGCATCTTGTTTGAAAAGCAGAATGTTTCTCTCTCCCTCTGTAATGTGTTGACCAGATTTTTCAGATTCCTTTGGATGGGGAAGCTACTTTGTGTAATGTAAGATTTTTAAAAATGTATCTGAATGAAGCATGAAATACAGAAAATATGCCTTTTCTACCTATTTTCTGCAATATAAAAAGTTAGACATGATAGACCTGTATGTCTAGAATATATAGTTATGCAGGGATGCACGTGTCTGAAAATAAAATATATACATGAATATGTTATATAAGTGCCTTTCTTGTCCCTGCAAGGTTAAGCTGATTAAATCAAACTCTGTTACTTCTGTTTCATCCATCACTACCAGCAGATAGCAGAAACAGTGTCCATATTCTGACATTTTGTTTTATTTTGGTTTTATGATGTGTGAGACAGAAAGAAAGGTTTAATTTAATCTGTTGGATTGACTTTGCAGACAGTAATAGAGACTGTATCTTCAGCTAAGTAACCTGAACAAACATGACATGGAAATCAAAAAGGAGTTTATAAATACAGTACTTAAGCCCCCCTTCTCCCTGCCCCTTTTATAAGGATGCTTGAACAAGCCACCTCCTATTACAAGCAAATTTACCATAAGCAGCCTGGTGGTTTTTTTGGTTGACTTTTTTTTTCCCTTATTTCTTTTTACCTTGCTGCTTATTAAATTTCTGGAAGATCTCTTTGATGCACATGCTTATATTATTTAGTGAATTTTTTATTTGATTACAAGTAAAAATAGAAGAGCCAGGACAGTGATAATGTGTTTTGGACTATACTGAATCTAGTCCTTCAAGGCAGTTATTGCATTGCTTTTCTTTTTTTTTCCACTGATACATGTTTATTTAATGAAACTGTCTTAGCAGTAATACAGGATCTGAGGAACAATTTGGTAGTTTAAAAGCTTTTTAAATTGGAAGTTAAATCAGAAGGGTTTGATTTTTTTTTTTAATATTTTTTAATGGCTTTTCCATGTAGAATGGTTTGGTTTGAATGCCAATAAAATTTAGAGTAAAAGGAAATTTAGGGTTTAGCTATAGGAACAGCATGTATTCCTTTGAGGCCTTTATCTCGCTGCTTCCCCACCCAACTATACTCAGCCCAAATTCCAGTCGTGAATTAAGAAATGCCTAATCCTAATCCCTTCTCACTTCAGCACTCAGTGTTAGCAGACTGTTCTCTTTTTTGAAACAAAAGGTAAAACACTTCTGAGATTCTAGCTATAGCTATGCAAATAAACACTTCATTAGCAAAGTAGCTGTTTAAAGCATCAAAATTTCACTTTTGTTTTTAAATCTGTTTCATACTAGAGTGTGACTTCCCATGTACCAACAATCTCAGTTTTTTTATGCAGAAGGTAAATCCCTAAATTTCAGCATTATCTGCATCCATGCTGGAAATAACTCCAGTAACTAAGGTAGTTACAAAGATTGAAATACATTTTATGGATATTGGAAATGTTATTTTGGACATGCTTTGTTTTCAACTCCTTGTAAAGGAAGAGTTAAGGTAGATTTTCGCCTTATCTGTAGTATTTCCACTTTCAAAACTGAGTGCAAGGTGGCATGTGAAGTTGAGCTATTGCAGAATTTTAGCAGCTTCCTGCACTACAACAAATGTGATTTGGTTTTTTTTGGTTGTCTGTGAATGATAGTTTAGTTTGCTATTTCTGAATAATTACGTACCCTAGATTTTTGCAAGATAATGCTGACTGAGAAATGTTTATTTAAGCTTATATGAGGTCATCTACAGAAGCAGTAAACCAGCAAATATTCTGCTTCACCAGGTTCAAGCTCTGGTTATGATTTTATGCTACCACAGTAGTATAAAACTTCTGTAGTCTATGTGAGATCCTTCCTCATATATTCATAACTGCTGAAACTACCCTAGGGGTATAAAAGTAGAGACTGACAGTATTCAGAAATCACTGATATAGAATGTCAGCTTTGTAAACTTATTTAAAGTACTCTTCGAATTATCAACTATCATTTTTGCTTCCTTGCCAAACTATTCTAATTTAGCATTGTCAAAGTTTTTGTAAGGGACAGTGTCAGGTTTTTACACTTTAAGAGAAGTTGATTCTGCTTATGAAGTCCTCTTGGGTAACAAAGAAATACATTCTCAAATGGACATAGTACAGAGAGAAGCAACGGTGCTATGCTAAAGCTCCCATGTTAACCTTATTAACAAAAGTTAAATACAGGATAATTTAGCAATGACTGCAATATATAAGAACAGATGGCTGGTGGATGACTTCCTTCTGTGTACTGAAAAATTCCAATTAAGGCAAAATTAAATGAATTAATAATATCATAAAACTGCTATTCCACTTTTTACTATGGATTATGCTCTCCTTAGCAGGGAAAATTGCATTAATTGCTTCAAAAATAGAACCATTTAGTGGCTGCAGGGGACTTGGTGGTGAACTGCTCCACTTCCTGCCATTGCACAGTTATGCTTAATGTGACCACATGGAATTCACAAATTTGTAAGTAGGAAAAGAGTGCAGCAAGTTTCTTTGCTCCAAAACCAAAGCACTCTGTCATTTAAGTAACTGAAGAATCTCAAAGAGCTGTGTCATATTTTTCAAAGTTTTTATCCATGCTAGGTAGCTACTAGAAAGAGATATGCATAAGGATATCTGACATTACACTCATTAGAGGACAGTATTATTCTTGGTGCATTGCATAGCCTGCAAAAATGTTCTTATAGGATGTTCCATGAGCAGCATTAAATATGACTGCACTAATAAGCTTTCTCTACATATAGTATGTCATTATTTTGGCTGCAGAGAGGGTTAAAAGTGAGGGAGGAACTGCCTTACATTTTTTTCATACAATGTATTTCTGTTAATAGCATTTTGTTGTGTCTTTGAATAGGATATTTTGACTTTTGTTTGTATGAAGTGTTAATTCTTTCTTGTGAGTGGGACACTGAATCAATGCTTGCTGTTTTCTAGGGTTTTGTGATGCAGTTTTCTCCAGGTCTCAGCCTGTACCTTCAGGCTGGGATCATCCTGAAGCTGCTGGAACATCAAGACTGTAGACAGCCAGAGCTCCAGTGTCTGCATTTGAGATAATCTCCTCAGCTTTCCTATACCATCAACTGAGAGAGAGATAGATTTAGGGGATGATTAGGTGAATCACACTGAAGAAGTGCATGTCCTCTCTAGAAACTACACAAGCAAACCCGCTAAACGAGTTGAGCATATTTACAGGTTAGCTATAGGTGGTCTAGTGAATCCCACTCAGGCATGCTAAAGTTTGAGTAGATAAATGCTCCATGGAATACTTTCCTCTCTTAGTGTTTCATAGCAGCATGAAATGTCTGGAAGTGTATACCAACCATGTGGAAAGTATAGAAGAAAGAACATTAGCCTGTAATTGGACACTGACTCATGTTAGTTATGATATGTCTACAAGGTAAGTTTGGAAAAAATGGCAGTGGCATCCCTATAAATACGTGCAAATAACATCAGAGAAACCAAAATGAAACAAGGTAAATCTCTTAAACTGAACTTTATGAGAAAACATGTTATCAGTTTCAGAAGAAGACAAATATTTATATGGCACCTGACATTTTGTACTACCAGGATTTTTATTAAGCCACAAAGGTAGCATAGAATCCTTAAAGACATAGATATTTGACTGTAATACACAGTGGACTGTGCAGCTAATTAAATTGTGACAGTTGTCCATACTAGATGCTTACAACAGCATCAATCCTCTATACCCATCACTGTAGCAGGATTTCTGGAGACCCCAAAGGAGATGAGTGATATGCATCCTTAGTATTGAAATGTACTGCTCAGCTGTTGCAGCAGCAGGAGATTTTAAGATCAAGAGGCTTAATAGCTTTGGTACAAGAAGCAGTTTTACATCAACTGCAGTAAAATGCAAGAACTTATTGTATGTTCACAGCACTGCAAGCCCCCTAGCTATACATAAAGGGGCTGACAAACTGTGTATATGTAGAGTCTGTAAGTTAAGCAAGTTTAAGAAGTCTTACTACATGTCAGTTCAGACAGTGGCTTTATTTGAAAATTAGTTTTGTGTATCTGAAAATTTTGCCTACCAAAATACCATCTCATGTGATGGCAACCCATAAAAAATGGGGCTACTTATAGCATGACACCTGTAACTAGAACTGTGAACCTATTTTTGAAGTATATATTTCAACATGAATGTTAAATGTTTTGCTTTTACTTATTTCCTAACGTGTTTCAGAAGTTATTACAATTAATACTTTATTGTTTGAGGTGCACCTTCATACCTTTATTTTGTTCTTTTCATCCTTATTTGTGTGGTAAATGTGAAGATTAAAACAAAGGATGAAAGTTTCTTATTTTTCATAAATTATTGTAATATTTTTCTCTTTTGTTTTTTATCACATAATGTAAAAAGCCACATTTTAGTTTTTCCTGACCAAAAATATTAATACAAAAACAGTTATTTTGTAACATATTTTAAAAATCTGAAGCTTTACACTGAAGATAAGAAAAGTTTCATTTTAAGTATTACCTAAGATCATAGTCACCTGCTCACCCTTTTACTTACCCATGTACATTACTGTATGTGTTCTGTCACAAAACAGCATGTTAACTCAGGTCCTTTGCTGTAGTAGCATCCTTCTTCACAACATAGATCTATTTTACTGAGATAGGTTTGAATGGTAAGGGGATTGGGAATTATGTCCTCTGGTTTGTGTCCACTCTCAGCCTTTTGGCTGCCTGTGGCTGCTCCAGCTGTACAAACTGCCCTTAGTTCTTTGCTGCTGAAGCTCTCCTAGCAGCAGAATCGCTTCTCCCGGCCACCCAGTCCATCTCCAATTTCTTCTTTGCAGTCTCCAGCTTGTGTTTTTCCATCTTGGAATACTGCTGTTTCTGCTGCAGGGTGAACTCAGTTAACAGTACTTGTGCAACTAATTTGCATGTGTCTGTCAGGTTGGGCTGATTGCCTGGGGGTAACTTTGCCTCAACAGTTTCTTTCAGGTTGGCTTATATGAGCAGCATTTTGAGCTCTTTTAAAGTCTTTCCTGCATATACAGATTTTCTTTCTAAGAGTAATTGTTCACATTCTAGTTAACTGAGTTCAGAATATGTTTTGGATTGGCTCATTTTACTTTGCATATGACATTTTTTCAAATGAAATTCATTTTCACAGTTTTTCTGGGGAAATTCTGCCTTTTCTCTAGTGAAGGTTTCTCACACATTATTATAATTACTGTAATTTGGTTTCTTTTTCCTTGTGGACAGAAAAGCAGAAAGCTTTGGTTTGTGTTTTTCTGCCATATGTGGCAACATACAGAAACCAACAACACAAAATGGGAAAACAAAAGATTCTGTGCATCATGTGAAGATGGCAGGGCTTACAAGTAGACCTACCTCTCAGCTGTTAACAAATATTCAACCATTTGAATGAGAGGTACCAAATGTTCTTCACCTTTCCTGTCTGTTGCATATAAGAAAATGTTGCTAGTATTTACCCATGTGAACAAATTACATTAAATTATGTGAAGTTGCAAGTGTTTACTAGTACTGTCATCTGGCACCAGAAAAGCAGACTTCCATACCCTTTTTACCCCATTTATTCCAAGACCTTCACCTCTTATAGCAAATAGAAAAAGCACAGCAGAAAACCTGTTTCTAACTTCTGTCCTGGAAATTCCATACAACCCCACTGCAGGGAAGAGGAACACTCTGAAAAGTGTTAATTAATTTTGCACCATGGTATTCCTAGAAATCCTGACAGTAACCACTTTGCACCTTTGGAAGTACAGCCAAGATAACAGATTTTGGCATTAGCCTGTTCAAGGCTCACTCTCGGAACAGGATGACTTGAACATGTGTATTGGCTTTTGAGTTTGCACCATCCTTCTCTAGCAGCCCTTACCTTAAGAAAACCTTGAAAGTCATGGCTTCTTCCCAAGATCTCTTCCTCTGGAATATTTTTCAGGCACATTGGTAGGAAATTCCAGGTCTTGAAAATTTAATTTATGTCTAAGCACTCAGATCCATCATAACTTGATAGCTCTAGTTTCAGAGAAGAAAAATAAGGAGTAAGAAGAGAGTCCTTTGCTGTTAGAGACTACAGGCAAAATGGTTCTTTCAGAAAGGAATTTTATCCCTTTACAGTTCCACATACCTTGTTCATTTGTCAAGATATATTTGACCAGTTCTTCTCATCTTATACTTTTTCTCAAGAGTCTTGCAAATATTTTGAGGTACACTTCAGAAAATAAAAATTTTGTTCTAGACACCATTTAATGCTGTAGACATGGTTGCTAGTACTTGATTTGCAACTGTGGTGTTACAGATGTAATCAAGGTTGCAATGCTTTAGTTTCTCTAAAGAAGTCCAATCCAACTGAAAATGTCCTTTCTGAGGGGACAGGGAGAGTGGGAAATCTATTAAGTGATGAGGTGCTACAATCATTAAACTGCAACATTGCAATATATGTAGATCTTCCAGTGGACTAACAAAAGAAAGCAAAAGTATGATCAGTGCTCTGTGAGGCCTAATTTCCTTCACCTTTTTTTTTTCCTTTTTATATTAATTGGAGGCAAAAAGTTAGTGTGTTGAAAAAAAACTTCTGGTTGAGGGTCACTGACTCCCTGTTCACCAGCCCTGAGACAGATCTCTGTGGAAGGTCCATTGAAAAGGCACAAAGTGATTTTCCTGTCATTCTGTATCAGCATCTTTTCCTACTCTGTGTCTTTTAATGAACAAGTTGTCATGCTTCTGCATGAAGTAGCACTTTGACAAGCAGTGAATAGATGCTTTTAGCATCGAGCTATGCTAACCAAAATATTATCCAGAACCTCCAAATCTTCCTGGTGTGTCTTCAGTTGTACCTCCTATAAGGCCTCACTGTAACAGGATTTGGATAAGCATTTTTTTCAATCTCAGGGGAGAAAATTCTGCAATGGCTGTCTGATGATATTTAAATAAAATAAATTAGAAACAAAACAAAAAAAACCACAACAAAACAACAACAACAAAAACGAACACCAAAAATACTTCAAAACCTCACAAAGGCTGGAGAATGATATTGACGTAAGGTTTGAAGGCTTAATCTGTAATGTGGATAATGAACGATGATATCTCTAGTGGTGATTCTGTCACTTCAAGAGGAGATTGATTCATACCTTTCATCCTGCAAGATGTTTTACATAGGTCTTCACTGTTAAAAAACAAATTCACCATAAGTGGAAATCACTTTTAGTCCATGATCATACCATTTAGTATGGCACTAGGAATCTTGACCGCAGCTCTTGCTTTCATTATCCCTATTAGTGGACACTCTTCTCCAGAAAGATCTGAAAATACTTGAAAGTTAATGAATTACTGCTCTGCTCTTAAGTATGTCCCACCTAGACCTGGTTTTGTGTTATCTCCAGACTTAATAGGAGTGCACTCAATTCCTTCCACCACATCATTGAAAGAAGTAGTAGAAAGAGGGACAGATGTAGACCTCTTTGGTTCTGGATCTTCCATGTCTCCAGTTAGAGTATGAACCATGAATTGCTACCTGCTGAGCCTGAGCATCCCACTAGTTTTTTTGCTGATTCAGAGTCTAACATTCAAATACAATGTACATACAATAATATTGTGAGAGATTATTCAGAAAGTCTTGTTAAGATCAGGTAAAAACAAAGTACTGCACTCCCTCACCCACAGATCACAGGGTGATTTGTGTTGGAAGGGACCTTAAAGATCACTTAGTTCTAACCCTCTGCCATGGGCAGGAACACCTCCCACTAGACCAGGTTTCTCAAAGACATATCCAACCTGACTTTGAATGCTTGCAAGGATGGTGCACCCCCAACTCCTCTGGACAATCTGTCCCAGTATCACACTACCCTCACAGTAAAACTGCATACCCTCTTCCAGTTTTAATCCATTCCCCCTTGTCCTATCACTACAAAGCCTTGTAAAAAGTCCCTCTCCAGCTTTCCTGTAGGCTCTCTTCATGTACTGGAAGGCCGCTATGAGGTCTCCTCAGAGCCTTCTCTTCTGCAGGCTGAACAACCCCAACTGTCTCAGCCTGTCTTTGTAGGAGAGGTGCTCCTGCCCTCTGATCATCCTTGTAGTCCTCCTCTGGACTTGCTCAAAGAACTCCATGTCCTTATTATGTTAGGGGATCCAGAATTGGACACAGTATTCCAGGTGCACTCTGTTCCAGCGCCTGACCACTCTTTCAGTATAGAAATCCTTCTTAATATCCATTCTAAACCTCCTTTGCAACAACTTCCTGCCATTTCCTCTGGTTCTATTGCTATCTACTTGGAAGAAGAAGCCAACACCCACCTCTCTACAACCTCCTTTCAGGTAGTTGTAGAGGGCAATGAGGTCTCCCCTCAGCCTCCCTTTCTTCAAACTAAACAACCCCTGTTCCCACTGCCCTTCCTTGCATGAGTTGTTCTCTAGGCTCTTCACCAGCTTTGTAACTCTAATCTGGACGCACTCCAGCACCTCCCTCAACCTGTTGACCACACTTGTTTTGATGCAGTCCGGGATACAGTTGGCTTCCTGGGCTGCAAGTGCACATTGCTGGCTCATCTTGAGCTTCTAATCGACCAGCAACCCTAAGGTCTTTTGCTCATGGCTGTTTTCAATCCATTCTCTGCCCAAACTTTAATTGTGCTTGGGATTGCCCCAACCAAGGTGCAGACATCACCTGTCCTAGTACCAACCCTTGAGGAATGCCACTCATCACTAGTCTCTGTTTGGACATCAAGCCTTTGACCACAAATCTTTGAACGGGACCATCCAGCCAATTAATTGTCCACCAAGTGGTCCATGCATCAAATCTATATCTCTCCAATGTAGAGAGCAGTATGTCCATAAGTCAAAATTTTGTGACTGTATCAGGGTCATCACAGATAATAGCAGATGATACCATCAACTTATTCTGTATAAAAACTCAAGGTGAAATGAAAACTCATCCATGTTGCATGGACATGTTCAGTTTATTAACTGTGTTGGAACACTTTCTCACAGTTTATCTGCCTATAGAGCAAAACATACTCACCATAAATTCAGATATTTTGCTAAATCAGAGAACGGGATGATGTCTTTAAGGGTTTTTCAAGGTGGGACCAAGTAACCGCATCACTATTTCCAGACATTCTTGCATCAGATACATTATTTCATTTGATTTTCTCCACTTCCTTCTGTGGATGGTGAAGGGATCTTAATGTGTGCTATATATTTTCTGGCATCCTAACATCACAAAAAGATTCAGTCAAATGGATTGTATTTTCCAACATGTGAGAAAAATCAGCTGTTTTCTTTAAGTTCCTACACTACCTACAGCCAAAATTCTATCAGTTCTATTTAAATTTACTTGAAATTCTGATTCAGAGTAAGCATTGCTGATTTTCTTTCATTCAGTTACTGAAATGATTTTGGTCATTTCCTACTTCAGAAACGTTAACTGTAAACAGACTGAGGTTCTGGTGAGAAGACTTTTTGAAAGAGAAACCCGTTGATTTCTGTCATTCAGCTTTATTTAAACAGTGGTATTGACAGCTAGAAAAATATAAGGAAGAATTTAGTTCATGTAGCTGATTCTGTTTACACTCCAAATTTGGCAAGGATTTAGTTCACCTGAAGTAGCATCAGAGTCTAGCTTGAATCCAGAGAACAATGTGCCTTGAATAAAAGGCCTTGAAATAACTCAGTCTCATGTTTACAAATCTGAAAACAGTCCACCCATCAAACCCATATCGCTCCAATTTAGTGAGAAGGATGTTGTAGGGGACCATGTCAAAGGCCTTGCAGAAGTCCAGGTAGATGACCTCCACTGCTTTTCCCTGGTCGACTGATGTAGTCACTTCATTGTAGAAAGCTACTAGGTTGGTCAGGCAGGATTTGTCCCTGGTAAAGCCATGCTGGCTGTCCTGGATCACCTCCTTGTCCTCCACATGCCTTAGCATGTCTTCTAGGGGGATCTGTTCCATGATCTTCCCAGGCATAGAAGTGAGGCTGATAGGTCAGTAATTCCCAGGGTCCTGCTTTCTACCCTTTTTAAATATGGGCGTAACATTTCTTTTCTTCCAATCACCAGGGACTTCACCTGACTGCCACGACTTTTCAGATACCATGGTCAGTGTCTTGGCAACTACATCTGCCAATTCCTTCAGGACTCTGGGATGTATCTCATCAGGTCCCATGATTTGAAATGCCAGGGAGACAGAGATGGCAAATTGAATGCTGATTCAAATGGGGAAGGGAAGATTGTCCTTCAGGCTTGATTTATCAGTCAGTGATCCTTCTCTAAGTAGATAGTGTTTCGTAAGGAGTATTGCTTGGGGTCATATAGAGTTGGAAAGAATAAATAGGCAAGTTCTTTAAGTGAAGAAAATATTAACTTGTAATTTGTTTGCCTAAACCTCCACTCATAAGCCAATCTTCCTCCCTTCTAGTTTCTGAAGGTTTTTAGGGATTTAGGAGCTGATAGGAAAGAAGGATTTGCATTGTAAGACTGTATCAATAAAAGAGTTGGCTGATGCTGTAATTAGGGCTATGGAGAAGTAAATGTAACTGAGAGAAATTGCACATAGGCTATTAAAAAGTATTCTCACTGCACTAAGAAAGTAGCTGTCTAGATGGATGCATGTGCAAGTCTTTCTTACAGGCCTCACCATGACATCAGCTACCTTCCCCCTGTATACCTTCTGTACAGGTACAGTGTGAATATAGCTGTAGACAATGCATTTCAAATACCAGTTATAGTTAAATAACGTTCATTTTTGTGCTGAGTTATATCCTTCAATTCAATATTTATTTATTTTGTTAATTGAAGAGGTTCTATTTACAAAGAAATGTCTTTCTTGTCATTATCTTTGTTTATACACCTTTTGCACAATATTAATGCAGAAACAGAGTAACATCTTTATTTTTATTAGTGCTGCTCAATCTTTGATCATCCAAATACCCTACAAAATAACAGAACAGATATGATTATAAAATTATTGGAATAAAAGCTTTACCCTGATCTGATTATTCCTTTTAATTACCTGCCAATAAACACATACTTATCAAGACCATATAGTTCTTCATCAGTAACCCTTTTTCTATTATGTTTATAGTCCACCTTTTATTTCAAAGGGCTTTACAAGCTACAATATGTACAATAGTCATTTTCTTTATATGGTGCTTGGGGGCATCACACAGCAAAGTACAAATAGCTTATATTTCACCCCCACTGAAATGTAGTCACCCCTGAAGTGAGAGGTGGCAGCTTTTTAATAGCAAAAGAAAAACACTATATCTAATTAAAGCTGCAAGCTACATGTAGTTAGAAAGAATGTGGTTGTTCAAAGTCAAATCTTACATATGACTTATTATTAATTTTTCTGCTTTCCCTCCCCCTCTTCACTTTACTTGCCAGGAGAGGAAAATGCCTTAATGTACGACCTGCTCTTTACTTAGACCTTTTAGTTATCTTCTGCTGTTCTGCAGGACTTTCAAAACTGTTTGAGGTTGATCCCTCTATGTTAGTTGTGAAAGAATCCAACAGCTGCCGCTTCATCTGAAGGATTTCTGTGGGGAAAAGGGGCTCTTTTAAACTAATTCCTCAGGCAGCTCACAACCTGGACTTTCCCCTTTAGATGTCCTCCATGGGTTCCTAACACTTTTGGGACTCTTTGAGCTGCCTGAGTTGCCTTCCTTTCCTGATGGTGGCATTTTCCCTTCAAATAACAATTTTTGCTGCCCTTCTACACTGTGCAGGGAGAAAATGCCTTTGAAATCAATGTGGTTCTGTAGGCAGGGTAATAAGCATTTAAAAACACATATCATCTTCTCATTTGTTTAAAATTTGCTAAATCCTAAGCAGTTAAACCATGATGAAGTGATTTTCTTTTAATGTTGCTTCCTTATGATAGACTGTGCAATGAAGCTGCATCAGTTTCAAAGGTTTCCCACTCCCTGCCTAGAATAGAGCTGTTATAGCAATAGGCCTTTGAAAAGGAAATGGCAAATGGCACCAGCAGGATGAGCAGACAGCTTAAGTCAGGTTCATCTAGCCCCAGAAGTGCTTGGAAGCAGAAGACATGTCAAAGAGGGCGGAGAGGCTAGAGTCTAAGCTTAGAAAACATCTCTTGAAGAATGAATTGAAAGAGTCACCCCACCCAAACAAAGCAATAGCAGTTGAAAGGAGAGGATAACAGCTGCAATGACTGTAGCCGTAGAGGGCTCCTACACCTATGCAAATACTGCACAACGTATTATTTAAAACAAAATTAAAACAAAAGCATTTATTCAGACTGGAATCCTCTCCTATCAAAGAGACTACTAGGTACACATTTGGTTTATTTTTTATAAGCATTTCTTATGTTTATTATGACCACCCTACTATTTGTTCTGGGATGACCATGTTTATTAGTCTGGCTCTCTCTGATCAAGGGGCTTTCAGGATTTTTAAGCCCTTACTGCTGTGCCTCTATTGTCTGCTGCACACTGGTTCTTACAATGTCCCTTATACTCATAAATAAAATAGATCAAGACATAATCACCACACAAATGGCCAAATTCTTTCCCTCTGCCAACCTACTGGACTTACCAGTACTGCTGTTGGGAACAGGGGCAGTCAGACTAGATGATCTTCAGTGGTCCCTTCCAACCCCAATCACTCTGTGTAACAATTACTGACACATCACCACTGATCAAATGCCTGGGAGAAATCTACTTGAAGTATAAAATAATTCCAGGTAGCATCTCAGCATTAATCAATATGGCCACTCATCTGCCACTGCTTGCATCCAGTCCTGACTTTCTGCATGTGTAGGGATGTCCAATCGTGGAACATAAATAGGAAAAACATAAGAAGAAAAGGTTTTTTTATGCATTTGGCAATAAGCAACTGCCTAAAGACCATTCATGCAGACAGGACAGATATAGTCATCGATTCAAAGCTAGACCTATCTCTAAGTGTTTTATGGAATGGACACATGAGCATGCATCCTCGGCAAGTTTGCTGATGCCACCAAGCTATGTGGTATGGTTGAGATGCTGGAGGGAAGGGATGTCATCCAGAGGGACCATGACAGGCTTGAAAGCTGGGCCCATGCCAGCCTCATGAAGCTCAACCAGATCAAGTGCAGGGTCCTGCACCTGGGCTGGGACAATCCCAAACACAAATACAGGTTGGGCAGACAGTGGATTGAGAACAGTCTTGAGGTGAAGGACCTGGGGATATTGGTTGATGAGAAGCTCATCACGAGCCAGCAATGTGCACTTGCAGCCCAGAAGCCAACTGTATCCTGAGCTGCATCAAAAGAAGTATGGACAGCAAGGAGAGGGAGGTGATTCTGCCCCTATACTCCTCACTCGTGAGACCCCAGCTGGAGTGCTGTGTCCACTTCTGGAGCCCTCAACACAGGAAGAACATAAAGCTCTTGGACAGAATCCAGAGGAGAGCCACAAAGATGATCGGAGGGCTGGAGCACCTCTCCTATGAAGACAGGCTGAGAGAGTTGGGGCTCTTCAGCCTGGAGATTAGAAGGCTCTGGGGAGACCTCATAGAGGCCTTCCAGTACCTGAAGGGGCCTACAGGAAAGCTGAGGAGGGGCTTTTTACCAGGATGTGTGGTGAAGGGATGAGGGGTAATGGTTTTAAGCTGGAAGAGGGTAGATTTAGGTTAGATATTCGGAATAAACGCTTTATTATGAGAGTGGTGAGACACTGGAACAGGTTGCCCAGGCAGGTTGTGCATGCTCCCTCCCTGTAAGCGTTCAAGGCCAGGTTGGATGGGGCCCTGAGCAACCTGGTCTAGTGGAAGTAGTCCCTCCCATGCAGGGGGTTTGGAACTAGATGATCTTTAAAATCCCTTCCAACCCTAGCTGTTTTATACTTTTCAAAAACTACCACAGGTGGATTAGTGTACATTTAGAATATTTTCCAGGAAAGATGTGCATGGAGAAGAGTGGTTTCTGCAGTTATTTTTAAAATTTGCAAATAGTTATATATTCATAAAAGGTTCTATCACTTCAATATTGCTCAGAAAAATTGTGAAGAAAGAGTAGTACAATTTACAATTTAATCTTCAATAGAATTTTTATTTTTGCACTATTTTAAAAGTGAAATGTTGAAAAATATAGTTCTTCTTCCAGAAAACGACATGAGTTTGTATAAGATCTGGGCAATGCTGCTTGATATACTTTTTTATGCTTGATGATAGGGAAAAAATAACATTTAGGAGGTTGTTCTGTGTTTGGTTTATTTTTATTTGTTCACCTATTTAAAGAAATGACTGAGTTTAAAACCACAGTAAATAGGCAAGCACTTAAGGATGCATGTGGGAATTAGGTACGGATTTCTCTCTACTGTCAATAGAAACTGTGCATCTAACACTTGCTCACTGCAGTGGAAATAGACCTGAGCCTTAATCTAAAGTGCGTTGTGAGAAATTACTTTTCCACTGGTGACTATTGTGACTGATACAGCTGTAGTGGACAAAGCAAATCTAAAGGCAACTGAAGTAAACTGAAAGACCACCATTGAATCAGGGGCCATTGGACCAGGGACCTTAGGCAGAAACAGATGTTCCATCATATTAATAATTTAACACCACTGATCTCTCGTAAAAGACTGAAATCTATTAGTTTTTCCTTTGAGACTCCATCTGTTTTTTTCCACCTCCTCTCCTTAAATTCTCTTCTATGTAGACTTTCACAAACTGAGCAAATAACTTACCCAGAATCAGTGGAACTACTGTGTGGAAATGGATATGGCTTTATTTAGGTCTCTTCTAAGCATGTAAACTAATGGTACAGGAACCCAATCTCTGCAGAGTTTTGGACTGTTCCTTTATTCTTCCTTACGTTTTTGCTTAACTAGGAATTTTGCTAAAGTAATTGAAACACTCATGTGAGAGATACACTGTGGAGGTGTGTTTTAACTGATAATTAGTTTTCCAATATTGTGCAAAAGTTTGCTCTTTTCTTCCAAGCTCTAATTTTCAAATGTGAATATTTACCATGAGACATCTGCTTATGACCAAATTTTGGGGTATGGATTCTCAAGACATAGCTCGGCAACTTTGAAATTCCTGTTATTTACTGAATAGGGTTATCTTACTAAATTTGTGATAGTAGATTCAGGAAATTTAGGCCTCCAAGTGTCAATATGTTGGTCTCTTCTAATTTCATAATATCTCTGATAGCTCTTCTTGGACACTGAAGCAGAGCAGAGTGTGACATACTTTAACATCATCACCTTAGGAGGTTGTATTCTACATCTTGGTCTGCTGATCACCAATAAGCAACCAACACTTCCTGATTCCAAGCTCCTACACATTCTCAGCCTCTCTCTTAAGCCTTCATAATATATTTCAAATGCTTCAAATATATTTTAAAAGAAGTCACAAAACCATTTAAATATTAGTTGTACTCTACAATTCACATAGAAAATCCATATCCACAATAAATTGTGGAACACTTAATAAGTATTACTTTATGAGTATACTAATGAAACAGCTAGCGTTGGTCAACTACCTTTCCTTCAGCTGACTGTTGTGAGTCAATCCTAGTAGACAGCTAATGCTACAGCCACTTGCTCTCTCTCCCCTAGTGGAATGAAGGAGAGAAAGGGAAGGGTACAAGCAAGAAAATTCATGGGTTGAGATAAAGTCAGTTAATAGGTGAAGCAAATCTGTGCATGCAAGCAAAGCAATATCACTAATTTATCCACTACTCCCCATTGGCAGACAGATGCTCAGTCGTTTCCCAAAAGTGAGGATTCATCATGTATAATGGTTACTTTGGAAAACAGGCACCAAACTCTGAATATCTCCCCTTCCTCCTTTTTTCCCCAGATTTCATTGCTGAGAACTTCTTGATGGGCAGGGCAGCATGAAAATAGAGAAAACCTTGATGCTACGTAAGCTCTGCTCAGCAAGAGCTAAAAACATTCCTCTGTTACCAACACTGTTTTAGTCACCAACACAAATCAGCACCATATGGTTTGCTGTTAAAAGTTAACTCTGTCCCAACCAAAACCTGCACACCATCTCACCTTTCTATTCTTACTTGGATTTCACAAAATCAGTTCAGGGATCATAAAGACATAAATTCTTTTTGGGGTATTTCTAGACAAATTAACTCAGAGTGAGTTAGGAAATCTTGAAAAACGCCCTAGTTTCAGGTAAAGCACCAGTTTCTACCACAAAAGTAAACCAGCAATGCAAGAAGTCAAAACAGTGAAATAAAATAAGAATAGCACATTATAAAATGAAACCTGTGGGTCAAGACAGGTTGCTGAGAGGACAGCAGACAATCAGGAATAAAACCAATGAATGATAAAAATCTGGAGGGATAAGAGGAAAAGAAAATAGAATATGATAGCATAATAATAATGAGATATTAGAGGAATAATGAAACTTAGGAGAAAAAAGTATCTTTCAGACCTCAAGGTTGAACAAAATTGCTTGAGTAACATAAGTATCTTGTGGAGACTCAGAGAGTATGAAAGTTCATCTCAGGAAATTTTTGTTATATAGATCAGAAAGCAAGGCATTTTCCTGGAATTACCTAATGCAGATTTTCTATGAAGGAATATATTAAGGGACAAATTAGAAGACTAAAGCTATCTAAATCCTTGCTGATTTCCTATACAAAATGTGATTGATTATGCAGGCCAATGTATCAACTCATCCCGAAGTTTTGGTATAATGAACCAAGACAGTTTTTCTTATCTGAGCAGATATGGCATTTTTTCCTTCACAGTTTAAATTGCAATGATTTCTGAAAGATACTGAGAGCAAATGTTGCTATTCTGGTAGATGCACAAACTGGTGACACAAAATATTCTTGCAAAAGAACAAAAAAGCATCACGGAAAAAATAAAGTTTCCTTGTCAGTATGAAATTTCACATTTTTATCAAGTAGAAACTGAAATGAGGTAAAAAAAACAAACCCTGTTCTGGTTTGTTTTGGTGGGTTTTTTGTAGTGGGAAAGGGCCCCAGAAGTGGCTCCGGTAAGAAGCTGAGAAGATCCCCCTGCTCCAAAAACAGCTAAAGAGCCATTAGAGGGACCACAGATGCACCTCCGTGATTAGCATATGAAAGAACTGAAACAACCCTGAGCAAAGAAACACTTGAGGGAAAAGAACTGTGCTGGAGGGGGAGCAGAGCAGTGCAGGTAGTCGGTGAGGAAGAAGGATAAGAAGGTGCCCTAGCAGAAGTTTCCCTGCAACCCACGGCGAGATGGCAGCTGTCTCCCTGCTCTCATGGAGAAATGTAGTGCAACATTCCCTGAAGGCCCCAGGAGGGGTGAACTTGGCCAGCAGACTTGGATTTTGTGGCCAGTGAATTTGCTGCTAGTGGACTCTGATTAAGCAGTCTTGGAAGACCCCAGTGCCAGGGGAGTTGGCTGTTCCCAAAGCACCTGTGACTCTGTGGGGAAGCCCAGGCTGGGGCATCTCTGGCCTTGTGGGAAGGACTCATGAAGGAGAGGTTCGTGGAGGACTCTCCCATGGCAAGGACCCCGTGGGGAAGCAGGGAAGGACTGTAAGGAATCCTTCTTCCTGAGGAGGATGGCTCGGCAAGAACCACCAGCCTGTGAGCTGACTCTAAATCCCATCCCCTGTCCCCCTGTGCCGCTGGGGGGAAGGAGGGGGAGAAACCGGGAACAAAGTGATTTGGGCCTGGGAAGAAGGGAGGGATGGGGTAACATGCAAGCCCTGCTCTTTGTGTTGTCTGAGTCTTGTGTGTGATTAGTGTGAAATTAATTTTTTTAATTATTTTTTTTTAGCCAAGTTGAGTCTGTTTCGCACGGGACCTTAATCAGTGAAGAACCGTCCTTGTCCTTTGTCTCAACCCATGAGCTTTGTCCTCCTCATCCAATAGTGTATGTGTGGGGGGCAGTTGAGTGATCGGCCATGAGGCTGTTCCTTTGTTGTCATGTTGGGCCCAAACCAGACAAACCCATTCTTCTCTCACACTTCTTCAATATTCCTTTGATGTAAATAGAATTTATTCCAGCTTAAAAAGTTTTCAGAGGAAACTTAAATCTAAAGAATGTACACTGTATTACGGTGTAATTTAGATTGCATTATCATGTAGACTAATTTTGTAAGCCTGTCTTACAGACTTTAAAGTTTGTGAAGGCTTTGTTTGCATACCATTTTGAAGCAAAAGGTATAGCTCTTGCACGCCTACGCATTCTATGACTTCTAAATTTGGCATAATCCAAAATGATTGAAATAAGAATTCATTTCAGTGAACAAAATACATTAATCATAGCTCTGTTTCTGTTTAGCAAATTTCATATGCAGTTCTCAATTAATCTGTAAAAATGTTCTCACACCATTTTTTTCACTGAATTAATTCTTTTAAATGCAATTAAACTTATAAAATATTAGTGAAAGTAGTTCAATACATTGGATAAGGTGCAACTTTTAGGGTCAGCTGGACGAGGATAGGATACTGTCCTTTCATGAGTGTAAAGCTTTGGTTGATAAGTCTCATGTTTTGCAGTTTACTGTTTGCAATTCACAACCACTTAATATTAAGGAAGAATGACCAAAGTTTTAAGTTATACTTATCCAGCTCTTTTTGCTGACTCCCACCATTCTGTTTCACTCAGCATTAAACTTGAAAGTGTATTACAAGCAATTAATTAATTGTGATGTATGATACTTACTTATGCATCAGAAGAGCTTTAGAATATTAGCAGAATACAAGCTATCCACTTTGACGTGTCAGCAGCAGCTCAGTATCCACTTTAAAGGGTCATGTACAAAATATAGACTGCTGCCTTGTGGGAATAATTATTCCTTAAATTCAGAATGAAATATCTAATAGATAGCAGCCAATATGGAAGGAAAAATACCAAAACTGCCTGCAAAAGAGACAGCTGGTATCTTTAGTTCAGTAACTGAACTAATGAAGGGTAATTTGGCACATCCTGAAGATCAAATCTGCTTACAGTTACTGTCTATCTGTAATACGTTAATTAACATGTTTAGAATATTGAGACAAAGCTTTATAATTTATTTGAAATATGCCTGTATATAGGTGCACTGAGTAGGTAGGCTGGCAGCAATCAAAAGAGAAGTTCCACTGGAACAACAAAAAAAGATGTACAAGGGTTTGTGAACCTTACAATATTTTTGCTTACAAAAATGTCCTGTGTCATTGAATTACTATAATTAATTTGGTCTCTTTCTTTCTAGTCACTTAAGATACTTTAGATTGTGGGTTTAAGTAAAAGCTCTTACTTCAAATAAACTTGAAGAGTTATACTCCAGAGTCATACATGTGCTGGTTTGGGCTGGAGTAGAGTTTATTTTCTTCATACTAAATAGTATGGGCTATGATTTGTGCTGAAAATAGTGTTGATAATGCAGAGATGTTTTAGAGGAGGAGTTTACTGCAATGTGAAACCAAATGGTCTAGACCAAAGGGTCCAGAGTTGGAGATTATAATGGAACACCTTTAATTTGTTGTAACCCAGGATTTGAGCTGTATCGTATGGGAATTACTATAGCAGGAGTACCTTGCTGCTAGCCAGGCTAGGAACAATGAGAGTTGTTCTTTGCAATATTAAAAACTAATAATATAGCCCAAAGTGACCAGGGACAGAGTATGCAATGGGTATACTTTTAAAATGTTGTAACCCAGGATCTGAGTTGCTTATTGTAGGAATTATAGCAGAAACCACTTGAACCAATGGAGGACAAGTGCATCAGTGACCCAAACTGAGCTGGCTTTGATACCGAGTAACTCTACATAACACACTGCATCTCCTGTCCCGAGTGACTACCATAACAAATGGAGCCCAAAGTCATGGCCTAAATTAACTCAGTGGACATTTTGTGGACATTTGTGGACACTTTACAAACATTTTACAAGGGTGTTCCATAGAATAGGGGGACAATATCTGTGTGTTATATCAAATGGTGGGAAGAAGTGTGGCGGTTAATGAGTGTGGGACTAGAGCATAACAGAAATGGTATGGAATAAAGGGTAGAGAATGTACTAGTTTTGGCAGGGATCAGGTTCATTTTCTTCATAGTGGCTAGGATGGGGCTATGTTTTGGCTTGTGCTGAAAACAGTAGTGATGATACAGGGATGTTTTACAGAACCAAGGCCTTTTCTGCTTCTCAGCACCACCCTACCAGCACATAGGCTGGGGGTGCACAAGAAGTCAGAAAAGGACACAGCTGGGACTGCTGCCTCCAAGGGATATTTCATACCATAAGACATCATGTGCAGCATATAAGTCTCGGGGAAGAAAAAGGAAGAGGAGAATGTTCATAGTGATTGTGTTTGTCTTCCCAAGTAATAGTTACACATGCTGGAGCCCTGCTTGTCCTGGAGATGGCTGAACATCTGCCTGCCCATGGGAAGCAGTGAATGAATTCCTTGTTTTGCTTTGCTTGTATGTGCAGCTTTTGCTTTATCTATTAAACTGTCTTTATCTCAACCCACAAATTTTCTCGCTTTTTCCTGTCTGATTCTCTCCCTCATCTCACCAAGGGAGAACAAGCAAGTGACAGTGTGGGGCTTAGATGCGAGCTGGGGTTAAATCACAACAGCACATTAGCATATTTTAAATGGACAAAACCTGTATTTTCAAGTAGGCATTATAAAAATGCAATCCTTGTTATTGTATTTTCAAGATGGCAAATAGTTTGAAAGGAAGGCATAGCAAATCCAAAAGTGAGTTTCAACTGCTTTGATTCAAATTTCTAGTGTTTATTAGAGTTCATAAGTGTACTATAGTGTTTCTGTAAATTTTTGGGACTGAACCAGGGAAGATGATGTGAAAAAATCCCACAAAGAGACAGAAAAAGTATGTTGGGATTAATAGAGCTTTTTTTACACTGTTGAAGTTTCATGTCCAATGTTAAAAATTTACATTCTGTCATCAATTTCCATTGTCATGTAAAAGAATTAACTTGGTATCTTGGTACATTTTTAACCATTAAGTGAATTCTTCAAATAGTCTGTTTTCTGGAAAACAGTCTGTCTTTCATTACCTTTCTATGAAAACAAGCTACATTTTAATCCATCCATTTTTTCATAAGAAATCAGTTTAGTGTTGTCTAATATTCTTTAAGATAGAGGGATATATTGTCTCACATTTGCATGTCATTATAGGCTGCAATATACTAAATATAGTTTAAAAAAGTATATCCATATCTCATATAGATATTCAATATTAAACTGTAGAGATGAAAAAATGTACATTAAAGGAGGAACTAAGTTTTTACTATCAGATATATGTACGCTTGTGACTTAGTAAGTCAGTTGTCACTTTCTGTCCTGGGTAGTGGTGACCTGTAATTCATTGGAGTATAAGTATTGTTATGTTGACACATGGAAATAATCTATGAATGTTTTTGTCTTATCTACTTTGATCTAATTTTGCCAAGACAGCAGTGGAGGTTTTTTTGTTTTCTGATTTTACCACAGTGAGCACCATGAAACATAAATCTGTCTCCTTCGTGTCTCTTCTAGGCTTGTGCTTCCCATTTGTCTCTATCACTTTAACCTTGATGTGAACCTTTGCTATGGCCACAGCTCCAGGATTTGAAAATCCTCCTCTCACCACATTGCAGTTCTCCTTATCTTCCAGGTTATACTCTCTGTCAGGGCTGACACTCCCAACCTGACATGTATCTTGGCGGGGTTCCCGCCTTCATCACACGGTTCCCCAGAGCAGCATCCCAGATATCGGTGCTCCTGGAAACATCCCTAGCTTTTATGTTACACACAGGGATGCACAGCAACTTCTCTCATATCCCCTATTTGACTTATTTTGTTGCTGTCCAGTAGACATCTGGGGATAACCTTTATTTTTAAGATGCTGTCCCTGTTGTGTTCTTTATGCTGACCACTTCTGTCTCCTCTGTGTTGTTACCATTGCAGCCAGAGCCTCTTCTACAGCTGCAAAAGTCTGGAATAATCTTCAATATTTATGCCTCCCCACACACTATCTGTTTTAAGTGTCAGATGAGAACATATTCTCTCTTCCTTACCTTAATTCCTCTGTGCCACTGGTATTTGTTTCTTAGTCAGCTCTCTGTATTTTTAATTAAACCTACACAATGGTCGTACAATTCTTCTAAATACTCCATACAAAATGAAGTTTTACTTATGCATTGGTGATTCACACTGCACAGATTTTATAAGGCTATTCCTTTACCATTCATGAGAATACCTACTGTTTATTTAATAACTACCATATTATACAGTACATATGCTATCTATAAGCTACAGGAGTCTTAAAAACCACACAACCACATGCTAATTTAGCATATAAAACTTTGATTTTTTTAAGAGAGATTTCACAGAACGTGTAATAATGAAACCACATGCTTTTCCAATTTGCAACTTATTGTTGTTATTTGTTGTTTTCAAGCTTTGAAAGTTTTACTTTATACTGAGAGAAATAGGGTTTTTTTGGGGAAAGGAAACTAGTGACTATTTTTTTTGTGTGTCCCTTTTTGTTTTCTTTTTATAGAAAACTAGCAGGAGACACATCTAAGTAAATAATGTAGATGTTACTGCATGTAAAGTCAATTCCTAGCTTGATGTAGGGAACGACCAGTTTGTTTTAAGCACAAGCAGATGTTTCTGTCTGACCATCTGGCCTTTATTTACTTTATTCTAAATCCTATACTCCCTCCTATACACAGGGAGGAGAAAGTTGGTAATGATGCTCTGTTTTTTTGTTGGTTATGGTAGTAAATTGTAATTGTGTTATTTCTTGGTAGTGATAAAGAAGAAGCATGAAAATAAAACATTACAAGAAAATAAAAGCTTTTTTTCTTAAAATAATATAAGATAAAATAATTTCTTCGTTCAGCAAATCAGCACATTTGAGTTCTGATCTGAACTGTCATGAGCTCATCTCATCTCTGTTCTGCACAGAACCTATCACTGAATGCCTGTGTGCAGCTGACCTGGAAGAGCATGACTGTATCTTCAGTTATACATAAAACTCGTATACAGGGTCTGCAAATGGGTGTGTTTTATTCCTGGTGGTCTAGTTTTCATCACCTCTATAATATTGTAAACTATGCAGCCAACATTCTTTTTATCTTGATTAAGCTTGACAACTTGGAAATACCAGGTCCAAGAAAGAAAAACTCAAGTAAACACAAACCTGCTTGATTTTGCTTTAAAACTCCATGATACTTCCTTGTACCTAAATTTTCAGTGACTCTGCCAAGCTACTAACAGTTGAAAACTGAGCTTAAATTCTATTAAAAAGTGATGTTACTATCAATAAGTCCTTATAAGGATTTTTATGAAATTCAAAATTTTCAAGAACTGACACCTTTCCTCACTTTTTATACTGAAGACTAAGCAAATGAAAGTATGCTTTTTTATTCATAATGCCAGTGAGTAGGAGTGAATACTGCCTACAGAGAATAGCTTCAACCCACCCAAAAATACATTTTCAGCTTTGAATCATGTGCAAATCAGTTGATAAATTGAGTCAATGCATTATAACCTAAATATTCTGTTGCGAGATTCAAGTATTTCTGCCTCCCTTTTACAAGCTGAAATAAAGTGAGCTTTATCCTGGAGTAACCTTCTCATCAGCAAGTGTCAGTGGAGCAAAGCTACAGATTTTTCTGTAGCTCACAGATTGAAGTTAACCAAGTAGGTACTTTCACTGCAATTACAAATCGCTTTCCTTATAAGTATGTTACTTGAAAAGGTTGGTCCATTTTTCTTTTAATATCGGTTTATTTTAGAAATTGCACTTGCCTACTGGAAACTCTTTTGCTCTCATGTGAACGTTAAAATTTCCACCTTTCTGAACCAGGAAGATCACTAATCTCTCATACAAATTCCTGTAGCAAGCAAACACTCAAAGTCATGTTTTCTACACTTACTGCAGCACATTAGGCTTTCATTACTTCCACAAGTTGCATGAACATTTTATGCTTAATTTTCTTTAATTCACTGTGAGACACAAAATATTAACACTGTCAGCAGGAAGAATCAGATTGAAAGTGAAGTTGGTTGCTACAGTAATAAAGCCAATTTGTATTTTCCATTATATCATTGCGAATCAAGACTATATTAACTTCAGTGGGGAAAGAGGTTGACAGACCTATTGCTACTTCTGCAAAATGATCCATGCATCTCTAATGATACAACAGCACAGTTAATTGTTTAACTCTTAGAGGATGATGGCTGAGAACAGCAATTATAACTTCCAAGGTTAGACCTCCAGGTGAATGTTACGCAGATTTCAAATGGGAGAACCTAGCTAATATAAATGGCTAAAAACGTCTGTTCTGGTTTTTTTATGTGTCAAATGTTACTTGCCTTAAAAAGTGTTTAATGAGAAGTTAGTTTAGGATCATGGTTTGGCATAAGCCCCTAACTCTTTTTCCCAAGTATATATTCTACTCTGTACAGAAAGAGATTAATCTTTTAATTAAGTTAGGATTTTATATATCTGTCATCACTGTTGTATTTGAGTGCATGATAGGCATTAGAGAAGACTTCCCTGAGGTGAGGAAGCAGCATTTTAGAGATCAGAAGTGCTGAAACACAAAGAAGTTAAAGTCAGCAGTATCTTTTTCAAAGGCCCAACATCAGGCACCAGCTATTTGATTCTTTCAGAGTACTTTCAGGCGTTTTTGGCTGGCTCTTTGTCTGCCCAGCCATGATATCCATTTAATTCTGATGAAATTAGGGGTTTCAGGTCATACATGGAGTGAAATACATATTCTTAAATGAAGTACCCAAAGAAAAGAATACATTAGTATCTTTGAAAACACCGGTCTGAGTTATCTGTCTACTGTCACCCAAGAACTTTGTGGTGCAGCAGGCTGTAGAGTAAAATGTTTCACAACAACCCAGTTCCTCAGGGTTATGTTTACTTAAACGAGACAGGAGGTTAAATCTGACAGTTTAATTCCTCATCTCTTCTGTACGCACTTTTCATTTTCTGAAGCATATGAGAAAAGAGATCTGGGACAAAACCAGTTCATACATAAATGTAGATATATTAATATAATCTTTGATCTGAATTAGACCGTGGTTCTATGAGAAAATGTATGACTATGGAAACAAAGACCATATCACAACTCTGTACCATGTATAGGCAGCGTTACTTACATAATTTCTTAACATACTTAGTCATATAACGTATATCAATATCTAAACACACATATCTCTTTTTTTTATAGTTTTATCATAAACTGGGGACTCATACAGTCACTAGCCAGATCTCCACACTTGAATTAGCAGACAAGGAATATCACCTGCTCTTCCTCAGAAAAAGAGGAGACATTGTTTTCCATTAGATTTCACTAATATTTGGTGACATTTTTTTCACATCTTGGCTTCTCATTTGATGTGATTTTCATCCTTACTTGTTCTTAGTTCCTGAGCTCTAGTAGTGGTAAGGTAGTTTTCTTCTCCTTCAATGAGGCACGACCATTTCAAATTACTTTGCTTTCTCTTTACATTCACATTATCAACATTGACACTTGAATGTTAGATCTCCACCAATAATATTCACTCTGAATTTGAAGGTGAAATTGCAATTAGAAAAACATTGTAAAAGATTACTGGGACTTATCATTGACAATGCACATTCAGTAAAGTATCTTTTAAAAGTTATTTCCCTTATTTTCCACCAGCACGTGAGATCCCAGTCCAGAAGTACCTCTTCAGCAAGATATTAGCTATCTATACCTCTCAGAGACTATCTGTTCCTTGAGCACCACAGCGCTGTGCACCCATGCAACAGGGTTTTTGTAACTGCTCAGACAAGACACAATCAAGCCAAAGGAAAGGTTCATAATGACTTCAGATATCTTCTGAACAATTCTTCACAGAACATGCTGTTAGGTAATATTTTTTCTTATTAAATCTACTTATTCCCTGATCACCTTTTAGGTGATGTACCATTAGTTCTAACTAGTTTTTTACCAGCCCTCACTTGCCAATAGTGACCAAGCACAGGACTAAATCAATCTTTGTCAGGCCTGTAATTGAGCACTTGCCTAATTTATGAGACAGATTTTCCATTAACAACAAAATCTTGAGAATTAAATAAAAACAGACCTTCACAAGTGCTGCTGCATTGGTGAATAAAATAAAAACATTGATAAATGTACGCTCTTTTTCCCAGGCTGACTTTGAAAAATTCTGTGTCACAGACCTAGGTCATATTCTGACAACAATTAGGAACACTAAAATAAATAGTTGGCAATTCTTTGTTATGACAGGCTATGCAAAGCTGGGGGTTTTTTTGCCAACTAATACAGTAGTCTGTGACTATGAATTATGTTAGTACAGTGTGTCTGCTAGTTCTTATGTATCTGTACTGCTATGCCCCTTTCAGAGCAGGATAATTTCTTTGTTTTAAATCTGATTCAGCTGAGACTTGATGAAATTTTACACAGGGGTATGGAAATATTTCCTTAAGTTTTGCTGGAATGGTTTCCATTGTTAAACTAAACTGCCTATTCAAAGCTCAACCTGAACATTTTTCCTTTGGTCTTTCTAATGAAGCTTTGAATGTCTCATCAATTAAGACACTTAAACAAGACCATATAAATCACTAAAAAATGCAAGACCCATGATAGAGAGATGGATTGATTGCCTAAGAGATATTTTCTACATCTAAGGGTTGCATCCTTGAAACTTTAATTCATGTGATTAGTTCACTGATGTGAATTGCATTGTTTTTGTCAAACTTGAATTAAGCTTTAGATTTTATGATCTTGTGAAGTTAAAAAATACTATTTAGCTGATTCATTTATTTTTCTACAGTTCTTCTTCTCTATTTTCTGATTGTGTTTGGATTTGGAAAAGTAATCTCATTACAGAACTAGTAGACATAACATTTTCAACATCTCTTTGAAATGAAAATGATGTTTAGAAGGTTCTTTAAAAAAAAAAAAAACACAAATACTGACTCTTTTAGATTTATTATGTTTTAAAAAATGCTGCACATTTTATATATATATATATTTAATGAAAATACACACATACACTATCTAGAATACTGGCACTTTATAAACTTCAGTGGACTGTAAAAGTTTTCGATAAATCAACATTAAAGGTATGACAGTCTCTCAATCAAATTGAGCCTACTTTTTTGAAGAACCATAGCAACTGAGAAAAAAGAATGCATCATGTATGCTCATAAAATCATAGAATGGTTAAGCTTGGGAGGGATCCTAAAGATCATCAGGTTCCAACCTCCCTGGTATGAGCAGGGACACCTCCCACTAGACCAGGTTTCACAAAGCCTCATCCAGCCTGGCTTTGAACACCTCCAGGGAGGTGGCATCCACAACCTCCCTGGGCAACCTATTCCAGCACCTTGCTACCCTCATAGTGAACAATTTCTTCTGATGTCTAACCTAAATCTACCCTCTTCCAGCTTAAAACTGTTACCCTTTGTCCTGTTACTACCGTCTCTGGTGAAAAGCCCCTCCACAGTTTTCCTGCAGGTCCTCTTCAGGTACTAGAAAGGCACTACAGGGTCTCCCTAGAGCCTTCTCTTCTCCAGGGTGAATAACCCCAATTCTCTCAGCCTGTCTTCAAAGCAGAGGTGCTCCAGGCCTTTGATCATCTTCGTGGCCCTTCTCTGGACCCTCTCCAACAGGTCTATCTATATCTTTCCTGTGCTGAGGGCTCCAGAGTTGTGTTCAGTATTTCAGGTGGGGTCTCACCAGAGCAGAGTAGAGGGGCAGAATCACCTCCCAGGCCCTGCTGGCCACACTTCTTTTGATGCAGCCCAGAATCTGGTTAGCTCTCTGGGCTGCGAGTGCACACTGGTGGCTCATGTAGAGCTTTTCATCTGCTACCACCCTTAGGTCCCTGTCCTGTGGGCTGATCTCTAGTCATTCTCCCCCCAGCCTGTATTTGTGCCTGGAAGCAGGCACAAATTGCTCCTTGTACAAGCAAGAACAATAGGAAGTAGGAGTTTAGTGTCTATGTTATTTTGTCCCACTGATAACATTAAAATTTGCAATATTTAAACCTGGCCCATTACAGATATTAACTGTGTGGGTGTTTTTCTGTATTTAACAGCTCAATAGATAAAAAATACGTCAAGAATTTGATAAAGTGTACATAACCTCTAGCACAATAGAACATGAATGTAGGACAGGAAAGTAAGGAAAAGGGGTAGAAAAATCTCTTAAGTTCTTAATTCAAAATACAGATGGCAACAGATGAATTAATATTGGCATTTGATGTTCCAGAGAGAGCAATATTGCACCTGTCCATTTCAAGTATTGTTTACAAACACATAAAAAACCTAAACAGCTCAGATTGGTAGTTGGATGTAAGTAGCATCAAATTTTCAAAAGCCAAGCCCACAACATAAGGCGTAACCTGTAAATTCTTAAGTTGTGGAGGCAGAATCAAAATTGGAATCAGAAGTATAAAGTGGGACTGTCAGGACTGTTAGGGGGAAAAAATATATCCAGAACACACATATTTAGTGGAAGTGAAAAACTTCGGAAGAAGTAATCCTCACAATGCAGGAACATAGATTAATCTTACAGGCCTCATACTGCTGGAAAAGGTTTTGGGAATTATGTTCATGTTCTGTATGTAAGTGTGGGAAACACGACAGTAAGGTACTTCATGAGGAGGCATCCCAGTCCTCCCATTCTCTCTGCAGCTGAGACTTCCTCTTCCTCTCAGATGAAAGAGAGAGACAACTGGGATAAGCAGCTCTTTTCCATATATTTTGACTCCTCCACCCTCACTAGAGGAATATAAAGGCAGGATAGCTAACTTTCCCATGTTCTGGTTGTGGCTCAGTGTTGGAGTCTTACGCCTTTGATCCCCAGACCCCATTCAGTCACATGCACTCCCACGCCTGCTGCTGTTGCTCTTACTTCTCTAGGGGAAAGTGAGGGAACAGAACCAGAGGGGAAAGACCAAATGCAAAGTGGTCCAAAATTATTTCTTGCCAAACCAAGCTCTCCTTAACAGTGGCCAATGAATAGAACATTTGTATTAACATTCTTCAGACACTGTAGATTCATCTTCCTTTGCCTCAGTTGCAAATGCCTGTATTATATCAAGACTTTACTTTTAGTATCCCCAGATTACTACCTAAATATATTTTCATTAACAAGTATCTAGTGATCACAGTAGTTGTCCTGGGCTGTAGCCCCGAGCTCAGGATTACTTTACTATCCCGCAGTCAGCAACATCGATGGGTTTTGTGTCCCTTCAGACATGAGGAAATTTTTTTCTTCTAAATCCTTTGCGTCTTGTGAACTAGTTAGTCTAAGTTCCTCTGCTGTCCATGGCTCCAGGTTCTGAGGCAATGATTTGGACCAGTTTGTGGCAACTGGAACAAACTTTTGTCCCTGACTTAGTAATCTAATCATCCATTCAAAACAGCGCAGTGAGCTCTTCAGTGGTTTACTCCCTTGATCAAACATGAAATCTGAAATTTAATTAGTTCTGTTAATGGCAATAAAAGGCAAAGGTAAAGATTATAAAACATACTATTAAGACACAGATCTCCACCGATGGATTCTGGAGAGCCTTCTCCAGCTCTGACATCTACAATCCCATCTTGTTGACCATTTGACTGGTTTCAGTTGAGAAGCTAATTTTCTAAAGGTATCATGTTTAATTTGAATCTTTAATTCACCTCACACTCAGTGGAATATTTGATGTTGTTTAGTAATCACAGAATAACAGAATGGTTGAGGTTGGAAGAAAACTCCCTAGACGTTACCTGGTTCAACTCTTCTATCTATCAGCATCAAATAGAGCAGGTTGCCTAGAGAAATGGCTAGCTGGGTTTTAAGTATCTCTCCAGATAGAGGCTCCATAACCTCTTGGGGAAATCTGTTCTAATGTTTGACCACCCCTACAGTAAAAGAGTGTTCTGTGTTCAACTGGGATTTTACATTATTTCTTTATTCACAGTGCCTCTTGTCTTATCACTGGGCTCTGCTGAGGAGAAACTGGTTCTCTCTTCAATTCCTCCCATCGGGTGTTTATGCATAGTGATAGGATCGCCCTGAGCCTTCTCTCTTTCAGGCTGTATAGTCCCAGCTACCCAAGCATCTCCTCACATGAAAGATGCCCCTGTCCCTTGACCATCTTTCTGGCCCTTTGCTGGACCCACTTCAGTAGGTCCACATCTTTCTTGCACTGGAGGGCCCAGAATTTATGGAAGGGATCAGTGGTCTCATTCAAGAGAACAGATCGGTGATTGTTTTACAGGAGGGGGAGGGAAGTAAACAAAGTAGCACAAATGGTTACCTTTATTGCTTGTTTTTTTATGTCAGAAGTGAGATGAGTTAGAAGGGAGGCTGAAATAGCCTCTTACCCTTAGTTTTAGTCCTTCACTTCCAGTTAAGGCACACAGTTTTTCCCCCAGCCCCCACCCAAGAGTACTCCTTCTGTGGATAAATAGAGGGCTTAAGTTTCCAGGGCTGTTAATCTGACACCTTTCACAGCACTAAATTGATTTAAAATTCTAAAAACAATTATTCATACATTGTATGAGGCGTTTTCATTGGCATTGCATCAGAGCCACTTGTCCTTTGGATATGATACTGTGTCAAAAGAATCACAACATTTTTATCATAATGTTTTCTCAATGCTTTATGCAATAGAGATCTTTTCTCTTTGAAGTCCTTAAAAAAAATACATTTTGCAAAGTAAACATTTACATTTCTAACAAAATAATTCAGCTAACAAGCTGTCAGTTTTAGAGACTCAAAGAAGAGAAAAAAAAATCTTTCAATATTCTATCTAACAATGTCTTGATATCTTTATGCACACCAGAATTATTTTTTTCACAGCTGTAACTGACTTATGTTTTTAATAAAGTATAATTTTAATGCAGACTGACAATGTCTCTGCCAAGTTTTAGCCTGATACAGATTAAAACAGCTAAGGTATAAACCCCTGAAAAATGGGGTTTATAATGGAAATGGCAACTGACCCTTAACTGTAGCGGTGCTACCGGATGCTGCTATAATAAGCTTCCCTAGATGCCATGGTGTAAATGTATTAGCTGTACTAAGAGACCCACTCCTGGTATAATTATGTTAGGAACCAATAAGACAGCTCAGAAATCAATATGCTAAGACAGATAGAGTAAAGGACCATGGCCAGCAAACTGGGAATAGATTAGTCTGGCAGGTCCCTAGCTGAGCCATGAAGAAGGGGATATCTCTGCTGCTGTAAGAAAGCCATTAATTGTAAATTTTCCTGAACAAGGATCTTGAAGGGAGAGCTTAGGCTGTTGTTCATACCACTCAGGGTAGGCTGCAACTATTATTGATCAGCAGTTAAGCTTTTTATTCTTATTTCAAAAACCAACAGTGAAAAAAAATCTAAATGTGGAGGAAGAGGGTGCTTCTTTTGTTCTATTTCATTTCTTAAAGAGACAGCCCTAACCATTCATCACTAGCTTTTCCCTTTTAATTTGGTTTAACTATTTTTAAAATAATGGGATACCAAAATTTTGCCAGGTTTCCTTTTCCAGAAGCAGCTAGTCCTGTGGAACTTCACAAATTATCTAGTCAATAAAATTCTACAAGTGCAATACGATTAATATGATGTGATAAAAATAAGTACTGCTCTTAACAGAGTCTAATCAAATTAACCTGTGCCATTAAATACTGTAATAGTTAAAACTATGACAATGAAAATTTTGCTGCTGTTAATTTTTACTCATTTCAGTTGGTTTTTTTCTGGCTTTTTTTCTACATAATTTGCTTAATAAACAGAAACAGTATAATTCAGTGACAGTTCTAGGGAAAAAAAAAAAAAAAAATAAACAAAGGACAACCTTTTGTGGTTACAGTACGACACATCTGCTCATGTCCAATCAAACTTTCAAAAGCTTAGTAGTAAACAAAAGCAGCCATCAAGCAGGGACAAAGTCACAGACATAAGTGGTTTGAATGAGTGTGCAATTTCTGCCCATATGACCATCCTGACACAATTGCTCTAATTTTCTTTCCAGAAATGACTGATAAAAGATTTAGGTAATTGCTATGGAGACAGACTTCCTTCCATCACAGGGTATCTTGAATAATACAGCCTCAGGGTCATAAGATGGAGTGTCAGTTTCTGCAGAGTCCTAAATTAATACTTGTCCCTGTTTCAGCTATACTTCCTGTACATCTAATGAAGTGAATGTAATTTATTTTGACAATGTATTGAAAATCACTTGATCAAATGACTATTCTGTAATGAACACAAAACACCATATAGCCTTGAAAACTATACCTAAAAAAAAGACATAAAAACACATCAATTTTTCAAAGCACTTTTTCCTTTCCTCTTGAAAATGTTGCATGTGTTTAACACAAAATAAAATAAAAGAGTTTCTAAAAACCTCAATGATTCATGTGATTGTTAAAAAAAGAGCTTTCTGTGATGCCTCTGTTCGACCTGTGTCCATTCAGCTCCTGACCTTGTCACCTGTAATCAAAGTTAATTTATCTAGGTGATCTCTGTACTCCCAAGTATTGAGTAATACTC
Source organism: Apus apus (assembly GCF_020740795.1). Lineage (NCBI taxonomy): Eukaryota > Metazoa > Chordata > Aves > Apodiformes > Apodidae > Apus > Apus apus. The sequence continues at coordinate 125,381,079 of NC_067283.1, forward strand.
AGAGTGAAATCCAGGAAGCTCCGCCAAAAGCTAATGATTAGTAAGAAGTTTTAAAAGTACTGTAGATCAACTCCAGCACAACTAAAGTTCATGCATGAACAGTCCATTTTGAAGCAAATCTTACACACCCACCAGTAAAATTTTATAGCTCCAGGTAGTCTGTAGTCCACTGTCTGGAGTGTTATGACACATTCAACAGCTAAAGAAATCAGGTGGGTATAAATGAAAGATACATACACAGCTGTCATATGTTACTCACAATTATATAAGTTATCAAAAAGTCACAATCTGTGCCATTCTTAATGACAAATATTCCTCTGCAGAATTGTGAGTGTTTTGTAACATTTTACAGTCTCTGAATTTTTAAAGAATAATATTTCCAAAAACACAGTACAAAATAAAAATGTTGATCATTGTTTCCTTTCCCAACTCTTTTAAGGGAAATATAGCTGTTTTCAAGACATATTTTTTTAAAAAAGTAGTGCATCTGAAATGTACTTGAAGAGACTGAAGATGTTTTGAAAACTAAGTAAATCTGTCATGAGCTTGCCAAGGCTGCCAATGTAAAGGCAAACAGCTGTACAATGGCAGCAGAGAGGCACTGTGTTGTGTTTAAATACAGTCAGGCAGAAGCCAGTGGATAATGCTCAGTAATGGGTTAATCAATACTTATTATGGTTTTATTGGTTCACTAAAGAGAGAACAGAACCTAGTGAGCACAGTCGAAAAATCACTGCATCTGATCTAGATAACATCTTCTCTCCCTTAGGGATTTCCCTATTCAAGAATCCAATTTACCATGCCTGATTGACAAGGATTGGATCCTAGGGAATCACATAACTCTTTTTAGGACCAAATAAAATCCTAATGGACTTGTATGACCAGTCAGGAGATTCAAGTTTTACTAAACTGAGGGGCTTTGTTGTAATTAGCCTGTATTCTACTTGCAGTTGAAAAACTAAGCTATTAGGAGTCATTGCTTTCTAAAATGCTGGAGTCATGCTGGGTTGTGAATAGCAGATAGAGTTACCTTTCTTTGCAAAAGGAGTCTGTTACAACAGATCACAAAATTCAGAAAACTCAGTGTTAAATCACATTTAATTGGTGATCCAAATGCTTAAGAATACTTTCAAGTTAAGCGTAATGCTTTCTTTTGCATCTTATGCTATTAAAAATAGTCAATTTTAATCATGGTGCCAGTTTGAGTTGACTCAATGGTGCCTAAACTGGCACTTTTTGCAGCCACTGATATTTCTGCTGGAGAGGTTATGCTATTAAAAAATACTGTATAGCAGATTTCAGCCTTTGAAATGTATTTTCAAGAATAAATGCATTATTTAAGCTAGCATATTAGACACCACTAAAAAGAATAAATTGTACTCGATAATTGTACTCAAAGTCCTTTGTGTCAATCTGTTAATCATTGTAGAAAACTATTATCTTTCCTTTTTTTCTGTTCCTCTGGATATTTGTAGGAAAAGGAAGGGGTATTTTTTAAGAGTGAACGTCTGCTTGTTTCGCTCAGAGACCTAGCCTATCACGCAGTAGTAGTCAAAAGAGCATAAGATTTGAGAACTGAAATGTTGTAGCAGCCTATTCCTGGCCTTGAAAAGTAACAGGAGTGTCTTAGATTGGATCCCAAATATTGGGTATCACAGTCTTGGCTTATCATCTAACCTATATCAGACCATGCTTTGCCTACAAGTCTCAAGTCTAGTGATTATTTTGTACCACAATTTAAATAACTTACTCCTTTTTTCCAAGCAGCAAGTTTACATGGACAGCAATTGTCATGCTAGCTGACTCTGTATGAAGGTACACACTAATTTGTATCCCACACAACAAAAATAAAAGCTATTTAGTATACTTACTAAATAGAGTAAGGAAAAAAGCTCCTCTGAGATCTGTTTGTAAATCCAAAATATTTTTCTTGTAAAAACAAAACCTATGTTTTACCTGTTTTCACAGATATGATTAGGCAGACTGAAACATATTTCTCTTAACTTGAGCTAAAAATGAGTCACTGAACAGAATTTAGGGATCTAAGCTATTTCTGCAGTCCATGAAGAAAGATGAGAGTATTTGGAAGGTGCTTAATCTCATGTTACAGTAATGCCCATGAATGTCTCTTGGAAGTGCTTATACAGATGGAACTCAGATGACCAGTTGAAAGTAGAAATATAGCTTTTAAATGGTGAGAGGGAATGAAACTAAAGAATTGTTAAATCTTCAGAAGATTTAAAATTATTTCCAAACACTGGAACTTTCTGTTGAAGTTAAAATATTTAAATGGCTTGTTTCTATCTCATAGTTACATATATCTAGACATCAAATAAAAATTCCTAAGGAATTTCTTTAGAAAATATTCCTCACCCACAGATCAGCTACTTTTCAGATCTTAATGTCTGATTTTATGGAAATACAATGCTTAAGGAAAGTATATATTGGACAGAACTAGAATCTGAAGTCTTTTATTTATTTAAAGAAAAACAACTGTGGTAGATGGCAAGTCAGTTATTCCATATCATCCCCCTACTGTTCTTGGTTTATAGTAGGTTTTCAACATTTTATAATTTGGAACATATTTTAACAGACAGATTATTTGCAGTCTGCCTTACCTCTCTCAAATAACAGTCACATAGACCATTTCCCTTCTTTTATTCTGCCTGACAGTTCTCTGGTCACAAGACTAATTTCTTCCAATGAAAATTTATGTTAGGAAATATGTAGGTTAAAGTTTTCAAAAATTACTATTGGCTTGGAAAGCCCACCTTGATACACTGAAGTTGCCTTCCTTTTTAGAGGAGAGGTAAACATCTTATTCTGAAAATCACTGGATTTTTACAGATTATAATGCACATAGATGATACCTCCACATCTCTTCAGATATTCTTTTTCAGTTTCAGAATTGAAACAAAACTGCAAATTTTAACAGATTTTCACTGTAGTTTCACTGTAGTTATTTTGCTTCTCAACAACATGAACTATACTGTGACCATTACTATAACGTTATTTAAAGCAATTCTTATTGAAAAATGTATCAGGTTTCAGCATTCCCAACACTTTCAGTATGGAGGTGTGATTGTCAGACATATTATGATCAAGTTGTTCCAATTAACTTCACCAGTTGCAGTTCAATAAAAGGAACACAAGGAGATTCCAAACAAAATCCAAATTTTTGAAGCTGGGCTCCTCAAGTGTAGCTCTGGTGTCTATGTAGATGCTCATGGAGTACATAAAGTCTCCTAGATACTGAGTCTGCTACGTAGTTTCAAAAATCAGACTGATTTTCATTGGGTGCCAAAAACTGATATACATTAATTTGGACACTCAACCTTGAATTTCATTGCTTTCCTTAATCATAGCATTTCCTGACATTACTGAAATGCAGCTTTCTGTCTGTGACTATGAATTAATTATCTACTTTTCTTGTTTTCTCATGCAAAGATATTGTGAATACTATATATTCCTAGAATTTCTACTTCAATTAGCATTTGAAAATTATTTCAATGGGATCTAAAGTTTTGGTGAAAAGTGAGCTATTTACCCTGGTTTTCAATGATTGGAAATAAAACAAATGTAGAAGACATTAGGCCTTATGATGTACCCCACTGTGATATTCTATAATGATTCATTTATTTTTGTTTGGTTTCTTTAATGACTGTTAGCATAAAAAGGCTATGGATTTTTAAAGCTGTTCCTTATATTTTATTGTCTTTTATTTGAAGAATTCTTTCCACTTTGTTACAGTAATGAATAAGTAAATTTAACAACAACTCAAAAAAAAACCCTTTTTGAGCCTCTTTATGTTGCCATGTCTACTTTGGGTGCCTTTACCTGCCAAATGAATGGTATTAAGAAAAAAAATTTATCAATGTTGCAGAAAGGAAAGTTCAATTTCGGGCCTTTTTTCTCATGCCAAAGCACAGGTGCCTCAGATACACCTAATTATAGCAGTAATTAAAGTTATTACCTTACCTGTTTATTCAAGGGCACAAGGACTTCTAATGGGAACAAATCAAGATATAAAGGCTTGCTGTCAATTAGGCTTGAAGGCTTGAGAAGATAATGAAGGAGGCTTGGAGTTGGGTTTCAGTTCTGTACAATAACAAAAATAGTAATTCAGCACCTCCTACTTTTCCTGGAACTGTCCCAACCGTTCAGGAGAAGAAAGACAAGAAGATTACCTGAGTAACATGATCTTAAGGGTACCAGAGAATAATGGTGTTCTCCTGTAGCCACATCTATGACAGAGCCTGCTGCCAACAGAAGATGGGACCAATACAAATACAAGCCCGTCAACCTGAGAACAACAAATCTGTTCAGCTTCTCGTCACAGATCCTGTCAATATCGTGCAGGCCGCAGAAGGACAGGTGAAATGTGACTCTGCTGTGGGCAGTGCACTCATGAGTCCTTGTCTTAGTAAAAAGGCATGACATGACTAGTGCTGCTTTCACAGAGATGTAATTTAGGGCTGACAGTACATTGAAAATATCCTCCTGCTACATGTTTTCTTAGACAGTGTGCCTCCATTAAAGTAAGGAAACAGGAACTATGGCAACAATAGGGCAAGATAAGTGATTTACTGAGTTTCTGTACTTGTTCTATCATTAGTTCTATCATTTTGTACCTGGCAGGTTCAAAAAAGGTATGTCATACTGACTGGGAATATTCCTGTTGGATTGCTTATTGGCTTTAATGTAACTGTGCACATGCACATAACTCAGGATAGACAACTACAGAGTTTGTTTGTGTATTACCAGTCAACTGAAAATATCAAATGTGCATCACTTAATGAATTAGATTAGTCACACATTTTAAATATTCTGTTCTTGCTGTCTGATTTCATTATGTATATTTTACAGCAAATTACTGGGAATGTTGCTTGGTAAGTCAGAAGGTAGTCTATTTCAGTTATAGCCACTATATTTAGTTTCTTTGGAGCTGGCAGTTCCAAATATTAATGAAAAGACAGAGCCTCTTCCAAAAAGTAACTGCATATAAGAGGGAAAATTAAATGACAGAAAGCAAATACTTACATTTTTCTTTTTGATCTGAGAGGTGCAGGTCTGCAAAGAGGGGAAAACATTAAATTGGGATAACAGTCTCTCCTTTATTGCATGTGTCCCACAAATAAAGAAACAGGTTTTATATGCTAGTGCACTGGGAATTTACAGCAGCAGGTGTGTGGTACCTGGTTAGAATCTGTTCACACCAAAGTGAAACAACAGCATGCCATTGATTAGAGCTGGGACTAAAGGTGCGGTTTCTTTACTTTCACAGTAAGTGATTAATTTTTTTTCCAAGAAAAACTGGGAAATCTGTCATAGATAGGTGCTTCACCAGCTACATATTTATGATGCAATTGAGGGGAGTTTGGTGTCACTGACCAAGCCATCCCACAGTGCTAAGTTCCTACAACTTTCCATCAGGAAACAAATGGGATCTGGATGTTAATTTAAAGCCAGGACCTTGCAAACAGATCCATTCACACATTCCATTTATTTCATTAACTTTGCAAGATGCAGAATTCAGGCCCAAAGGGTTATGTTAATTCTGCATAGGGACTTTGAGGAAGCTCTCTGAGATTAGAGGTGTGAAATAGGTTTCTTCCTTCGATATGCTGAAGCTCTTCTGGTGTTGTCTAGGTCACACTAAAGAAGATTAGAACCTCAGGGAAAATTTAAAGAAAACATTTTATTACAGATAATTCTCCTTATCTTTTATTTATTTTTCTCTTTTCCTTCCACTCTAGATTTTTGTTAAAAGAAACATCAGCAAAACCACATACTCTTTTGTAATTTCCTACTTTCCCAACCTAGTGTCCTAATCCTCTATCTATTACATCACAAGTGATTATGATAAAAATTACTAAGGTTATAAGCAAGGTTATTATTTTAGTGGTGGAACAAACAGTATAAAAAAGATGGGCATTAAGGAAATATGTAACCCTTCTGGGTGTTATAGTTTGTTCATGAACCAGTAATTTCTCCTTACAAAGTCAAGAGGTTTCTTATAGAGTCAAACATGCAACATGGACTCCAGGACAAACACTATCCCAACGTCTTCCACTGGAATAATTTTTTTTTATTCCAATTTACATAGCATCTCCTCTAAAGTGGCAAAGAAGTGTCAATAGACTTTTCCTGTTATTCATAATTCAAAGACTTCTCCACTGTAAGGTGAGGTAGCAAAGAGTTATTAAGAGAAACTATGAAACTTGGCAAAAGTAGAGAGAGCTAAGTACAAGCTTCCTAGGTTAACTACTTAGCTTATCTAGACTAGGGCCTAAAATGCAGATGCTTGAACACAGGAGTAGAGATCATTCCATTTACTGTCAACAGGAGGCCATGTCTTCAGGAAGTGTCTGTTAACTAGGCCATAATAAGCACAACACACAAAACAACTGATCTCACATCACACCTGTGATAGAAATAAACATTACACCATTTTGTCCCCTTGGAAAGCTCTCACTTAGAAGTCCTGCATTCTGGCTCATGCTCCCTCAATCATGTGTGGCCATGCTTAATATTTTGCATTAGACTGTTGTCTTAAAAAAAAAAAAAAAAGCAACAAAACAAACAAACAAACAAACAAAAAACCCCAAAAAAAACAAGTAAGAAGTTCCAAAAGAACTCAGAGTAAGGATGGGCTAAAATTCAGTACTGCTACTTTTTAGACAAGAACCCTTGTTTGTGTAATTTAAAACATTCCCTTAAGCTGAAGAATGAGCTTTACAATGACTAAGTGTGCCTTTTGGGATCTTCTGCAGGTGCCCAGCAACTTCAGCTGAGCTCCCTCAACATGCATTGTACCACAATGTCAGCACAGAGGAAGATGCAAGCTGAGCTAGAGTTTTAGATACTTCTAGAGTCAGAAATAGGCTTTCCATGACATTTACTTTCTTACTATGACTAATTTAGACTATAATTTCCCCCATGCAGGGATCTATCACTGTTTATTTTAGAGTGAGATCTTCCACATACCATAAAGCTCCAGCATTCTCAGTGCAGGAGTAGAAAACAGAATATATATGACATATCAGTGAGAATTGCTTCTGAATAACTTACCTTTCTGTTAGTTACTGTGTCAAAAATCTCCCTCTGAAAGGATTAAGAGACACTTGCATGAGTAATGATCAAACCCGGATCATCTACTAGAGCCATGTATACCTCATCTTTTTTTTTTTTTCCTTGATTTTGTTTTGTTTTGTTTTGTTGTGGGTTTTTTTTCAGGAGGTTATTTTCCTCGTAAATATATCTGGTTAATTATATTATTCCTTTTTTTACATGTGCAACAAGCCTTAGTTCACTCCTAGTAACTCAATCATCTGAAAGCATTTTAAAAAATCCTTTGTATTGCACAATAACTGTCTCATGAAAAAGAACATAGTACTGTTGCTATTGATAAAGTTAACAACAAAGAAATACATATACTCTCTAAGTTGTCTTATTTTGCTTGAAGTCCTTTTTCCAGGGTGATTGTGCTGGTTCAGTAACAGTCTTCACGGACAAACTTGCCTTCATTTATTAGCATACATGAATGCCAGTTTTTCAAGAGAAAATCCCTCTTTGTGAAAATATTGAATTATTGGCACCATATAAATCCTTGTTGACACCTATTCCCACTTAAATGCCACAAAAAGAAGGTGGAGGATAGGAAGACATGAACTCCTGGAGCACACACAGCAGACATTGTGACAAATTATGTAGCAAGAAGCACGTGGGAAACCCATGATCATTTTTTGGAATGGCAAAATATCTGCAGACTGTAACTGGAAAGTACTGCATGCTTTCTGAGTTTGTTTTTTAGATATTCCATGCACTCTTTGAAGACAGTGCCATGACAGCAGACAACAAACTGAACTTCAAAGATATAATAGATTCTGGCATAGCGCATGATTTTTTTTGCCCTTTCCTTGAATTTTCACTCACTGGTTTTACACCTTCTTGGAGGAAGAGGCAACCTGCCAATAGCGGCAGACTTGAACTGGTCAACAACTGGGTCTCTGATTCACTTTCAAGTTGCAGAAATGAAAGCTATAGTTATTTTGGGTTGGTTTTTTTTTTCATTTTAAAATGTTCCTGATTTGTGCATGAAAAAGCACAGGGAGCAAATAGAGAGTGCCTCTCCCACATGCTTCTCTTGATAGCCTACTTTTAGGTGACAGACCATTTTAACTACCTTCACGATCTAATTTTTTTTTTTTTTTACTTAGTGACCCTAATTTTCTTTTTTCTAATAAACTAACAAGAACATGCTGTCTACAAAAAACAGTGCACATAAAGTATGTCTAGGGAAAATGAGCAGTCAGACTATTCCTGGCCATCCCCAGAAATGTCACAGCTACTCATACATAGATTAAACCTTGTGAGGTGCTAAACACTGCACCTCCATTGGCCTCACACTGAGAAGACAGCTCTCTAGGAAACATGGGCTGTTGTATCATGTTCTTCTACTGCAGCAGATCAGGGATTAAAGATCAATATAAGCAGCTTTGACGCTTCAGAGTCATTTGCCTAAACACACACTATAGATACAGGACAAGAATGGAGTTTGTCATATACACCTCTCTCCTAGAGAGAAGCTTAAAGTGCCCTCTTTCACAGTGTAATTTACCCTGAGTGCAGATTGCATTACAAAAGGGTGAATAGTCTCTACAAGGCAGCTATTCCCACTCCTTTGCAGATGCTTGGGGAGTGAGTAATGTCTGGCTATGACCCCTGCCCTGACATACTGACCAGCACAGCCTGGCTGGTGCAGAGAGAAGAAATCATCTGCACCAGGTAAAAGGCTAATGCAGTTTATTTTCTTCCTAGAGCAAGGGCTAATCAGGGACCATATTGTGGCTTTCTGAGTCATGGTTCAGTCCCTGTTCTCTGGAGACAGGCAGAGAACAACTGCTAGGGATAATTCAGCATTGTGCCCCATGAAAACAAGTTGTTAAATACAGTACAGAAAGTTACATTTTAAGGACTGGACAAACTACTGAAAAATATGCAGAAGACACGTGCTAAACGATGCAGTCTATTTTCTTTAGATGACTTTTCTCCCTTTGTAACTACAGTCTACTCTGCCTTGCCCGTGTTCCTGCATTGTGCCAGACTGTTATCACAGACATTCTGATCATTTCTACAACTGCATTGATTGCAATTTTCAGTAACTAGTTTTCTAATAAAATTTTCCACATTTTTCCACAAAAATTAAAAGACAGGCCAATGCTTAGCCATTTCAAATAAACTTCTTTCATCTCATCCCTAATAAGATACAGAGTTCTCATACTGGAGAAATCTATCCAGCATAACCCTCAAATAAAGCCAAAGGTTTTATTAATAAGGCTCTATCTGTTTATGAATAATTACAAAATAGATGTTCAGATGTTCTTTAAAATTTTAAATAATGTGTTTTTCCAGATTTTTGTCACGCTACAAATATTTTCATTTCTGCTGCTATTCTATTTCAAATTGTATAAAAAAAAACTCTGGCAAATGCTGATTTTCAGCCATCACTATGGACAACCTAATTAACTATTTTTTTTCCATGTTGTGGGATCAAGAATGGTCATTGAAAGTGTTGCTGGAGTAGTATCTTGAGCAGGAGATACAAATCTCAATTTATAGATTTGACGATAAGCTCCTGCAAATGTTCCTGAATGTAAATTACTATTCAGCAAACTTGTCCTAGTGCATTTAATGAGAAAACTTGGAGGAGTGTAGATAACTTGTATGATAAACTTACTGCAAGATCTGGCCAATATACATAAGGCAATATTACATCAAACAGTGGAGATCCTATGTGCGATAGGCATATCTCTTTTCCCCTCAGGATAATGATCATTCAAGGGTGTGTCTAATGCATCCCAATGCTTCTATTTTTTGCACTCTGAAAAAGTATAGGGAGACTTAGTACGGCAACATGCAGTGCCAGGCCTGCTTTTACTGTTGTTGATTAGGGATCAGGCAGACAGTTTCCTTCTCTGACATCACTTTATTGCAGTTTTCAAACAGACACTTCACACTTTGTGTGAACAACAACCATAATTTCTGTCACGATTCATTAAGATCCAACAAACCCTCCTAGGGCGACTGATGAAACTTCAGCAGTTAATATTCAAAACATGAAAATCTAGGCTTGGATTCTAATTTGTTACTGATGCAATATTAAAGCAATATATGTATAAAATATTAATGCTGTATTTGTTCTGAATTTATTTTATTTAATTTTTTACACATGGATAAAACCCTTGCGGCCTTAAAACAACATGTCTCATTTTCAAGGATGTCCTGGGGAGCAAACAGACAAGGAATATACACACAGCTTGGTAACCTGAACAATAGTGTGGTAGAGGAATTGTGTTTAAAGATATACTCTTTCATGAGCAATAAGGGCTTTGCTGATAAAAATAAAAATGTTGTCTTATCTGTTTGACCGGTTGATAGGATATAATTTCTAATACTACACCCTTGAACCCATCCATAGAAGAAGAAGCCTGGAGAAAACTTGGAGATAAGGTCCTTCACTTATTCCATCAATATAGTGAAAACTCAGATTTACCTTCCTGACAGAGCCTTCCTTTTCAATAATCAGATTAAGTAATGCATAAGATGTTTTGTGCATGCTAATTCTTCTGATCAAGACTTTTTCTGGTAATTCTGGCTTCATCTGTAATGCTGTCCAGGTTTTAAGGTTTGAAATTAAAAAACTAAAGTCTTACACTCAGAACTACATTAATTTACAGTATATTTGTATAGTTCAAAAAATGCTAGATTCTTCTAAGTATATATTTTTGTCATTTTCTCCTCACAACTATGAGAATAGGATATGCTGTGCTATATTTACTTTCCAGGGACTGAGTGCTCAACATTCATCTTACCTAGTCCCACCAAATTCTGAAATTTATTTAGATATTTGGAGATAAGTAAAAAGAAACTTTTTGTCTATGTCTCTGTGTCTAGCATTCAGCTACACTCAGTAGCTGCAATCAGTAAAGTTTCCTACTATCACTGCAGTGAGGTCCTGGAACAGTAGTGGTGACAGAAATAATGAACTGCATTTTAAATGGAGTTGAATAAGGTTATGAAAATATTATATGATGTGGCTTCCTGGAATACTAGAGGCCTGAAACTGATGATCTCAGTGATTCCTTCCAGCCCTTCCAGTCCCGTATTCCTAAATTTGTCTTAATAAGTTATGTGAGAATTCTACTACTACTTAGCTTTCCTTAAATTCTTTATTTTCTTCAATCAGGGGACTACATTCTGATTTGTAGACACACCAACATAAGGCAGGTTATATAATGATACAGTTAGAAAGAGCACTTTTAAAAGGCATGAAACAAGGCCTCTAACCTGCTCACATTCCAAACTAAATATGACAAAGTAACACTTGGCAAACTACCCGGGGTATGATCTTTCAAGTTCTGCAAAATTTTCAAAGTGACAGAGCAACAAAAAATCAGATGTTAAAGATACCGTTCATCAATTTGCAAATCAATTCAGTAATTTATGCATTGTTACCTGTCAGTTCCTCAGATATCCAGGATATAAGACTAATATTGTGAACAATCTAAGCAAATTTTCTTCCATTTGCCGTGCAAATAAGTAGGTGGTTTATTTGTAGCTCTTTAGAACATGGAGGAGCCTTGAGCTTTTTACCCCCAGAATATTAATAATAGCACTATTCCTCATTCCTTGCAGCTAAAGATTACTCTGAGCTTCTCCTATATTTGCACCCTTCTTTTAGAAAGAGATAGCAGCCAATGGAAACACTGAAGTCAAAAGCAGATTTCATGTCCTGCTTTGCCTCAAAGATGCCTTCATGGAGAAAAATAGAGACTTTCAGAAGGAGGATTGTCTGTCAAACTATGAATATGTATCATCAGCTTGGACATGCTAAATCTGAGTCATAAGCTAGAGGAAAAAAAAGCAAGGACATAGGTCTGGACCTAACTGTAGACCAGTCATCTCAAGATTGCTATTATAAGAAAGTACAGGAACAAGGAATAAAACAAGAGGAAAGTTTAAACAATGGGATGCACAAGTTTAATGTAAAAACTGCCCTGTGTAAGCAGAGTTAGATCCTGCATAGGAAACAAAACCAAAAACTAAAAAAAAACCACCACAAAACAAACAAACAAACAAACAAAACAAAAAAAAAAAACCCAGCCAACCAACCAATGAACAGTTATTTATCCATCTGAATTCAAAGAGAACAAAAGAGACTAGTGCTACTGAATCTATATAGGAAAAAAAAATAAATTTAAATCTGTCCCACAAACTAAATGAACATTTTACTTCAATTTTCAATGTGTGTGACAATGTCAAAAGCAAAAAAAATGACAGGATCACTAGTGCATTAGAAAACACAGAGGAAAATTCAGGCACCTGAAGCAGAAGGAAAGCTCTAGCAGTTTAATGAACTAAAATCAAATCAGATTGCATGATGTCATTGTACAAATCCGTAAGAGCTAACATACGAAATGACAAGGTCTTGTTTTAAATCTTTTATATAAATCTATCAAGTCACAACTCTACCATTTTAATGCAAAACAGAAAATGTAATTTCTTAATTTGAGAAAGAGCAATGAAAATGGTCAGGGGGCTGTTATAGAGTCCCCTTAATTTGATTTCCATTTTATGCAAGGCATAAATACACAAAGGGAAGGAACTTAAGCAGCATGAGCTATAACCACAAAGCTCCTCACAGAGATCACACCATGATGTGGTTGTGTATCACTGCTGTGTTTGGAAGCCACAATAACTTGTACACATAGGATTAATGTAAGTGGTTGTGGTGAGTTAACCTTGGCTGGATGCCAGGTGACCACCCAGCTGCTGTCTCACTCCCCCTCCTGAACAAGGCAAGGAGGAGAAAATAAGATGGAAAAGCTCATAGGTCAGGATAAAAACAGGAAGATCAGTTGTCAGTTACAGCCATAGTCAAAACACATTTAATTTACTTGGGGTAAATCCACCTAATAGAGTTGTGTGATGGGGAACAAAGACAAAACTAAAAATGTGTTCAGCATCCCACCCCTGTCTTCCTAGGCTCAACTTCAGTCCCTCAGTCCCAACTCTTTTACTTTCTCATTCCCCTACTTCAAGTGCTGCATGTGGGATGGGGAATGGGGCTTCTCTGGTCAGTTGACAAGAGTTCTTCTCTGCCAACACCTTGCCATGCAAAACCTATACAATGGTTTGTGTCCATTTAAAAAAATACATCAAGTTCTTACAGATACTCTAATGTAGCCATGTTGAATAGCCTACATATATTTAGTTCTATGTAATGTCAATATGTATCTTCCAGGAAAAACAAACAAACGAAAAAAAAAACACATTAAAAATTTATGTGTGGCGTAAATTAGTATTTTCTTCAATAAACAGTTATTTCAAAGAGTTCTTAGGTTTTCTGGTTTGCTTGCTTTATTTAATGGGAACAAAAAATCATATGAGTTCTAGATTTTATTATGGTAGTGATAGTAGACTGATCAGATTTCTTGATTATTTTTTTTTTAATTCAATGTTTGAGGGGAATAAAGGGTTAGGCCTGTAGATACCTGGGGCTGGGGCAGAATAATTAAAGTGATTTGAAAAATGCAATAATGATCTAAATGGACATCTGAGATTTCTGGGAATTTAGAAAGAGAAGAATTGCTGCATTTTGTATACTGCCGCAATGCTACATTGTGTGATGTTTTCATCCTAGCTTGGTCATGTTAAAGTGCTGGAGTTTGAAACAGTATTTGTTTAAATAATAGATAGGATGTAGATATTTTTGCAGACTTCCCTACTTCGCCCCAGTAACGTACTTTAGTGTCGCACTAAGAGTACATATTTTAATTATTCTAAATTAGCTGCTTTTTCATGTGCTTTCTATAGATGTCTTCCACTAAGACTGTAAGTAATACAACCACTTTTGTATTAAGAGGAGTTAAGACTAGCAGCATGTTGCACATTTAGTGGTCATCCTTAAAATACCTGTATCCATCACTGAAAAGAACCTTTTTAACATATGATATTTTGCGATGTCGCACATTTATAATAATAAATATCTAAAGATAGATAAATCAAGTAAAATTTGGTTTTGCACTAAATACTGCTACTTTTTAAATGTCAACATTGTTGCTGTTTTGTTGTTTATTTTGTTGCTGTTTCAGAGAAACTCCTCATGTTGCAAACATAATTTTGCAAATATTTCCTTCCTTTACTGCTCAGAACCTTGTTTGGTTAAGCCTGGCATTAAAGGGTGCAAAATTCTGGTAACGGGGACTTTATCTTTCCGGATTTTTGTGAAACACATTAGATACCTTAACTATTGTACAGAGGTAAGAAACACTTTCATAGCTAAAAACAGGAAGATCCAGAGAACAGTTTTAATCTTGTAAAGCATCTAACAAGAAATGAAAAATTTTTTCATCACTCAAAAAAAAAAAAAAATTAAAAAATATAAAAAAATAAAAGATAGTATCCTCATACTTAAAGCCAGAGGTTGTAAGCATGTTGGAAAACTGAAAACAAATATGACATTTTTTAATTAAACTGTCCTGGTTGCTGATAATAGTAAATAATTTTTGAGTCATCTGAGAAGAAATAATAGAAGTGCCTTTATAACAAACACTTGAGAAGTGCTGAGACTTCATTTTAAACACTGGTAAGTGCTGTACTTGTTTAGTATGAACCTCAGAAATGTAGTCATACAGAGGAAAAAATGTTTAATTTTTTATTTCATCACTATATTTTCTTTTCAGTAATGTTTCTTTCAGTTTTAGTGTGGGTGTACAAAATTTCGTTGGCATTGTTTAGAAGGCTAAACATTGGCTATGAAAAAGCTCAATAAATCAATAGCAATTGTTATGATAACAAGAAGTGGGGCATTGTGGAATGGCAGTTGTAGCATTATGCATGAGTAGAGCCATGACTTGTCTGGGTCTATTAAGCTAGTATTTATCTATGATTACATGGGGAATTTAGTCGTAGAAATGGAAGCTGGTGATTATGATCTAATAATTAACTTACTTTTCCATAAAGATGCAATAAAGGTATAAAGAATCAATCTATATCTTTGCACAGCTACAAATCACTCTAAAAACTATACTGATGTGTCTTTTTAATTTGTCAAAAAGTGAACCTGTATAATATAGACCAATGTATAGTGACAGGGAAGTGGTATAAGAATATGGAACAAGCTCAATACTCCTGAAATATATTAAACTGGAGTTCAGGTAGAAGGAAGGCACATTTTTCAAGGAATAATTAGTTGACACTTCCGTTTACAGTCCTGTCAACCTCCTCTGAAGAAACCTCCTATGATTAGGAAAGGATAGGTCAGCCTCCAGGGTGGTTTTTGGTATTCTTGAAGTTGCCTTTTGAGCTGCTGAAAACCTTTGAGAAACACCTGTTGTTGATGAACAAGACCATGTATACCGAATCACTACATGGATGCTACCTAACACTTCACACAGTGTGAGAGTATTTTTTTGGTTACTGCATTAAAGTGTCTTAATTAATCCTTTACATTCAAATGCTGATAAAAATGATATGGACTGTTCAGTTGCCTCTTCTGGGGATAAGAACTCAGAACAGTTTTGCTTCTACTGTAAAAGGGTTTGTTACTAAAAGCAGACATCAGTGTACCTGGGATGAATTGTTTTGCTGTAATTAATCTTTTGATATGTGTGAAGTAAACAGATAACTCCTTAAGTACTAAGGAGAAAGTTTTGGGATAAACTTAAACACACTCAGACTTCTTAATAATTACTCCTGTGCATTGCCATTCATTAAAGTAATATGAATGAAAAGCACAAAGAAATTATTCTTCCAGAAGATTTATCTTTAAACATCACAAAACCTATTCATGTATCTAGCTCTTAACGTATTTACCAAATCAATGTGTAAATGCTGTTCACAGAATTCCAGAATATGACAAGTAGGTTGCATTCAATTAAACTTAGAAGATAACTCAAAGAATGGGGTTTTTGCATAGCAAGTAGTAAACTTCAGAACCTCCTGCCACAGGTGGTTGTGGTGTCAGAGATACCCAGTACATGCAAAAATAGATTAGACAAATGCACAGACAACAGAACTGTGACATGGTAGCAAGATACTGGCTAGGGATATATAACAACTAATGCTGCAGCTGTGGTTTCTTCTCTCTAAGTAAATAGGCTGTTGTATTGCCACTGCTGGAAATTAATACCTACTAAATTAATTAAATCTAAAGACACTTGTTCTCACATTTCATAACTGATAGGCATATCCTTGTCTAGTTTTAAAGCAAACAAATCTGTCATTCTTGTCTCCAACTGGACCTAAAGACATTTGGCCTCCTCCTCTGGGTCTTCTGGACCTTGCCTAAGCCTCGAGACCCCAATTCTGATCTGGGGGTACTTAAAAATATGGGAAAATGCAGTCCAGTCTGTCCATCATTTCCCCCCAAACCCTGTATATTTTGAAATTTGTCATGAATCTAGGTTTCATAGACATGGAGGGTATTCAGAGAAACAAATATTAAGAGAGAGAACTTTTTATGAAAAAACAATCTCAGGTGTGAAGCAGAGCTTTTCTATAAATTTTAATTTTGAATTAGGTTCCCAGACAAATATTATTTATGAAAAATATAACCCTGTAGAAAAAGGAGATCTGGCAAAAGAAAATTTTAACACTTGGAAAGATTTCATGTGAAAAGTAAGAAGTACAAAAGAGGGCTGAGACCATAATATTATTTCAGTAGCATCCCACAGTACTATCATTACTCTCCACCCATCATTAGACTCTTTTTCCCCCTGCGGGATATAAACAATCCTGTGGCTGCACTGTCTAGTAAGGTGGTTGAGAATGTGCAGAAATGTTTGTAGAGCTTTTTGCATCAAGAACATCAATTAAAAGATTGGCCTCAGGAACAATTTCTGGAGAGCTCCTTTCAGTACAACATCCTTCCTTTTAGAACAGTTCACCTGCTATTTGCTTACCACCTTAACAAACAATTTTGAAGGTGGCACTGTACCAAAAGTTATTCTGAAGTCATGACAGATTAGATCTACTGCATTTCCCTTGTCTGGAAAATCAGTTATCTTATCAAGGAAACTATTGGGTTAGTCTGGCATGATCTGCCTTTGGTGAACCCAAGATGCATTTTATCCCATTTTCCATCTACTTCCTTGCCTAGTTATTAATAGAAAGCTACACTGGACATGATGTGCACTCGAATTAGTTTCATAGGTAACTGTCTCACACCTTGAAGTACATCATAGAATATATTTGCTGATAGTATAAATAATCAGTGCATTTCTTTTACTATAATAAAGTATATTTTGAATATGACAGGTTGCTTGTGACTTGTTTCTTGCATTTATACAAAATAATGCTAAATTAATGAAGTAATGTGAAGCCTTAACACTATGGTAAAATAGACAAATATTTTTTAATTTGAAATAAAATACTTTATTGTGTTAATGAAAGACTGCTTGCTTGTGCATGTAAAGACCACAAAACAAAGAATTAAATTGCTCATGCTTAACCTGATTATGTCTTTTCCCTGGTTTGAAGTGCTTACTAATGCTTACTGCAGCATTCTTTAACCAAAAAAAACAAAACAAAGAAAAACTATATAGAAAAGTTTTTTCTTTCTTTCAAATTTTTTTATTTTTCATGATTTTGGAAGTGAGGAGAGTGATTAAGGCACCAAAGCATTGTTACCTCATGACATTTTAGAGTCTCTAGAGTATCCTGGTTAGCCTCTAACCGCCCTTCTGAAAGAGGTATTAGGTCTCATGTCATATCCGCTAGGCTGTGTGCATGCCCTCAGAGCCATGGTGAGCTTGTATGTTTAGTCACCAGAATCATTCCAGAAACATGGCACATTCCAAAGAAATTATAAAAAGAAAGCACATTGTAATTAATGCAATCTAATCACACATACTGCTAATACTTAGCATGTAAACCTTTAAAACAGGTATTATTATAGGTCAGGAAACAGAAATCAACATGTAATTTGTTTGTTTATTTCAGACGGGTCTGATACAAATTTTTAAAGCAGGAACTGAGAAAATCTGATCTATTTGCAATGTCTAACACTGTAACAACCACACTGTTGCTATTAATCTATCACCTCCACAAAACCTAAGAACCACAGAATCATAGAATCATTAAGATTAGAAAAGACCTTGAGGATCATCAAGTCCAACCATCAACCCTACACCCCCGTGACCACTAAACCATTTTCTGAAACACCATGTCTATCCATTTCTTTAACACCTTCAGGGATGGTGCCTCCACCACCCCCTGGGGCAGCCTGTTCCAATGCCTCACCACTCTTTCTGTGAAGAAAGTTTTCCTCACTGCCTTGGCTGGGAGGTCTATAGCAGACTCCAACAGCAATACCAGCCTTGTTGGCCTTGCCCCTAATCCTGATACAAAGGTACTCAACCTTGTCATCCCTACACCCAAGTTCTAGACATTCATAACAATTCCTAATATACAGGGCCACCCCACCACCTCTCTCTCCTTGTCTGTCCTTCCTGAAGAGTGGGTAGCCATCAACTGTGCCAGTCCAGTCATGTGAGGTATCCCACCACATTTCTATGATAGCCACTATGTCATAAGTTACCTGATGCATCATGGCTTCCAGCTCCCCTATACAATGCTGTGTGCATTGATATAGATGCATGTCAGATAGGTTAATGCTCCCAATATATTTTTGTGGGCATGAGCTCTAATTCCTACCTGACTCATCTCAGGCATTTCCCTGATTTCTAAACCATCAATCACCCTTGCCTTTTTTATTCCCATTATATCTCTATTCCACATCTCAACTGAGATGGCAGAGTGAGAGTCTTAGATCATCTTACAAATCCCAGCATGCTTTCCCCAGGCTTATTCCCAGCAGGCTCCATTTTATCCACTTTTCCTTTTGGATCTAGTTTAAAGGCTCTGTCAATGAGCCCTGCTAACTCCTGCCCCAGGGTCCTTTTCACCCTCTGGAACAGGGGCATCCCATTTGTTGTCAGTAGGCCTGTTGTCCTGTGTAGTAACCTGTGATCAAAGAACCCAAAGCCCTGCCAATGACACAAGTCCTGGAGCCATGAATTAACCTGCTGGCTCCTCCTGTTGGTTTCCTCATCCATCTCTGCCATAGGAGGAATGGAGGGGAATGCAACTTTTGCTCCTGATCCCTTAAGCAGTTGTTCCAGGGCTCTGAAACCAATCTTGATCATTTTTGAGATTCTTGTTGCCACTTCATCACTACTCACCAAAAAGACCAAAAGTGGGTAATAATCTGAAGGCCTCACCATGGTGGAAATTTTACTTAGGATATCCT
This sequence comes from Apus apus, assembly GCF_020740795.1. Lineage (NCBI taxonomy): Eukaryota > Metazoa > Chordata > Aves > Apodiformes > Apodidae > Apus > Apus apus. The sequence continues at coordinate 125,400,394 of NC_067283.1, forward strand.
TTATCCAGGCCCCATGGAGGCAGCAGACTTTCCTATGTAGCGGGTCTGCTCTGCACATTGGGCCCTCTGCACCCCTCAGGAGGGAGTCACGTATAACAATGACCCATTTGTTTTTCTTTTATATACTGAGTTATAATGGTTGGTCTGGGGCAAGTTGGCCTTGGTGGCACTTTTGCCCTTCATGATGTATCTTCTCTGCTATCAGCCAGTTTGTCCTGCAGGCCCTCATACCTGTTCTGCAAGGGCACTGAAGGCAGTGAGGTTCTCAAGGGAACATGTCTGCTCTGTTTGTGTTGTTGGGTAGGGATCTGTTCCCATTGTCTGTGCTCCTGTAAGGGAGTGCAGGAAGGCTGGGAACCTTGCTGAGATGATAAGGAATCCTGTGTTCCACCAATAAGGCCGTTTTTTGTGGAGAGTAGGTTTTGAAAACACTAGTCTAATTCCCTCATGCTCTCTCTGATATTCCTCAATCTGCTCACCTCCTCCCTGAGCTCCATCACTTCATCTTGCAGCTGTGCCACGTGACAGAGCAGGTCATCAACCTGGTCACATCAGACACAGCCACAGTCAGAGCTGCCCCCTGTTAGCAGCAAAAGGCTGTGGCATTCCCAACAGCGAGTGACCTGAATAGCCACCTCCTTCCACAGGGGCACCCTTGGAGTATCCACATCCATTTTTGGTGGGTGCTGGGAGCATGGTCTGCCTCTGCTGTGTAGATACCATTACTCCTGGACCAATCTGGTGGATCTCAGAGCCCTGCCTGCACCAACTGCCATGATAACTGCCCTGGAGCGCTCCCTGTTTGCTCGGCCCCTGTTTGCTCGTGCTCTGGGTCACTCAGCATTCCCTGGGGTGGTTGGGTTTTTTCTACGGGAGAGTGGCCTCACTCCTCGTAGTCTTAATGGAGCTTTTGATATCACCATGTTTAAAAGTACCTCGGTTGCCCCGGCAATGCCTCCAGCCATGTCAGCCTCTCTCGACAGCTACCGACTCCTGTTGGATCTCTTCACTCTCCCTCAGGCTTCCCTGGATCTGGGATCCCCCCTGTCTGTCTCAATCTGGTGTACTTTTTTATTAAGGCACAGCACTTATTGTTGCCACTGCCCCACTCTTCGTTCCTCGTGGTCTGAGTGAAGAAGGGAAGGACTTCCATTTGAGAAAAGCTGTACATCACGTTTGAATGATTCATTTTTTTGTATTAATAGCAAAGCCATTAATGTCATTCTCAACTGCCATTATAGGGTACAGAGTAGCAAGAAACTAGACTTAAAACATTGTTCTCTAATGTTTCGGTACCTGATTTTCCTGATGCCTTTTACTGTAAAGTCCTTTGAATTGATGTCAAAGTAAACCGAAGAAAGTCAGTGTCCTTAGCAAAGGTAGGAGACACACCATCTGTGGCATACTAAGTTATCACACTCATCATCGTAGCAGTCCTGATTCTAAGAAAACAGCATTGCCCAATTACAGAACTTGATAAATATTTCAATATTGAAACCTGCATGATTATGTATACAGGTATATACATATAATTATGTACATGTCTATGCACAGCATCTACAGCTGCACTATACTGGGAAACAGTCTGTTGTGGTAAGAGCTAGATTTCTTTTAAGCAGAAGCACAACATAAATCATATTGGCTAGGGCAATTTTCATATTTAAGATGCCACTGTCCAGTGGCATTTTAAGATGTAACTGTCCAGTAATACCTGAGATCTTCACTTCTTGCACCTTGAAGAATACAATGTTAAAATATTAAAAATAGATAATAAATAGCTTTTATAACAATTACAGAGATTCATAAAGATATTCTGATGAGTTAGGATAATATAACAATTATTAAAATTATTAATAGGCTAACAGAAAAGACATTTTAAAAATCAACAAAAGCTCTTAAGACATAGTTTTCATTGTCCTGTTATTTTTAGGCTGTTTATTTAAGCTATTAGTCTATAGTGTCTTATAGTAATATTTAATTTTCTATGAACAGGTGTACTCCTTCCATGTGAGAGTATTCATATGCATAAAAACAAGCACGTACTTAATGGCACTGACTGATGGGTAGGAATGACCACTTGTGATGGATAATGAAGTTCATGCAGAAGTAAATCTGTAGCATAAGTGTTTATTTGAGTTGCATCTAGTTAGTTTTTTGCAGTAGGAAGGACAGACTGGACAGCAAACACTTCTGAAATGGTAGATGCAGTAATTTACTATGTTTTTAGCTATTTGAAATAAACACATATACTATGGAATCATAGGTTCATAGGCTATTTCAGCTTAGAAAGGACCTCAGGAAGTGTCTAATCCAGTTTTTTGCTCAAAGCCGGGTCAGTTGTAAAATCAGATTAGGTTGCTCATGTCTATATCCGTTCAGGGATAAACCTCCCAGGGTGAACACTGCCCAAATCAGTTCCAGTGCTTGACTGTACTCATGACAAAAAACTTTTCCTTACGACTAGTCTGAAATTCACTTGTTTCTGTTTATGCTGTTTGTGTCTTGTCCTCCAAGTGCGCAGCATGGTAAATAGCCTGGCATTGTTTTCCTAGCTGTTGACATATGTGTTCCTCTTGAGGTCATTCTGTACATCTAACAGGGGCTGTTTCCATTGTTTTCCTTCCTTTTTGTGTAGAAAGCTAACTTCAGTCCATGTATTTCCAACACACTATCTCAGTCAAGTGAGGTGGTGACAAGAAATCCTATGCTAATTTTACCCCTTGTCATTTAAGGTAAACCTATGTGGTACAGTGGAGAGATTGTTGGGTAGATAGGTATGACTGAACTTGAAATTATCCAAGAAACTTGAAGCTGTGTTAGTTGTAACTTCAGCCTTAGAAGTTGCTAAGTAATGTGCTGGATTTGCTGAGAATTTGCCATTTTGTGTCAGGAATAATCTGGAAAAGTTTGAAGTTTTTTGCTTTGTGGTCATTTTATATGGAATGACTTGTTTCAATTTCCCAAAACACCAGTCTTTGTTATCTAACAGCAATCTTTCTAGGTTGGTTTGTTTGTTTGTTTTAATAGTGTTATGTTTATTATCTTGTTACTATGATACTTTTTGGTTTTCTGCCAACTTTTGCCCAAAGACAAATCATCAAAAGATAGATAAGACATTAAAAGAATATCTGGTATTCCTTTCTTAGGTGTTGCTTTCATTATCTTCCTAAAGAGTCAACCAGATTCCAAGACAGAGGCTGCCTAGTTTGAGCATGAGTGTCAGGATGAACAATTTTTCTCCCGGTAAAATGCAGTTAAACATAAACTTCATTACAATGCAGAACATCAGTTCCAATCACTTAAGTTTTGCCTTGCATCCAGATGAAAATTTTCCTACTAGAGAATCATATTCTTACTATAATAATTAAAACCCAAGCCTACCACCAAGAAGTGAAAACTGTTCTTTTCTTGTGCCTTCTCTGAGGTGCTCTTTTGTCCTTAAATCTTGAAGAAAACCTCTAGTATGTTCTGTTTATATTGTCAGATAATTAAGCCTAATGGAAAAGAATTGTTAGAATGAAACAGTGGTGTAAAGGACACAGCTTTCATACTGTGCAGATTTCAGGGAATTTTATTCCAAAATAGACCTTGTTGGTACCAAGGGCTGGAGTCTGCTAGGTACTTTATGGTGTATCTTGCCGTTGCATTTTGTCCAAAACAATTTCAGTTTATTTGAGAACATTCTGTGATATGAATAAAAAACACAGTAAGTAGGAGAGATCAGGATCAAAACAATGTAATAAAATGCTATTGGGGATGCATCCATTGAGAACTGAATTACAATACACAGAGAATTCAGGAGTTAATCCATGGAACAATAACATATTGTATATCTTCTTAAATTTGAAAAAGAAACCTTAGAAAATTCAAAATAAAAATTAAGAAATATCTATGTTTTATTTTATTCTTTTACACATTTATATAAAAACATAATTTTAAAAGTCAAAAGATGGCTTGTAAACGTCTATGGACATAAAGTGTAGTGCAAAGTCTATTCTCTTGTACTTCTGAAACAGATTCTGTAAGGGCACATGTCATGTGGAGTTTGAGAGTAACTCACTTTCATTATCTTGATTCCAAATTGATAAAGTTATAAAGTATTTCACCACACATTAAGTTGCTGAATTTGTTCTCACTTTAATAAACTTTTATCAGTTATTTTAAAAGTGAGAGTCAGAGCTCCCTGAGAAACACATTACATTGTTAATTTAAATTCTGCTTATACAGTCATTCCGTAGATATTGCCAAGAAGAGCCTGAAAGAAACACCTTAAACATCCATATTCAAAAAAGCTTTTGGCATTCCCATTAACAATTAATTTGTTACTAGCTACAGAGCTTGCTGCAGCTATACTGGCAGAACCTCACAAACTTTTAATGTTACATGCTTTAGAGGACAACTGACCGTGTTGTTCCTGACTACACCACAGAATACATCAGAAAAATATTTACAAAAGCAGATGAAGCAAGGATAAAGAAGAAAGCCTCAAATTACTCTGGCCTCTAGAAAAATGGATACACCAAGGAGAAAAGAAAACTATACCTTTTAATGATAAAAAATATTTTGAAATTTACTTTTTCTATCATCTGAAAACTAGAAGGAAAAATTATTGTGCATGCCTTCTGGCCAAAAAAAAAAAAAAAAAAAAGTCAATATTACTATCCAAAGTTTACAGTATTTTAAAATATTCTTTGTGAATTTGTTATATAACACTTGAGTTCAATGGAATTTTACTTTATCCAGTTTTCATTTTTTCTAAGTAATTCTTAAGAATTTTTAATACCATTTTTCCTTTCTGTTTTTAAGAAAGTAAACCCCCAAGCTGAAGCTAACAAGGTATCTTTCATTATTACCATCATACTGCTTTCTTGGAATTTTTATTTCATGGGATTTTTATTTTTTTAGGTTAATTAACACAGTTAATTTTGTATCAATAACAGCAGTCTTTGGAAGAGACTGAAATAAGCTCACAAAGCCATTCTCTTTTAAAGCTTTCCCCTAGTCAGCCTTAACTTCTTCATACTTGGCTTTCTTCATACTTAGCATTCTTGAGCTCTCTGATAGGATATTTTCATAAATGCATGATCACTTAGAAGTACAAGAAGCATGAAAAATTCTTCACAAGAGAAAAATATTTATTTTAGGTATTTTAGGTCTAGTTAATTTTTAAAGATTGTAGTTTTCCTTCAGGAAGTGATTTCTAGTTAGATCAGCATTGTTGACTTACAAATAGCCCAGTAAGGCAAAATACTATGACGATATTTAGAAACAATGCACTCCAACCATAAACAATTTGTGAAACACTTATCAAGGATACCTAGCATATATTTTCTGGCTTTGTTTAATTGTTTCTATTAATAGTATTGTTGTGATGAAAATGAGAAGTCTACATCTTAAGATTCGACTTCTGTAAAGCATCCTTCTCTGGTTGTCATTGTGATATCATAAAAACATCTCTTTAAGTAGGAAACCAACAAAAATAGTGCATGAAGCACTTAAAGGCAGAAAAAAAAAAGGTCAGAAACTCAGCTACATCTGACCTATGGATGCAGTGAAGGCAGTCTTTCAAAGCTTCATGTGACCTCTTAAGTTTCTTGAAATTTGCTGTAATACAAGTTACAAAGAAATAATTCTATCTTATATTACATAAGTTAGATGTAAAATTCTCTGTGAAACCTCTTTATGGAGGATGAAGCAGCATCACACCCTCTGTTTCATTCCTAACAGTTCTACCAGCAGCAGTGAGATGTTTAAGAAGGATGTAGTTATTCCATTTGTTTTATACTAGTGAGGAATTGCTCTAAATTATCTCCTAGCTCTCTCTGGATTAAATTGTCCTAGTATTTTTAGATAAACATCTGAAATGAAGAGAGGCAAAATTAAAATGCAGAAAATATCAAGACAGTGCAAAAAAGATATTAATGACAATGTTCTTCAGAAAAAGCATCAGTTCTGGGAGGTAACGGTTAGGACGTATTTAAACTCTAACTGAGCTGTGTGAAGTAGGTATTTCTTTTGTTCCATAGGTTTTTATACCAAGAATGCAGTATTATTGTCCATGCCAACCTAGCAATTTTTACAGGAATTCTAGAATCAGGCCCATATTTTCAATTTAAGCTAAAAATTATCTCTTAGATGAATATCTGGTCTTGATGTCACAATTTAGTATGACAGACAATCCACAGTCAGATGATGCAGAATGAGCTCCCTACATTTTAAGAAGATAAACAAAATCTTCTCATGTTCTGTGCTCTTTCCCTGTATTTGTTAATTCTCTCTTCCTTAAACAGTGGTATGCATATATGCTATTTATCTTTATTACCACAAAAACCAATCAACCAAGCAAATAAAAAACATTTCAGTTAAAGATTGCACAAGCAGTACAGTACGGCATTCAGAGAGTTTATCCACTTTATCACATCAGGTCTTTAGATCATATGCTCCATAGGGTAGATTCTTTGTTTAGCACACTTTGTCATTCTAAATTCAGTACTCTGGAGATACAGCAAAAAGTAAAGAAAATAAATTAGGTGCTGACTTCAGTATTTTGAAATGGAACCTGTTCAGCATCGTAGATCTAAAGAGTTTTAAATTTCTATTGGAGAGCTTTTGAAAGAGTTTGGAAACATCAACAAAAATTAAAGCTGGTGGTTAACATCATCACTGTTGGAATATAAGTGTAAAAGTGTTAGTCTTGATTAAGTGCAAAATGCTTATCTAAATAAGTATATTACTGTTTTGTTGTTGAACCTATAGTTCCCTAGCAAAGAAGTGCAGCAATGCTTCCATAAGAATTTGTTAGCAGAGGGCTTGTGTATCCTGAAATCTTTTAATATAATAAAAAGAGGGCTGCCAATAGCAATTTTCAGTTTACATGCTTGCAATTACCACTAATAACCAGCTAAACTAGTTGATGCGAAACACAAGTTGGTCATGGTCTTGAAGAATGCTGCTTATACAAAAAATTACTCTAAATTTCTTTTTTAAAAAGTTATCTCATTTGCACATCTCACCCAGTTTGCTTCCATCTCCTGCAGTGCAAGAATTATGCAGATATATCCAGTATCTATAATCAGTTTTATGTGTCTTTCTCAAAAAAGCAACTCAAAAACTAGTTTTGGTTTTGATCCATTTGTACTTGGATTTGAACATCTGTGAAGTTTATAGCTGCCATTCTAGAGAACTGGTTAATTACAGTACAAATATTCCCATAATATTTCTCCTACATTTGGTTCAATCACTTGCCAGACCAGTCTCTTCATTGAAAGCTTGGCTTTCTACTGATAGCTCTGCTCTGGAGATCAATGCTGTTCATGTGTCACCTTACAACTCATAACAACCAAAAAGAAGTCCCCAGGCCATTAATGTTGCTACAGAAGTATTCGTTTGATAATCAGTAAATGTATGAGTGCAAGATGTAGAGCACCTGAACTCACATGTTCTTCATTGTTTTTTGCCTCAAACCTCCTGATCTCTAGCCCTCAACATTGTAGAAGAGACTCAAATACGATGTGGCATCCAGGATGAAGAAAAAAGCAGAAGAAATATGGACAGCACAGGTAGTGCCTTTTTCCCCATATGTCTTCAAATAAGGAAGCCTATGGGAAAATTTTTATCTAAATATGATCGCTTTTTTGGGGTTGGATGCTGTTCCCCATGGAGCTTAAAATGCTCCAGCATACTTCTCTTAACTTGGTTTATCTTTCCAGAGTGATTTATTGGTATGTTCACGTTGTTACAGCTGTCATAACTTGACTAACCCGCAAGCCTTCACTCAAAACAGCACTCCAGTGTAGTAACAAATGGTCATGTGTTGGAGAGCTGGATTTTTTTATTTAAGTCACAGAAAAATTTCTATTGCAGACTTAGAACTTCTAGACTCCTTCCTCTCCATAGTCAGTGGAGAGCAGTTTGTGACTTCAGAGGGAATTAAGTAGATGCCTAAGAGTCTCTTTAGGAATATCTCAAAATATACTTTAAGTACAAGACGTAACTTAATTCTTTTTGTATCTATTATTTAATTGAAATATTTCTGGAAACAATGAAGTGGGGCAAAATACTCTCCATTTACTAGTTCTGTAATTTTACCAAATGTAGTACTTTGAAAAGCAGTGACATTGTGGTATTTTCATTAACAATTTATGTATCTGTGATGCAAGGGGCTACCTCAAATTAAAAAGCTCTCTATTTTTCAGGTGATATTATGTATTCCTGCATTACAGTAGGATTGTCAAAGAATAATGGCTAAAAATCCTGCCATTCCTTTCCTTCAGTTAATTCTTCCAAGCTCTTTTGTTACTTCCTACAACTCTATGAACTCATTTCAGCAGATACAAATAATTTATAGAGTAATGGGGAAAAATGTGGGAGGGAGATCTTTCTTCTGGTGGGAAAAAAACAACCCACAAACATAAAAAAAACCCACATTCTGGTAAAATGTCACTATCTAGATAAGACTGGATCCTTATTATTTTGTGATCTACTGCTATAGCTTTGCCTAAAATTGCCTTTTTTCTCTTTTTTTTTTTCTTTTTTCTTTTATTTTTTTTTTTCCAAAAAGTGACCTGTTCTGTTTCATATATGAAAGGTGCACATTAAAAGAATATGAGCCAGCAAATATCTCTACTGAAGCACTGTTGGCAGCCGAGATCACTGACAACTTCCTGGCTGTGATTCATAATCTATATTGGTGCCTTTGAGACAGCAAGCTATTGATTTTTCCCAGTCTATAATCCAAGACCATATACACAGCTTGTTAGACATCTGTGGGAATATAAACTGAGTTTTGACACAATTTAGGGAGCTTCTGTTAGCGGGGCACTTAGTTTTTGTCTTTAAGAAAATCTTTATACATCTGTGTAATCTTGAAGAGATTTTTAACAGATAATTCAATAGAGCTCCTTTTTCTCTCTTTTTTTTTTTTTCCCTTTTATAGACTGCTTCCCTGGGTGGAACTTATATGAAGCAAATTTCAAGTGAACAGTAATAATAAAGCATAGGGAACTCTTTCTAGTGCTATTATAGGGTGGTTTTTTTTCTTCTTTTTCTTTCCTTCCATTTTGTCAAGTATAATTTAGAAGCACTCCTGATTTTTCATGTTTAATATCTTGTCCATTTTACTTGCCCTTCCCAGGAAAACATTCCTATTTTACTGTTGTACTTATGGTATATATTAAAAAATAACATTCACAAGAACAATCCTTAGCTGAAATGCAGTTTCTCCACAATAAAGGGATATCAGAGTAAGTGCACTAAATGTATAGCTAAAAAAATACTTCTTGGGTTCATACCACTGCACACACTTCCTGAGTTGTTACAATAACAACACTTGGTGTTAATTTTCTGTCTTCTGATAGCAGTATAAGAAAAGGAAGAGGCTAATACAGTTTGAAGTTTATGCACTTAGGTAGGAATGTCATAAGGAATAATCTCAATATGTGTTCTTTTAAATATTATTTGTCCAAGAATACTTTGAAGACTACCATGTAAGGAAAAAATAAATCTTAAGAGCTTTATGGTTTTCAGATGACAGAAATATCTCTGTCCATGTCGTCACATTGCATGTTAGTCTAGAAGGTTAGGAAAATATTTACACTAGATCTCCAAAATTAAAACAAAGGATTCTTGACTGTATGAGAAGTACAATTTAGCTAAACGTGGATGATCCAGAAACCATAAAGTCAGAATAAGGTGGCTCTCTTTCAAATGATAAATTTTCTTACAACAATAAGGAGAAAAACAAAATGTTGGCATGCATATATATATATTAGCAAAAATTTATGTTGAAAAACTTGACGATTTTCATAAGTAGCAGGAAAAAGAACTCTATATAAAATAACATGATACAAAAAAAAATCTCTTTCACACAGTCTGTGTCTAAATGGAATTTTGCAAATGACCATTTCAAATCTATATTTTAATTTTTTTCATGCTTTGTAAAGTTGGTAGGGTTTTTATAGGTCTTTTATCTATTATTAATAGATACCATAGAATCATAGAATGTGTGTGACTATAAGGGACCTTTAAAGGTCATCTAGTCCAGCACCCCCTGCAGTGCACAGGGATCTTTTTAAACTAGATCAGGCTGCTCAGAGCCCCATCAATGGTCATCTTGAATGTCTCCAGGGATGGGGCTTCCAACACCTCTCTGGGTACCTTGTTCCAGTGCTCCACCACCCTCATAGTAAAGTTCTTCCTAACGTCTAATCTGAATCTACCCTGCTCTAGATTAAGACCATGCCCACCCCTCCCCCATCCTATTATTTCACACCCTTGTACACAGTCCCTTCCACCTTTCCTGTAGGCCCGCTTTGGGTACTGGAAGGCCACTGTAAGGTCTCCCTGGAGCCTTCTCCTCTCCATGCTGAACAACCCCAGCTCTTTCAGCCTGTCTTCATAGGTGCTCCAGCCTTCTAATAATTTCTGTGGCCCTTCTCTGGAGTCGTTCCAACAGCTCCACATCCTTTTTGTGTTGAGAGCTTCAGAGCTGGACACAGTACTCTAGGTGGGGTCTTACGAGAGTGGAGTAGAGGGGCAGAATCACCTCCCTTAACCTGCTGGCCACACTTCTTTTGATATAGCCCAGCATGCAACTGGCCCTCTGGGGTGCAAGTCCACATTGTTTGCTCATGTCCAGCTTTTCATACATCAGTAACCCCAAGTCTCTTTCTGCAGAACTGCTCTCTGTCACATCATCCCCCAGCCTGTATTGATAGTGAGGATTGCCCTAACCCAGGTGCAGGACCTTGCACTTGTCCTTGTTCAGCTTCATGAGGTTCACACGGGCCCACTTCTCTAGACTGTCCAGGTCCCTCTGGATAGCATCCCATCTCTCTGGCATGTCAATCTCACCAGTCAGCTCAGGGCGACCTCAATCCCACTGTCTGTATCATTGATGTAGATACTGAACAGCATTCATTCTGGTAAGGATCCCTGAGGGACACCTTTGTCAGCATTTTCCATCCAGACATCAAGCATTGACCACTACCCTCTGGATGCGAACATCCAGACAGAAACACTGGAATGTGGGAGAAGTTAGAAATCTAGAATACTGAGTAGCTAGAGTCTGTGAAAAGGAGTTTATTAATTTTGTTTCAATCTAAATGAAACAGCATAAATGCCCAAAAATAACAAATATTTGTTACTAATTATATCTGGAAATCTGAAAGGAATTTAGGACCCATTCACCATTTCAACAATGTGAGAATCAGATCATCTTTGCTCGTATCACAAAAAGGTAAAGGAAAAGAACAGGAGAGCAAGCAGACACTGTGGTCAGGAGTGCTTTAGAAATGCATGTGATAATAAAAGTGATAAAGTAGGAGATGGAGTGTAGTTATCAATAGCAGATAGCAGTTTTACTAAACAGACTGCTGTCCTTGGAGTAAGTAGTACAAAATTGTTCTACCTACATACAGGTACATAGTTCAGCAAAGGTTCATCTCATTCAAGCTCAGATGCATTTTAAAAAGTGGTTACATAATGAAGAGAAATGTCACCACTTAGTGCATGTCTCTCTCGGTCTGTAATCTCACAGAAAGGCTGGGGACAAATGCTCTGTAGTTATAATTTTCCAACAGGAATGTTACATACTCAGCTATACAAAAGATACAGAAATTGCAAGCTGACCTGTTAGTTGCCCTTTCTTATCTTCTAAATTCAGTATTGTAAGGCTGTTTTCCCGATGTGAAACTAAGAGTATGATTATATTCAAACCTTATCGTGTGAGGGACAAGTACTTCCATCTTTACCCTTTTATTGCCCAGGAAAACTTGCACTCACCCTTCACTAGTCCCCTTTTACCAGCTGCCTACTGCCATAGTCACAAGCTATCTTTTAATGAACATCATATAGTAAAAAATAAATACATCTTTTGAGAGTTCATTTGAGTATTTAGTTCTAGGAAAGGATAAAGAACATGTTAGCTAAAATGCATATGCTCTTCTTTCATCCAGAGACAAACTCAGATGTGCTAAGAAGTCAGTGAGCCCGGCCAAGATAATCTAAATGCTCCTTCTTTCTTTTAAATAAGGATATCAGTCTACACACAGAAAGGTATCCAGTGCCTTTATCACTCCACTGAAAGTTTAAATTGTGCAAGATTTTCCAGAGATCGTACCCTCATTTTGCCTTTTGGTAGCTTTAGTTCAAGTCTGTCTTTGTCCTCAGCTAAGTAAGGGAATAAGTTATTGAGTAATAAACCTTGTAAATTATAATTCCTCTTATTTTTATGACCTAGATTCTGGAAATCAGTACAAGGCAGAAACTGGGCAAAACCTGCTCTATATAGAGGTGCAATGTGTTGAAAAGATCATGAGGTATATCCCAGAGAAGGCAGTCACAGCATCCATTTATCACTTGGATTTGCAAATGGGTGAGATAAAGAACTTGCCGTTTGGAAACCATTTTTTAATGGGAAGTCCTAGGCCTTGCTAGGTGTATGATTCTATGAAGCAGGGAAAAGGGAACCAATGGTGACCACTAGAGTCAATGAAGAGAGAAGGGTATACCTTTACCCTGGTATATGAGAGACCAAGTAAGTCTAGAAACTCAGCTTTATTTTATTTAATTGAGAATAAAATCCTGTCCTCCCAGGTAGGTGAAAATCAGAGACTGCTCCCAAAACAAACACTGAAGGGAAATTTTTTTAACCCCATGAAAGTCTCCATGATTTTACAGAATTAGCAAATGACCTGCAAGTATGTATTTTTTATTGGATAGTTATTTATACATCCAAAAGCAGAAATGTCATTTGCATTGTCACCATATGATTGTATAAAAAAAGGAGAACATTAAATATTTGCTATAAATAATTGAAAACCTGCTATTTCAGAATTCCCTTTAGTAGCCCATTACATAGAAAGACAAATTCAGAGAGACTTAAATATCTTATAAACTTTTATTTAGTGGGTTTAAATTAGATCAACTATTGCAGAACCTTTAATTCATTGAAATCTCTGCTTTCAGAATAGCATTTTTGTTATCTGCTAATGAAAAAACGAATACGAGAACAACTGAGAATGGGAGTATAGTTTGTTTAATATCTTTATATCAAGACCTACAAAACTAACATCTGAAGTTCAGCCATTTCTCCTTTAAGGATGGATGGTTATTGATCTTTAACCTGCTTTATTTTTTTCTCAGAAAGTTGTACTATGTATTCTTGCCTCAAATATGGAGAACAATAGAGGGGATGCTTGCACAGTCCACTGGGCTAAAGTAGAGACCACAGATTCCTAGATAAGCAATTATTTTAAAGAAAGATTAGAGTATTTCTATGACTAATTATGAAGATTTTAATTTAATGTGAAACATATTAGGACTCGTGTTTTAGTGGTTTTCCAGATTTTAAAGGATTCTCTTTTTTCCTAGCAACTCCCAGAACTGCCATTCACTTCCATGGTAGCTGCAGGTGCTGAAAATGCATTTGAATGGTCCATGCTGATTTGAAATTTGGCAGTGGACTTTCTCTTGCACACATTCTCACACATGTTCCTCCTTACCTTTCTTTTTTTCTCTCTCCATCTGCCCAAGATTAAGACCAATCTCACTGGACATAGACACTCATATAATGGCGGTATGAAAGTTACAAAGAAGCAGTTATATGAACTGGAGAAAAAAAAAACCAAAAACAACCCACACAGTCAAGTTCTGATACTTCACCCCCCCTCTGCTCTCGAACTTTTAAAAATAAAGGGGAGGTAGTTTTCCTAGAAAATTAATTGAGACTCAGGGCACATATAGATGAGTGAATTCTTCTAGAAGCACCTCTAATGCGTAGTTACAAGGGTCACTGTGCTTTACAATGTGACAAAAAAAAAAAAAAGTAACTAAATCACATTTTTACTAGACTTGAAGTAAAAATAGGCAATTGGAAATGCATTGTAAACAGGATTATTCAAACTCAGCTTGCCTTAAGAAAGAAGCAGCTTTTAAGCAGGCTGTTACACAAAGGTCCAGTATTTCTGAGATTTTATGAGAGTAATCTAATGCTTTGGTCAGACAAGGTTAAGAATAATGCCCTTGCAGTCTCCCTAGATGCAATGATAACATTTGTTGTGAATAAAAAGGCTACACTTTCTGGATGTTGCTGAAACTGAACTGCACAGACATCTACTTGGAGATCTGAGCATGAACTTCAATATTCCTCAGGAAAAAAAAAAATATCCACAGTCTTTTTGCATCTTTTTTCCTGAGTTTTGTACTTATGCTTTGTTGTCCATCTTTTCCTCCTTTCTCCACATTTGGTTTCAAAACAGTTCCTGAGGCTTTTAGAAATGTCGTAAACTTACTGTATCATTACTGATGCACACAAGCAGGAACATAAATGAATACTGTATGTGAATGATATTCTTCTTTTTATAACCCATCCTGATATTTCAATCCTGGCTATTACACTGTTCATAAATCAGTTTGGGATCCTCTCTGGCTTTAAAAGTAATTATAATAAATCCAAAGATATGTTTATGTATAGGAAGCCAATTGAACCCTTTGCTTTTCAGTTTCCATTTAAATTGGTCTCCAGAGGTCTTACCCCAGGTTATTTATTCCTTTTTCTTCAGATCTGCTGTACAGATTTAATCTTGCTTCTCTGCTTTGTAAAATTCAATAGATGCTGTACAGGTGGGGGGTTTTTTTGTTTGTTTTGGGGTGGGTTTTTTTGTGTTTGTTTGAGTTTTGTTATTTTTTTTTCCAATAATTTGGGTAAGGAGCTGTTATTAATTAAAAACAAAATTAATTTTGTATTTTTTTGCTGGTAATAAATAAGCTTACTAAGAAATTGTGAAGACTGACTTAAGAAATGTTTCTAGGTGCCTTGGAAGCTCACTTCATTTACTTATTCTAATACAGTACAATGTGTTAGTCTACTCTGCAATTTTTCCATTTGCCTGACTGTTAAGTACAATTTAGCATCCAAGTCCTTTCTTTCTGCATCTTTCTGACTGATTAAATTCTCATACAGAAGTCATATCAAGGTAAGTTTGCATGTCAGTAGGTGTGGATCAGAGCAACAGAACTGCATGGCTAGAAAGCTTTGTCTGATCACACAGACTTCTGATTTCACAAAGCTATTCTTCCAGAAATGCAGCAAATGCCAAAGCATCTTGAAAGAGGTCAGCTGAGAAGATGCAAATCTCAGCAACGACCTGTTAAGAGCAATGTAAGAAATAAAGGCATTTGTTTCATGAAACACATAACTAAGGAGTACCCTTAAACAGCATTTTATTTCTCCTTCTTCAATTTATTTCCATTCTTTAAATAAAAAAAATGTGAACTGCACATACAATTCAAATCTGTGAGTAAAAATGTCCCTTTTCAAGTATAATAACTCATCAAATAAATGTAACAAATACTTCAAATCCTTTACATTGTCTTTGCAGGTGAAACATATAACTTCTCCTTTGTAATAGAGATAAAAAATAGTGCTCCATATGCTTTTATTCTGCAATCATTTCCACTGTGAGAAACCCTACTTTCAGTGTTCATTGTTTACAGAAATGAGGATATGAGGAGACATATTTATGAGGAACAGTACTGCGCTGAACTTAGTATGCATTGAGACTGTTTATGTAGAGGAGCTGCCAGAATTACAACCCAGAAGAAAAGAAGTGGAGAGGAGAACAATTTTGGAAAAGAGGGGGGGTTTGTTGTTGTTTATTTTTTGGGGGGGTTATTTGTTTGTTTCTTGTTGTTGTTTAAAAAGGAAGTTGACATGTAATTAATCACAGGAGTCCAGAGGCTGTGGATCAAAAGACACTGCAAGTTGTCATAAGAACTAGAAAGAAATTTTTTAAATAGTGGTCTGGAAAGTGGAAGATTTTTAGAAATTGAGATTGTAGAATTAAGAAATGTTGGACATTAATGAAAGCTGAACCAGGAAACCAGACTAGGAAAAAAAGGGCAGAATCTGCAAGAACTTTTATCTCTCACCAAAAAGATTAAAGTTTTCTCTCTTTAGTTACACAGAATGCTTGTTCTTATTTTTTGCTTTCTAATAGCACAGCCCCAGTGTCTGGAAATTCTCTGAAACATTAATTTGTAAGAGGGTGGAACACTTCTAATTGAAGGCTCCGATTAGCTCACTGTCACATCATCATGTGCTTTACCATTTTTAAATTATCCCACAAATTGTTTGGAGGAGTATTATTTATTTGTTACTGAAGTATATTAAATAAACTGCTCCACGTATTTTTTGCTAGTTCATCTGAATAGTCCCAAATTAACCTGGCTTGTTTACAGGACAGCCTCACCTGACAATGTATTACACAAGCACATCATAAATATCAATCCCAACTATACAACAATTAGACTCTTCAAAATGAAAATAATCTAAGTGTTCTAGATGCTTTCAAATGTCTTTGTCTTTGTGCTGGTTTGGTTTGGTGGATTTGTTGGAAGTGGGAGAAGGGCCTCAGGCATGGTTCTGGTAAGAAGGTGAGAAGCTCTCTCTACTCCAAAATCAGCCAAGGAGCCATTAAAGAGACAATAGATGCGCCTCAGCGATTAACATATGAAAGAACTGAGATAAGAGCTGAGCAGAGCGGGCACTTGAAGAAAAAAAAAAAAAAAAAAGAGCTGTGCTGAATAAGCAGAGCGGTGCTGGTGGTTGGTGAGAAAGAAGTAGAAGGTGCCCTAGCAGAAGTTTCCCTGCAACCCATGGTGTGATGGCAGCTGTGCGCCTGCTCTCATGGAGGTACGTGGTGGAACATTCTCTGAAGGAGGGGTGAACTTGGCCAGTGGCCTCGGATTTGCTGCCAGTGGACTTGGATTATGAAGTTTTGGAAGACCCCGGCGCCAGGGGAGTATGTTCCCGAAGCAGCCCGTGGCTCTGTGGGAAGCCCAGGCTGGAGCAGCTCCGGACCTCATGAGAAGAACTCAAGAAGGAGAGGTTCGTGGAGGACTCTCCCATGGCAAGGACCCCGTGGGGAAGCAGGGAAGGACTGTAAGGAATCCTTCTTCCTGAGGAGGAAGGAGCAGCAGGAACCACCAGCCTGTGAAGTGACTCTAAACCCCATCCCCTGTCCCCCTGTGCCGCTGGGGGGAAGGAGGGAGAGAAACCGGGAACAAAGTGATTTGGGCCTGGGAAGAAGGGTGGGGTGGGGTAACATATGCAAGCCCTGCTGTGTGTGTCGTCTGTGTCCTGTGTGTGTTTGATTAGTGTGAAATTAATTTTTTTTATTACTATTTTTTCCCCAACCTGAGTCTGTTTTGCCCGGGACCTTAATCGGTGAAGAACCCTCCTTGTTCTTTGTCTCAACTCATGCGCTTTTTCCTCATCATCCCAGAATGTGGGGGGAGGCAGTTGAGTGAGCGGCCATGAGACTTTGGTTTCGTTTTGGCGACAGTCTTTTTCAATTATTTTTTTTCTAGCTTTGAGATATTACTTATATTTCTGTTTAATCCTGAACAACTATGTTTTGGAATATCTGTTTAATATATGGGTTTATTAGCTCATTGCATACTCAAGAATTTTTATAGTCTTATCCTGATCTGCATGTGAAAAATACAAATTGAAGAAATTATCACTGTGTTTGGATATGTAGTAAGATCAATGCCTTATCATCCAAGATAAAATCCATCCTCACCCTTTACTTAAGATTACCTCTGTCTTCATAAAATCAAACTGATCTTGGTGGTATGTGTTTTGTTTTCTTGAGTTTTTTTTTAACAAAGAAAAAGTAATCTGTTATCCATTCATTTCCAGCTGACTGACATCCTACTCTATATCCCTTCCCATGGAATGAACTCTTCAGAATCTTGAAAATGAATTGAGAACTTGAAACTTGTTTTAGTATTGTTTCCTTCTGTAGAAGCACACTTTTACACAAATGAAGCTGTTGACATTTTGCTGGGAACAAACATTATCTCTGTAGACATAGCCTGTAGGATCCTAAACCTATTAGGTTCTATGAAGCCATTTGATTTTCAAGTGAATACTCCATGCTAATTTTGACCTTAGAACTATGTACGAGGTGAACGCTCTTGTCTAAAAAGGAGATAGATTCTGGAGGCATTCAGTGTGCTATCTGTAAGGGTTTGTTGTTGTTTTTTTTTTAAAAAAAGGAAGGTTAATACTGGGGATTCTCCTTCTGAGGTTCTCTTTCAATTTTTCTTCTGAGGATCAATATATATGTGAGGGTACATGGGAAGGCTTACCTGTTTTGCAAAAGTTTTTTGAGTAGGAAGGACATGAGGTTGGCAGTAAGCATTTTCCTTATGGATATATAAGCAGAGGTTCAAAAATTTCATTGAATTATCTAATTTATTGCACAATAGGATTTGTTGTGGATAATATTCAGCTTTGGGTATAATTTGAAAGCTCTTGGAGTGTCTGAACATCTGGGGTTTAGAAACTAAACAGGCCCTTGTCCATGTCCTTTGTTATCTTTCAAAGAGGATAATAATACCTGTGTGTGTTCTTACATGTATTCAAATATACATGATTGGGTCTGGTTGTTTGTTTGTTTTCTTTACCATGATTGTGGAAGTCAGTAGGAGGAAATAATTTGATCCATGTCATAGTAGGATCAATGGGAATCGTATAATTGATTTTTCTGTGTCAATATATTCCATTCACAAGTATCCAACTTTAGTCTTGGTTCCAGTGTTGTGATTGCTGAGTGCTGTCTAACTCTGGTGTTACTGTGTTATATCTGGACTTAAATCCAGAGCATGGTGTTTTTGAACAAGCATGTTGTAATATGCATAATGTAGATAGTGTGCCACTACAGAGTCAAAAATTCTTGAGGTACTTCGAGTAACACTCATCAGCCTCATTTTCATTATTCTCGTGCTTACCCTTGGTACTTTTCTTGGTGTGCATCTTTCTGTTTATTACACTGGTGGCAACTGCAAAAGACATTCAGATCAAGTAGACTCAAAACCATTCTGACAAATAAAGCAACATCATGTAGCTATATGATAGCAGAGTTACACACATGAATTCAGTGAAAATAAGAAAACACTTCTTAAAAGTTTGGGTGTTTTTTTTTTAAATTTTTCTTAGACTTTTTGAAAGTACTTTTCAAAACTCTCTATTGAAGAAATCAATTAGATGCTATAATGTCATATGCCGTGAGGGTATATCGCACTATTAAATCAGCGTGAAATACAGGCTAGCATTTTAAATGTACCGAATTGTGCCAACACCATATTACAAGGTCCAAAAAACTGAAGGAGTGTTGTTCATGTCTTTGCATGTAGTTCTATTCTTTATTTGATAATATGTAGCCCATCACGTAAAACAAAGGGAGGAAATGATGGAAACATACATTTAATGAATGGTAAAGAACAAAGCTGGGTAATGGTGTTTATCTTCTTTTAGAAATTAAGAGCAGGGAAGAATCTACCAATATGAAGAATACAATTTTAAAAATTGGCAAAGAATATTTTAATAAAATCTTTAACCTTTGGAACTCAGTCCAAAAGATGTCTGACTCCTGAGTTCAACAGGATTCAGAGCAGGGATAAGACTCTATGATCAATTTTTATTTATTAAAAGCATTAAGAATGAATAAACAAATGAGAATCTATGGTGAAAATCAATAAGGAAAATAATTGTGAAAATAAGGCAGAAATTCAAGAGTAAACGTGAACTTAGTGCTATATTATCTATCTGTTTTGCAAAGCTGTAAAGATATACTCACAAACCAGATAATAATTTATATTGGGAAAAATAGGATATAAATTTGTTAGGAGGCACAATTTACCTTAAAATTATTGCCTCAGAAATATTCATTGCCAAAAAGAAACCTGAGAGAATGCTTTTCCACTTATTATAAACCTGAACCTTGATCTTGTCATATGCTGAGCTTTGATTTTTGGGCTGTGTGCTTTAATTGTTTGGCTCAGCACCATGCTGAATCTCAACCCTGGTCTTTAATTGCTAAGAGGGTATAACATAGTAAACAACAACATATCCATGGCAACCTACAGGTTTAGTTCCAACTTTTCAAAACACAGAAATGTATTTTTTTTTTCTTTATATTTTTATATTCCTAAGGCTCATAATAGCAGTGATGACCTCCTGGCTGGGTATTTCCAAGCTATTAATGACAGGCTGAGTTATGCGACCCTGACTTCACCTGCAACCATTAACTTTTGTATCTAGTCATTAGCTGCTGAGAAATACCCTCCCTTTTGGTCATTATTTCTTATATATGCATTTCTTAAATAGGCATTTTCTGTAACAATTATGTGTCAGAGTAATTTCATAATTTTTTGTTAATAAGTGCTATCTTATCTTTGTGTTCAAACCATGGAGATCCTTTGACATCTAGCAGCTTGCACATCATTTAATTTCTAAGGAAGAGGTCATCATTTATGCACAGGCGAATAGGAGACAGAGAGCTTAAAACATCATGATTTACATGGAAGGAGAAAGCCTTGCATCATTTGAGTTAAGTCTATGGAGCATATTCAGAAATGCTGAGGAATTCATTTTTAGATCAGGCATTTAGATGTACAGTGTATGCCACAATGCGAGCTAGAAAACCCTTAGCGTTAATAGTAAAGGTGACCTCTAAGTTATCCCTCCTGACTACCGGATCTTTAGACAAAATGGTTAGTAATTTCACTGGGATTAATTTGCCAGCATTTTGCAGACCCTTATCTTATTTTCTGGAGCTCATAGAGGGATCAGAATCCACATGATATATTTCTCTTATCTGTCAGTGCAGCAGCATAAGATAAAAGAAGATTCTTATTGAATGGATATATTTTTCATTGTCCTTCATACCATAGATTAAATGAGTCTTGTATGATTTTTCTTTTCCTGATAGAGCAAGACATACTTCTGCATAAATAACTTCTGTGTAATTTGAGAACTCCTATGAGGAGCTCCATAGTAAAAAATTTTTCGGTGCTGTAATTAGTGGCCTTACCTGAATCAAAAAAACAAATGTTGCAGGAGGGGAAAAAGGTTATAGATTTCTTTTCAAGGGTGTGACTTAGTTGTCTGCGTGAATGATGAAAAATAATATCATATATGCCTGGATATATCAGCAACAGGGGATTTGTTTAATTCGTTTATTCCTGTAATTCAGACATACAGTTATACTCCTGTAAACAATGTTCATTGAAGTGCTCAGTCCTTTGCATAGGAAATTTCACTGACAATACCCTTGACTAAGGGGAAAGATCTGTCCCACAAAAAGAAAAAATGTTTCCAGGAGATAAAAATTGTTGTTCTTTTTGTTGTTGTTTTATTTATGTGTCTGGTTTATTAGAACATATCATCCTAATTTTGTACAATAGAGGGAAAAAGAGCAAAGAGAGGTGAACAAGGCCAAAAGAATGTAAACCAAAGAAGTAAACTCTGCAAATCTTGATAAATGCAACTCCACCAGTAAGTGACAATATAGGTGAAACATTTCTCTTTTAAACTTTTTTCCATTAGTTTTTTGACAGGAGTACACTAGTTCAGCTTTAATGAGATTCTAGTGTAAAAACTTCAGGGCTAAATAAAAGAAACAAATCAAAAGGACCGGATGATTGCCATTTAATGTGAAAGAATGAAAGTGCAAACAATCATTGTATGACATCTAGCTGTGCTAGTCACTGCAGAATGACAGGTAGAACAATTCAAAGTTACTGATCTAAAGATGGAATAACAGCTCATATGTTTGAAGTGCTCGGAAGATGAAGAAATAAAACAGACTCTAAGATAAGACATGGTTAAGCCTTTTAAATTCCATGCCTTATTGTCAGTATCATTTGAACGGTTTTGTACACTTTTTTTTTTTCCCCTCAGAAACTATTTTATCGAAGGATTTACTTTTAAGAGCTGATTTTTATTATTATCCTTCAGGCTGAGTGGTATGCTTTGTTTTTCAACAAGATGAGAAAAAAAAGTATGCAATGAAAAGTATATTACTAGTTTCCTAAGCACCCATTTTGTATACATTCAGAGTGTGTATTCTGAGAATATATTGTAAAACTGTGCATTTTAAGCAAGTCCAATAATTCACGTGCTAATTTACTCTACAGGTAGCCTGACTTTTTTAACATGCAACATAACAAATGTGTTGTGAATTTGTTTATATTTTCCTTGTCTATTCTTTCCTTGATACTGTTTTAAGGCTCTATGGAAAATCACCGATTCTTTCTTTCAGCAGGCCTTTTTATCAGTGAAATAACCTATTCTAGTTACTGCTGGAAACAATAATCTGTAATTGCTGCTTTCAGTCCTAATTTGGCCTGTCCCTAGTTTTTCATCTCAATCTAATCTAAACCTATTTGAGCAAATAAAATGATATTTACCTCATCCTCTGTTACAAGCTTTCAAGATTACAGGCTTCAGGAAAAATCAATACAAAATACCAGCTTAGCAGCAGGTTTGTGCTCAGAAAGAATACTAACTTTTTCTTTCCTGCATTTTCTGACTCTCTACTCCCCTGGAGTGAAAGCAAACCTTAGACTATAAGGAATAAACCTTAGACTATAAGGGGAAAAAAAGAAACACAAAAAACCCCAGCCTTCAGTGATGTGTTCGGTTCATGGTTAGTAGCCACTTTTGAGCTTACAAGCAGAAGTGCAGTGCATGGTCAAGCTCCTAACCTTTAGCTTCTGCTTCCACACTACACATCTTACAGAGTTCACCAAAAGGAAGGATCTCGACCTCTCAGATGAATTTTCAGACTCAAATACCATCTTCATTTATTATTTATTTGCTTCAAGCAGTTGGGATTTGAGGTATCATCATACCTGACTGACTGATTTAAGGAACTGGCCACCTCTTTGTGAAGGAATCTCGTGAGAATAAAATCCTATTACTTTCCAAAAAGATTACTTCGTTTGCTGGCTGAAATAAGCTTTTGATGAAAACATTTGAATGTGGAGTTAGTAAACAAACAGGAATTCTCAACAGTGCTACCTACCCTTCCTTCCTGCCTGCCTGCCTGCCTTCCTTCCCCTCCTCCTCCACTCCCCTCCTCCCTTCATCCCCTCTCCTTTTTATTTTGGTTTTGCTTTGTTCTGTTCTTGTTGGGCTTGTTGACCTAGAACAAAGTCTGATTAATAAACAAAGATGGGTCTTTATAGTAATTGAACTGTACCTATCAACCTTTTCAAATTATTTAGTCTTTCACTTTTGTAAAGAAACAGAAAAGTTATTTGTAGTTGGATTTCTCTTCCATAGCTCTCTACACAGGAAAAATTATGACTTATTTGGTCTCTCTTTAGACGCTGTGGGATCATAATCATGTAATTGTTATATAGTGTTTGAAAGGAGTTCTAAAACAAGTGAAATATTGAACTTAATCACCTGTTTTTGAAATACTTAACTCAGGACTCAAGTTTTCTCAGCTAAGTAACAAAACAGGTATGTCCTTTTCTTTAGATCACATAAGATTTTATTTCCACAAGAATAATAGCAGTTGTATCAATGCATTTAGGGGATAAAATGATCTGAATAGGAGATTAAGACCTAATTGTATTCACCTAACTGTGGCTACTAAATTAGTACCCTAATCACTCTAGGCATAGAAGTAATCAATGGAGGGAGATAAGCACCTTCAGAGTCCTTGAGTCTTAGATGCACTGAACTGCCCCTTGGAGATGTTTATTTATTTTAATTGAATATAGAGGGTGGCTAAGGTAATCTCAGGTGATCCATCCTTTCAGCATCTTCTAAGCCATAAAACTCCTGTTCTGCAGCCATTCTGTCATACATACAGGGTTCTTAAGAAACTGAGAGGCTGAAGTGTCTATTAGCTTCTAGCTCAACCCCAAAAGAAGCAACAAAGTCTTAGGAAGAGCACTTCCTAAATACAATTATTTTTTAGAGTGATTTGTTAGATGCAAGTCTTTGAAAAATAATAGAACATTGTCTCACTCCTCTCATGTGTCCAAGATTTGTCAGTGTTTAGGTGAAGTCAAGTCTCTCCTGCATCTCTTTCTTATTCTCTCCAGACCACTGTACCTGTGGTAATGATTTATCCCATAGTCTCAGATGATTATGTGCCTCCTTTCCAAAGTGTAAAATGGCACAGCTTTGTTGTTCCAAGATATCTCCAAATTTGTTTATTCCTTACATTCAGCTCACATTCTGAGGCTTTATTTTCTTAATGAAAACCAAAATCTGAGAAGTACTATTTTACTGGCTTTTTAATACCACTGTGTATTGGTCTCGTTAAGCTTTGTGAAGCCTGATCCCCATTTTTTAATTTAACCTAAGATCATTGTGATTAAATTGCCTTTGTGTCTGTCAGTTGTGCTGATAACTTGTATTTCACCAACTGCAAGCAAATTTGACACAGAGGTAAAAATCTTCAGAATTCTGAATTTCTGTGGTAGACTCATACTGCCTGTCCCATCCACATATACAATTCTTGTGCCAGCAATGAGGTTTTGTGTCCTGTTTAGCTCAGGACCACAACTGCAACTTTAGCTCTAGTTTATCCCTGTTTAATTTCTGGGCTCCAATAGTTGTTTTGAAGAAACACTCAGCATTTTAGGCTAGATTTACAAATTTAAACTCACCACATCTATATGTAATTTTGACCAAAGCCTTGACCAAACAACTCTGTTCTCCTCCAAGAGCTCTATTTAGTTTTCACCACTCCTTCTGTACCTTATTTGCAGAAAAATCTGGCTGAAATATTAGAATCATATAATCATAGGGGTTGGGAGTGACCTCTGAAGATCATTGAGTCCAACCCCTCTGCAGCAGCAGGAACACCTGGGGCAGATCACACAGGAATGCATCCAGATGGGTCTTGAAAGTCTCCAGAGAAGGAGACTCCACAGCCTCTCTGGGCAGCCTTTTCCAGTGCTCTGTCATGCTTACAGTGAAGTTTTTCCTCATGTTGAGGTGGAACTTGTGTGTTATAGCTTGATGCTGTTTCCCCTCATCCTGTCACAGG
This sequence comes from Apus apus, assembly GCF_020740795.1. Lineage (NCBI taxonomy): Eukaryota > Metazoa > Chordata > Aves > Apodiformes > Apodidae > Apus > Apus apus. Next base: position 125,425,257 of record NC_067283.1, read on the forward strand.
GTACGACTGAAAAGAGACTGGCCAGTTCTTGACATTCACCCTTCAGATATTTATAGACATTAATAAGGTCCCCTCTTAGTCTTCTCAAGACTAAACAGCCCCAGGTCTCTTAGCATTTCCAGCATATCCCTGTCCCTCTTGAACTGGGGAGCCCAAAGTTGGACAGAGTACTCCAGATGTGGTCTCACTAGGGCAGAGGAGAGAGGAAGGAGAGCCTCTTGACCTCCTGGCCACACTGTTCTTAATGCATCCCAAGATACTATTGGCTCTCTCGGCCATGAGGGCACATAACTATCCCAAGAATAACTTGTCCACCAGGGCCCCAAGGTCCTTCTCCATAGGGCTGCTTCCTATCAGGTCAACCCCTAATCTACGTTGCTGCATGGTGTTTTTTCTTCCCAGGTGTAGGACTATACACTTACTCTTGTTAAACCTTATTAGGTTCATCTTTACCCAGCTCTCCAGTCTGTCTAGATCTCAGTGAATGGCTGCACAGCCTTCAGGTGAATCAGCCAATCCTCCCAGCTTTGTGTCATCAGCAAACTTGCTGAGGATACATTCCATTCCCTCATCCAGGTCATTGATGAAGATGTTGAATGAGACTGGGCCCAGTATTGACCTCTGGGGAATACCACTATTCACAGGTCTCCAACTGAACTCTGCACTGTTGATCACAACCCTTTGGGCTCTACTGTTTAGCCAGTTCTCGATCCATCTCCTTGTTTACTCTTCTAATACACTTCCTGAGCTTATCCACAATAATGTTATGGGAGACAGTGTTGAAAGCCTTGCCAAAGTCAATGAAGACAACATCCACTGTTCTCCCTGCATCTATCCATTCTGTCACATCATCACAGAAGGCTATCAGGTTAGTCAGACATGATTTCCCCTTCTTGAATCCATGCTGGCTACTCCTGATAACCTTTTCTTCCATGTTCATAATAATCATATAACATAGTCATAGTTGTATCAGTTAATGTTGTTGGTGCATTGGTATAACCTCTTTCTAAAAATTTACAAGTTTTTAAGTACTGCTACAGAAATTATTTCACCATGGAAAATAAACAAAAACTTCAACTGACTCAGTAGACAAGTGCAGATGGCAGTGTACATTCATACATTCAGTGAAAATACAAATTATGTCCTTTTTTTTTTGTCCTTTTTTTTTTTTTTTTTGTAGAGAAACAATCATACAAACAAAAAAACCAGCCAACAACTAAGTCTGTGGCATCTTGTGGCAGAATGTTTCTCTGTGTCTCAGAATTTTAGGAAAAATCAAATGAAGGTGACTGAAAATCAGCAGAGCTTGGGGTTCATCCTGATTAGCTGCCTGGACAGCAGGCACAACCTTTCTGTTTCAATGGACAAGGGGTTATTTTTTTCAGGGAGCTACTAGTAGATCATTTGAAGTATTTAGGCAGCTGAAAATGAAAACAGGATGACCCCTTAAATTTGTCTTCCAAAAGCATGGTGCCTGAGGATTTTGGAAGATTCCAGGAGATCCCATTGAGTATTTAACATCTATATAATGATAAAATCTGGTCAAAGATCAGTGTCACATTGAGCCACTGATCAGTGGAACAATCTTCAGTCAAATTCAGTTTTGGTCATTTCTGAGGAAAAAAAAAAAGAGATTTTTTTGTGAAAAAGAAGCAATCTTCTAGATGTGGAAATGGCAGGAAGCTGAATCAGGGGAGGTTTAGATTAGATATCAGGAAAAGGTTTTTCACCCAGAGGGTGGTTGAGCACTGGAACAAATTCCCCAGGGGACTGGTCACAGCACCAAGCCTGCCTAAGTTCAAGAATCGTTTGGATGATACTCTCCAGCACATGGTGTGGTTCTTAGGGTGCCCTACACAGGAACAGGAGTTGGACTCGATGATCCTGATGAGTCCTTTCCAACTCAGCATATTCTATGATTCTATGTTCTAATAAAATTCATGAAGGAGGGACAAGATGCTTCAGCATATTTTCATCAGAGGGAAGCTAGAAAATGCAGGATACATAACTACGGCTCATTCAATCTGTGGCTCATGGTTGCTCACAGACTGTAGCAAGCTCCAGTGGAGGGTTGGAGGGTGGTTTTGAGACAAGACTCACCATGGTGGCTCCCCAACTTGCATAGCAGTAGGAGATAGACATCACAGCTGGAAACCGCTTGTACAGGAGATGGTTATGAAGCATCCGAAGAAGTATCTAGCAGATTTTCCCCAGCAGAACAAAAAGAACAGTAGAGCAAGGATGGGGTCAGTTTCATCATGCAAAAGCTGAAATAAATATATCTTTATTTATCAGAAACATCTTATACCATGGAATCCATGCTAGCAGTCATAGCAACACAGAAGATAATGATACTCTTACAAGTGCTGAATATATTCAGAGGCTATATTCCAGCAGTAAAGTGCTATGTTAGTAGAAAAATTGCATCCTTATATGATCCTCTGTAAGGTTTTGTTCTGCTGCCATGTCAGTGACTAGGAGTGCCATAGTGTAACCTTATGTGACATAATGTAACCAACAAAAAGAAATAGCTGCCTCCAGAGGTCAGTTGAGGAGCTCCATATTGGGGGATATATTCAATGACATCTATTCAACCCCCTTAAATTTCACTGCTAAGCTCTTCAGAATACGGGTATATTTATACAGTTTCTAATACACCAAAGTATTACCTTTTAAACCCTAGGTACCACCAGTATAGGAATCAACACAACTGTCTCTATAAATTGTAACGGTAGCACTAATAGCAGTATTCATCAACAATAATAAGAAATTATCTGAATTCCAAATCCTGTATTTATAAGATGCTTTTTAGCAACCTGTCATTGCTGTTTGTTTTTTTTTTTAAGAAATAGTACTTTCTAAAGGGTTAAAGGCTGCATAATTGTAATTGTATGACTTCCTCTAAAAGTCTAAATCAATAGAAAACAATGCAGAGACAAATGAGGTAGACTGATGCTTAAGGGCAGCTGCTCCTTCCCCTTCTGAGCAGAGTCAGAAGAAAAGTTAAATAACGTAACAGTAGAAGTCACACCTCCGGAGCTGCCAAGAAACCTTTGTCTTACAGAAGGTGGTCAATACCTAAAATTCTTCCATAGGTGCTGAGAATCAAAACATGGCATCTTCAGACTTCAAAGCACGAGTCAGCCACCTGTTCCATCGGACTGATATTTAAGTGCATTTTGCTAACTCAGAATGCAGGAACTTGTCTTAACTTTCTAAAACTGTCAGACTCTCTAGATATTGTCATCAAAAAGCATTGGTTATTTTTGTCTATTCTTTTTTGTCTCAGATTATTAGACTCCTCGTTTTTTTGTTTGTTTTAAATGCCTAAAATATCAGGAATCAAAAAAATATCTTACCCCCTTGTTGTAATCTAAATGTAGAATTTCCAAGATAAAAAATTTTATATTGTCTCACTGCCTTTAGGTGTTAAACCTAACTAATGGTTTTACCTCTCTGAACCTTAAAACCCACAGAATGCTGTCATGGGTCCTATTTCTAAACTGCTGTTCTGCAGCATTCCCTCCATTCTTCAGTAGTAAACACCCTTTCTTGGTAGTTTAGCCCAAGGATCTAAGCTGCACTTTATTGTTCGCCTCGCACATCCAGTTGTGCAATTGTACCCAGCCAAACACACTGTGTGTTTCTGTCTAACATTAATTAAGTAGAACAGATAACTTCTAAGATGTGGCCTCTCAGTTTTGAAAGGCTAAATTGCATCAAAGGAAAACACTGTAAAAGTTAATGTCTTAAAACTAAGCAGTATTCATTCATATGGCCAAGAAATACTGGAGACACAAAGAAGCTTTTCACTACTACACAATGCAGGACAGCTTTGACCACATGTGCAACTGATGGAAGTCATGGGAATCGAGAGGGGCAACACATAAAGAGTCTTTCAAAAGAAAACAAACAAACAAGCAAACGGACAACAAGGTCTAAAAATATATATTTTTTTAACTAACATATTTTCTTCTGACTTTGGTAGGAAAGGTAGCAGGATGCTTAATTTGTTTAAGTTTTTGCAATTTTTGTGTCTTTTCATGTTCTTAAAAAGTAGTCTTCCTAAACAAAAAAAGAATAAAAAGAAGAGAAAAAAATAAAAAAGGAAAAAACAAAACAAAACAAAACAAAACAAAACCAAAACAAAAAAAAACCACAAAAAACCAAAATAGATGCAGCATGGGTAATACTGAAGGAAAACCAGAAATCTGGATAGTTTTCCTTTTACTTTTCCATTGAGATACTACTTTTTTTACTGAAGTTTGGAATATTTTCTAACTATTGGATTATATATTTCTCCCTAAGATGGTTATTGTACTTATTTTTTCATATTTTCTTCTGCTGCTGGGTATTGAGACTCAATTGGAGGAAGTAGGCATTGAGGTCAAATTACAGCTTAAAAAAGTGTTCAGCCTCTATTTCAAGAATAAACAGGAAAAAGGCCCGGTAGCCCAAACTAATGCAGCAACTAAGAGAGAACTAATTATTGGTAAAATAAATCCCATTCATTCTGATGAGAAATTAATATTATTGGGTAGAATGTGCTTCTCTTTTAAAGATAATTTAGGCATCCTTTAATTTGACATTGGAGGTATCTTTGAATTTAACCAGTGACTTTGCACATAGGGGAATTTGGATTTAAATGAAATGCAGTGTGCTATGCAGCTGTAGAAATCTCACAGTAAACATCCCTTTTTATTCAATATTCTTAGCTTGCATTTATTTTGCTTGTCAGTGGATTTTTTCTTTTAAAATTAATATATACAGCAGAACATTCTGAGTATAAGAAAATTAATTGTACAATGTAATGAAAGATTTTTCTAGAGCTAAGACAACATAATTTAAAATAGTCAGCTTAATGTTCTGAAATATAATTTTGCTTTTGTTGCAGTTGAAAAATGAAGGTTTCTTTTATATACTGTATATCCCAAGATGATTTCAAAGCACTTTCACTTAGAAAAGCTAGCTGCTATTACATATGAATTTTCAAAGCTTGCCAAGGCTTTGGAAGGAATGATGAAAATTACTATTGCACGACCTTCAGGTTTTCTTTGTTTCATAAAAGGCTAAGATAGCATTTTTGTCATTTTTCTTTCAGCTCAGGTCTTTCATCATAAATATCAAAGCATGCAATTATGCCTGCTCATATCCTACCACATTCTGCCTGTTTTCTATCCATAGTGATGGTGTTCTCTTTTACGATACCTTTTTCTTTTGTTTTTTTGCAAATCTGAAAGAAATCCCATGTTTTTGTCGAGTGCCATAAATAGTTCATGAAACGCATGTAGCACTGATTAAAAAGAAGAGTTGATTAAAATGGCTTTTATTCTTTTGTTCTAAGCAAAGTCCCAAAGTAATGTTCCAGTATCAAACCTAACAGGATCATAGGAGACGGATTTGGCCTACAGGTGGAATTTTTACATACAGCTCATTGTAAAAAATGGGATAATCTTCTGTTCAATTAAAATCTCTAGTTTCATGCTAAATTATTCCTGTTGTTCCTTTATATTTTTAATGTGTAACTGGTTGCTTTATCATCTTTGTGGTTTTGTGTGGCCATGATCATCAAAGATGTAGAATACCCATAGCTTCTATTGCCTAAGTTAAGTCTGGTTGTGTAACATACCTCAAAATACTTCTGTGCCTTAAATACTTCAGATGAGCATCCATTTGCTTTTTTTGCGTGTGTTTACGGATACATTCCATTTACAAGGCAAATTGCCATAGCACAGGTGTTATATCAGACTGAAGGATCCTTAGTTCATTTCCCTCCCATTTTTTTTTTATTTATTTTAGTTATTTTACAACCACTACCTTAAACACTAATAAAAACTTGTACAGTGAAAGTATCAGAGTGCCATTGACTAAAGAAAAAAAAAAAATCCTTCTTTGAAAAACAGGACAGCAAACCTTTGTTAGTGCTTGCAAGAACACACCTCCATATTTTTTGTTTATTACGCTCAGATTTTTATCAAATTTACAGTGACACTAGGAATACCTTATTTTCATCAATTTGAACTGTGCTGTCGCATGAGTGTGAACTTACTGGCTTTGTCTTAAGTTAAATGCCAACAGATATACATTTTCCATATAGAATAAAATTGATTTCAAGTTTCTTTTAATGGTGCTGGAACAGAAAACCTCCACTGTGTTTTTAAACTAAGTAGAACTGCCCCAACACGTGTTACTGAAAATGTATATACCTAAACATTAACAGTGGTACTCACAGTACGTAACATAAAAAATATTTTCAACAATAATAATTTGAACTATCAAAACATGGCAATTTAGTAAGATTTGCGGATGTGAGATTGTGATAAAATGAATGCAATTGTTTAAAAATAAGATTAATCCAATTAATTAAGAGAATATTTAGCCATTTTTCAATCCTCTTAAAGAAAGAACATGAGAAAGGAGAAAAAGAGAGAGGCTTTCTGAGCTTTTGTTTGCATGTACCTTTTGGGAACTCCCTCAGAATATAAACACTCCCAGCAAAACCCTCAGAATAGTGGCTGTATGTATCAATACTGCAAAAGAAAGGGAGATAACACTCACCATAAAACAATTCATTAATTCTTAAGACTTCTAAAATATTAATAGGACTTTCAAACAGTGTTGCTTGCTTATGCAGTGTCCATTCAGTTCACTATGAGGCTGAGATGATAGGTGCAAATTCTTACATTACTAAATATCCTTCTTCCTACATCACAGTCTGAGTTTGCTTATTTTCCCACACTGAATTATAAATAGGCTCAGAAATTGTTCTCTGTTACATCAAAAAAAATCCAAACCAAAGAAAATGATAAAGCGTCTGAGACCTATAAACAAAGCAACTGCTTGGGAAACTTTTTAATGTTTGTAGCAACTCATGGAGGATTTGGGCCTCTGCATATCTGAAATCTGTTTGAAGCAACTTGGCTTCTACAGTGCCTTTTTCTACTAGCCAAAAACTGCATTTCAGATGTTAAACCTCAGTAGTAATGGGATCTTATATTGAATAACATTTAAAAATGTATTTTGTTCTCCATCTGTAAAACTTGAATCCCAGAATACTTTTCCTAGCCTTATTGTAACTGATGTTAAATTTCTTTTTATTGGAAGAAACTTTTTAGTACCTTTTATCATTCTTTATGTTTACTATAGAATAGCAATAGTACTTATTTTTTGCAGATTATAAATCTATCTCCGTATAAGCATATCATCATCCATGCTGAAATAACACCTTCAGCTAATAAAACTTTACCTTTGCCTTTGTTAGGAAGACCATAGAAATGGATTAAAAATTATGCAAAGTAATAGGAAGACATTCTAAAGTGTTCCCTTTTGCCAGAGACAGACACATAGAGACTGATGCAGGCGTAATATTTATGATCAAGACTGGAGAGGCTAGAGCTTTGTTAAAAAAATTAAGAAGGTATTCCCATTTGAACAAGTGTGAAGTATGGTCTCCAATCCAGAATACTTAAAAAATAGGAGGTGGAGGCTTTACTTATTGTTTTCAGTGTATGAGAGAGAGAGAGAGAGAGAGAGAGAGAGAGACACATTGAGATAGGAAAAAATAAATAAATAAGGTGAGCTGAAATGTGGCATGGTGCAAAACAAAGAACCAAGCAATGCAAGGGAACATATATAATAATAGTTATGAATTACAATGATCATTGGAGCACCATGGCAGCAAAAGAACTAATTATGATGTGTAGCTGACAGAGATCAGAAAAAAAAAAAAAAAAGTCTTCTTCCCAAAATACCACATAAAATACAGGACAATATAAGGTGCCAGAGGAAAGCAAGTTGTATTGCATTACTGACTATTGTTAGGAAAATAACGCTGAATACTTGGCAATGAAAATGCTCAAAGACACTATTAATTTACTATTACTATTTATTACTATTTCTGCTAATTAAATAGTAATAATCATCTGGTTCACTTAAAAGAGTACAGTGCCTCGACAAGCCAGGTATAAAGAAATGTGATTCTTTTAAACCATTTCTTCCTAGGATTATGAATGTTGTAAGCATTTAGGAGTAAATCAGAAGTGATAATATACAGAAATTGTTTGAAAACATTGGGGCCACTAAGCAGAAGTGACCACAATATAAATTATTTCAAAATTGCAATAACAAGACTCAAACCATAACAAAGTACTGTGACAACAAATTACAAAAAGGATTTTTCATTGGGTTTTTGTTTGTTTTAATAGCATAACTAGTCAAAATTACCCTAATATGAAACATGGGGAAAATTAAATTTTGACTCAGGATAGACATATGTTGACTGTGTTATAACAGAATTATGGAGAGCATAACTTACTTCAGCAGAAAATGTAAGATAAAAGTCAGTATTTGTAAATGGCAAAATATACAAGATTACTTGAGCCAAGCTGGAAATCCTGTCTTTTTGAACCCAAGTAGAAAGAATCATAAATTGTGTCAGAGAAACATTTAAAATAGAACAAGAGAGCTAAGAAGAGGAAAAAAAGTCATGTATTCAGAGACTAAAAAAAAATATCAAATAATGTATTATTTAAATATGAAAGAAACAGGAGGTATGAGTGAAAAAATGTGAGTCTTCAGGGGTTCCAGGGCTTATGACACAGAGTGTGAATGATAAGGACACAGTGAGAAAACAGTTCACTTCTTCACAACATCATTCATCTTAAGTCATACAGTATCTTCAAGAAGGCATCATTCTTCAATGTCAATCCTACTGTACTATTATCTTCAGATGCCTCAGTTTGTGTGTAACACCAAGATGAATGCTGAGAACTGGGTCCAGTTCTAACCATCATGAAGTTCAACAAGACCAAGTGTAAGCTCTCATACCTGCTTTGGGACAATCACAAGTATCAGTACAGACTAGGGGATGAATGAGTTTATCATAGAACCATAGAATCATAGAATGGTTAAGGTTGGAAGGAACCTTAAAGATCATCAGGTTCCAACCTCCCTGCTATGAGCAGGGACACCTCACACTAGACCAGGCTTCACAAAGCCTTATCCAACCTGGCCTTAAACACCTCCAGGGATGGGGCATCAACAACCTCCCTAAGCAACCTATTCCAGCACCTTACTACCCTCATAGTGAGGAATTTCTTCCTGATATCTAACCTAAATCTCCCCTCTGTCAGTTTAAAACACCCATTGTCCTATCACTACCCTCTCTGGTGAAAAGCCCCTCCACAGCTTTTCTGCAGGCCCCCTTCAGGTACTGGAAGGCTGCTATAAGATTTTTTTTGAGCCTTCTCTTCTCTAGGCTGAACAGCCCCAACTCTCTCAGCCTGTCTTAATAGCAGAGGTGTTCCAGGCCTTTGATTGTCTTGGTGGCCCTTCTCTGGACCCTATCCAACAGCTCCATGTCTTTCCTTTGCTGAGAGCACCAGAACTGTACATAGTATTCTGGGTGGGGTTTTACCAGAGTAGAGGGGCAGAGTCACCTTCCTGACCCTACTGGCCACAATTCTTATGATGCAGCCCAGGGTGTAGTTGGCTCTCTGGGCTCCAGCACGCACTGGCGGCTCAGGTCAAGCTTCTCACCTACTGCCATCCCCAAGTCCTTCTCCTCAGGACTGCTCTCCAGCCATTCTTTCCCCAGTCTGTATTTGTGCCTGGGGTTGTGCCAACACAGGTGCAGGACCCTGCACTTGGCCTTGTTGAACTTTATCAGGTTGGCACTAGCCCACCTCTCCAGCCTGTCAAGGTGCCTCTGGATGGCGTTCCTTCCCTCTTGGGTGTCAACCACACCACGCAGCTTGCTATCATCAGCAAAACTGCTGAGGATACGCTCAGTCCCACTGTCCTTGTCTCCTACAAAGATGTTGAACAACACTGGTCCCAATACTGACCCCTGAGGAACACCACTCATCACTTGCCCCCACTTAAGCAATGAACCATTGACCGCAATCTCTCGGTGCGGCCATGCAGGCAATTACTTATTCATCCAGTGGTCCATCTGGCAAATCCATGCCTTGTCAGTTTGCAGACCAGGATGTCGTGTGGGATAGTGTGAAATGCTTTGCACAAATCTGGGTAGATGATGTCAGTTGTTCTGCCATTATCCACCATCTCTGTAGCCTTGTCATAGAAGGCCACCAAATTGGTCAGCCATGATTACCCTTTAGTGAAGCCATGTTGGCTGTCACCAATAACCTCTTTATTTTCCATATGCCTTAGCAGATTTCCCAGTAGGATCTGTTCTATGATCTCACAGAACACAGAGGTGAGACTGACCAGCCTCTAGTTCCCCAGGTCTTCCTTTTTTCCAATCAGCAGAAACCTCACCAGACTGCCATGACCTCTCAAATATGATGGACAGAGGCTTAGCAACTGCATCTGCCAGCTCCCTCAGGACCTGTGAATGGACCCAATCAGGTCCCACAGACTTGTGCACCCTCAGGTTCTTCAGAACCCACTATTGTTCTCTTACAGTGGGGGGTGCTTCATTCTCCCATTCCCTGCTTTCACCTGCTGTGGCCTTTGTGGTGATGCTAGAGTACTTGCCAGAGAAGACTGATGTGAAGAAGTCATTAAGAACCTCAGTCTTCTCAATATCCTGCATAGCTAGGTCTCCTGCTTCCTTCAGGAGAGGGCCTACATTCTCCTTTGTTGTCCTTTTATCCCCAACATACCTATAGAAGTTTTTCTTATTGCTTTTTACATCTCTGGTGAGATTTAATTCCGTCTGGGATTTGGCTCTCCTTACTTGATCTCTAGCTCCTCAGGCAACCTCTCTGTAATCCTCCCAGGGTACCTGCCCTGGCTTCCACCCTCTTTATGCTTCCTTCTGAAGTTTGAGCTTTTCTAGGAGTTACTTGCTCATCCACGCCAGCCACCTGGAGTTTTCACTTGACTTTCTCTTAGTTGGGATGCATCGTTGTTGGGATTTAGAGCAGTTCTGTAGACAATGACTTTATGATAGTGGTAGATGAAAAGCTAGACATAAGCCAGTTATGTGCACTTGCAGCCTGGAAAGCCGATCATATCCTGAGAGTGGCCAGCAGGTCTATTCCACTCTCCTGACACCCCACCAGGAGTATTGTGTTCAGCTCTAGGCCCCTCAGTGCAAAAAAGATGCTGATTTGTTAGAGCAAGTCCAGAGGAGGGGCACAAAAAAGCTTAGAGTGCTGGAACAACACTTCTATGAAGAAATGCTGATTTAGAGTTTGTTAGCATGCAGAAGAGAAGGCTTTGCAGAGACCTAATTGTGGCCTTCTTTCTAAAAATAAATAAACTGGAGTTAGTGACCAAAAACCTAAAGTGCTGGAAGAAGAAACCTAAGCTAGGAACTCACCAAAGAAAAAAAAGTCATCTCAACAAACACCAGTCAGGCCAAACTAGTCTCAGTCCTTGACTGCACCTTGGCTGGAAGAAGGAGGAATGGGATAGGAGCAAAAGAAGCTGTTTCATAGGTCACCAAATGTGTTCACTTCTAAGTACTCTAAAGTAGTTTGCAAAAGTGTTTTACTGCAGCATACTGAAATTCAAATGCAAGATCAGTTAATCTGAAGTATCATGAAGAAGTCTGACAGAGGACAAAACCAAAAGTGACTTTGAAAAAGTATATGGAATTTAGCTGTTATTAGACTTCTAATGAGGTCATTCATATAATATCTTTCATTAAATGATACATAAAGAGCCCTGAATTCAGCACAACAACTCAGATATCTGATAGTGTTAATCAGGAGACCTTAAGGACAAGGAAGAAAAAAAAAGATGAAATACTATATATGACCACGTAATGATCCAGGGATTCCTCTTAGGAAATTTGCCAGTAACAACCAGAATTATATTCAGTACAATAAGATGTTTCCAGGGGTATGGAGACCCTTAAATCTGTGCACTAACCAATTCTTGCTATGCCATGTGTTTCAGTGCATTTTTGTAGGAAACTTGAGAGTAATGCTAGGTCATTACCAATGAATTGACTCCGCCAACATGGCATCTTTTACTTCAGGGTCTCTCTGAAAAAGCAGTCTCTGTCAACATATACATACACACACATATACACACACACACACACATATGTATGCTTCCTGGTAGTAGGGAGCAAAGAGAAATTATCTTAAGACTTGAAACAAAGAAGACAGCTGGTTAGCAGAAAGCTGTATTCAGCAGGGGAAAAAAAAAGTTCTAGCCCCTTATATCTGATTTTTTTTTTACCTTTAGCCTTACTCTGCCTAAAGGCAGAAGTTTCAGGTAACAAGTTTCTCAGGCAACAAGATTCACTAAAGGTTGCAGAAGTTAAACCTCCTATTTGTAAAACCTAGTTAATAATAGCATGTGTGTTTGTTTTTTCTATCAAAGTCAGTGAGAGAGAAAGAGTCAGGTGTAAAGGAGTTCATTTGTGCTTGATTTTCAATTTCTAGTCACTTCAGATTCTTTGGATATTTTTGTATAGAAAACTACCACAAAACCTTCCTAAATGTATTTAGCTATTCTGGGGCTAATCCCTTAGCAACTCATTTGTAACTATCCATTCAATTAGCACAACACCTACTACCCTTGAAATTCTAAGGCTTAGTACCTTAGACAAAAATAAAGCTTTAGGAAGTGTTAATTAGGAGTTGCGGGACTTAATTAAACAGGACAAGGAAAAAAAAAAGCTCTAAACACCATGTTGCAGTGTGACATGTATTTCCATACAGAGTAACAGTTAATTCTATTAGGAATAACAGTTACAATACTTTAAAGTTTGAGAATCTATTTACCAAATAGTAAGAACATAAAGCTTCTCAAAAGGCAGTATTTTATGGATTAAGCCACCTCCGTTTCAGCATTGTTAGAAAAAGGGTAACTGAATGACTTAAATAGTAAAAGCTTTACTCATGTCCTATAATTCAGATAGTGTTCCATAAAACAAACAAACCAATTCCAAAAATGCCTGGCTGGGATTTTAAGCCTCCTGTAACCTCATTCTCTAAAGATCTTTGGTTCACATATATTAAAAAGTTTCTGAATGTTAAAGAATCTTTACTTCCACTAGTAAGAATTCACTAGGAAGTAAGAAGATTGACTAAAGCTGAAATTTGACAAGAAGAAACATTTTCAAACTAGTGTTTCAAGTAATTAATAAATTTATTTTGGAGAAAAGGGGTGGCCAGTTTTTAACCTGTTGCGATGAAGAAGTGTTATTGCACTGAGTCTTTGTAAGTAATGCTTATTTAAGCTATGCTTCCAGATTACTTTGGTTTGGTCTCTCACTTCAGGATGAAAATACCTGTCTGATGAATCAGTATAGATTTATATAGATATATCAGGCAGATAATTTCTCATTCAAGTAGTCTGATCTTTTTAAAAGGGCATGCAGTGATAGGATGAAAGCTAATTGGTTCAAACTGAAAGGGGGTAGATTTAGATTAGACATTAGGAAGAAATTCTTTCCTGCAAGGGTGGTGAGACACTGGAACAGGTTGCCCAGAGAAGTCATGGATGTCCCTTCCCTGGTCCAGTTCAAGGCCAGGGTGGACGGGGTTCTGAGCAACCTGGTCTAATGGGAGGTGTCCCTGCACATGGCAGGGGGGTTGGAACTAGATGATCTTTAAGGTCCCTTCCAACCTAAACTATTCTATGATTCTATGTCTCTACAATCAGAACAACTTTTTGTGCATGCTTAGAAATATTATCTGCCATGATAAATGTACCACTTTTCTGAACATACTGTGCACAGTTTCATCTTCCAAATCAATTTAAGTTTTAGAATTTAATAATGTTAATTCAAACAGACAACTGGTAAGTTAAATGGAAAAATCTACATTAAAATCAACAAAACATCTGAGAAGCCACCTAAAACTGAATTCATGTTTATTAATGGTGTAATAAAGTAGTCTTTCATATTATGATCTTGACTATGGGATAGTTGTGTCTTGTTTCATCTTTGTTGAGGCTTCAAGGTTGCAGTTCATCCATGAGAAATATACTGTGGTTATGTTGAAGCACTCTTTGTGGTGAAACATTTGAGATCCAATCTGTAGACACAGCTGAAGCATGCAAAGATTAAGCTTTCCTATAATGTAATCTTAAAAGAAGGATTGGTGTCTCTTCACTCTGTCTTAGTAACTGTAAGGCACAGGCTTAATACTAACCTGTGAAGGAACTATATTTTTAATTACACTGCTTGAGAAGCGTAAGTAGATTCTACCTCTGAGTAACTTCCTTAAGCATGGGTCCAGATCTGTGGAAGCTAGTGACACTTTACTCTTTCAACTTCTTTGCTTGATCTAATTAGAGAAAGAACAGACACTCTTAGTTCCTTGTTTTCTTAAATAATGTAAATGTGATAGAAAGGTCAGCAGACAATAGGATGAACTTGATAGCCCAGTAGTGGTAAAAGTCAGCTGTAAACTAATAAAGACCGAGGAACCAACGAGTGCAAAAAAGGAATAATTTTGAAGAGTTGTTCCCTTATGTTGCTACTGATGTGAGTACTGCACTTAAATAGTGCAAGTACAGCATAACCACAGTCTGCACTACATATTTTGCTCTTAAACTGTAGATCACAAAGTGCAAAGACATAAGTTAAACATGGTTACAAACAGTGCTTTGATGTATTACTCTACATTGGTTATATTAAACCGTCGCTTTTTGCAATCAGAAGAGACCACTTAATGCTGGATAGCTATATACTAATGAGAAAGAGATGGTAGAAATAACATGATCCTTTTAAGTTTTTATTTAATACATATATTATTTATATTTCCTTGGGTTTCAAAGAAATTCTAAGAGTAAAAATGTTTATAATATCAAAAACCTGAAATGGCAATAATACAGATACCTGTATTACAGAAAACTTACGTAAACTGTAGTTTTTTAACATCCTTTCTTCTGCCTTCTAAGTTACAAAAGATGCAGACTCTTCTTCTGTCTAGCCTTGAAGGTGATAAAGTGTATTGATATGACACATCTTGAGACCTAATAATCAAGTACATGTCTTTATGATTGGCTGATGTTGCCTTGTGTTTGCCTGCCTAAAGAATACTAAGCTGACTGAGGTCATCTATAGCCTATAGATAATCTACACGACTAATAAAAACGCTAAATAGACTGTCAATCTGTTTCCCAATCATATCAAAGCTCCTAATTCAATTTGTAATTTTCAAGATTAAACTAATTTAAAAAATTAAGTAAAATCTATGTGTTCGCTAGAACAGAGTGATATGCTGCTGGTATGCATCTAGCTGCATTCTAACATTTGAGCTTTCTCATTGTACTGCTGATTATTATACAATGTAAAAAAGAAAGCAAAGTAAAGCAAAAAACCCAAACTAAACTAAACAAAAAAACTCTGTATCTGCACCTTAGATGTAAGGAATGCATTAGTCTATAACCTTAAAAATCCAGTTAGTGCTTTCCTATAAGGTATTTTCAGCTGCAGATTCGTATCTGAGGATTGTATCTGACTTAAAGTATACTTTATGAAAACAATAGTAATAGTTGGTACTGCATGCAGCCTACTCCAAATATTTTATTTTGCTGATGTGGTAAAATGTTGTATATTTCGTTGAGTGGACATAGGGCTATAAAACATAGGAACTGTGATTGTGGAATACTGTATTTCAGTGCCATGGCAAAACTCTAAATTTAGCTGTGGATCCAAGACTACCCTTTCTCAAAGTAGTAGCTGTTAGCAAAGAAGCCGTGATCTGAAAATTCCCACTGTCAGAGAACATGTTTTATTTCCAAGATGTACACCTAAATAAAATGTTAACATAGACTATGAACTTCCATTTTCGTAATTACTCAGGTAATTTCCTAATTTTACTTGGTTTGAACTCACACATAGGAATATATTGAAGGATTCATTGAAGTATTGTCAGTGATATTCAGTTATGTAAATACAGATTTTACAGCATAGACAAGTCTGTAAAAAGTTACCATGACTTTCTGATGTAGGCACTTTAAAGCTAACTCACAGGCAGGCATGGCCATTTCCCAATTCACAGTTTGCCAATATATGTTAAATCCTTCTTCAGTTTGCTTTTTAAGGATCAGATTCCAGAAATAATGTATGTTTAGCTTGGAGTATTAAATATTGACTATGAATGTTTTGCATTAGATAATTAGTATAAGAAACCAAGTACATTCATACATGAGAATCCTATTATTCCCCTTTGTTCTCAATCCTACATCTGTATATTAGGAAAAAAAAAATAGAATAAGAATTTAAATATTTTATGTCCTGAAATTTGTTTTGACTTCCAATGACCCATTGTTCAACCTGGGGAACTTATGATGTTTTATACCCAGCCTAGTAGCCTCTTTTTCCCATGAAAACCAGAAATAAGCCTTCAGTGTTGGGTTCCCATGTCTCATACTAAAATAGGCTGGAACAGAGATCATCCAGACAAGGACATAGGAGGTGCTTCTGCACCCCAGCTACCCTTTGCCACTAAAGACTAGCTAAAAAGAGTTAAATATTGTTTTGCTTAGAATGAAGTTACATGCACTGTTCTGGGAGGGGAATCCACAGTACTGAACAAGGCACTGAATCTCCATAAACAGTGAATGAAAAGAGCTTTGTACCTCATGATAAAATGTCAGGTGTGCATGATGAAGGATGCAAAATGAGACTATAGGAAAAAGTAAATTAACAGTAAATATTTTGTGTTCTTTTTATTTGCTATCTAATTTGTAAATTTCTTCAAACAGCAAACCTCTTAATAACTGAAGCTGTGAATCCTGTTATAGTGAATTTTGAGGTTTTAGATGTGACAGACACAATATATTTGTCCAAATATCTGTCTACTTCCATTTAAGACTTTAGGGTATTCTGCCTGTCTTCTACCCTCCCCACATAATGGAATAGATCTGCAATAATTTTTTGTATTATATTGTTCAATCCAATATGAAGGTCACAGCTTATTTTCTAAAGTTTATTTTCTTAGTTATTCTTTTGTGGATCCTTTAGAAGTCATGCATATATTTCCAGTACCCTTCAGTCAGCTGAAGAGGAGCATTCCACTTTTAGGTAAACTTTCATGCCTTTTTCAGACATTTTGCCTCAGTCACAGAATCATCAAAGTTGCAAGCGACCTCTAGAAATCATCTAGTCCAACCCCCCACCTAAAGCAGGATTGCCTACAGAACATTACACTTCACTGCATCTTGGTGGGTCTTGAACATCTCCAGTGAAGGAGACTCCACAAACCTCCCTGGGCAGCCTGTTCCAGTGCTCTGCCACCCTCATGATAAAAAAGTTTTCCCTTGTGTTCATATGGAACTTCCTGTGTTCCAGTTTATGCCCATTGCCCCTTGTGCTATTGCTGGGAAGAGTAAATTTTTAAAACGAAAGCAAAACAAAACACTTTAAAAATATAGTTAAGAAGTCATTTTATTACGGTTTTGGCTTCTTTCAGGGTAGAGAATTTAAATAAACTCTCTAAATATAAAACAAAATATATCTGAAAGGGGTATCATCACTGAAACATCACAAAGGAACAAAATTAACCTCCATTCCTAGTGACAGGTATTTTAACACAGGCAGACTTCTCATTACACTTCTTTTTCACAAAAGATAGTTACTGAAATCTACTGATGTAACCCATAAATATATTTTTTCTTAAACTCTTTTGGAAAATGTAGAATCTGTGGTTTTTGTCAGGCCTTCCAACTTAGGAATTGTAGATGTTATGACTGCTTTAGCTGTAGCTGAACTCTTACACATATTTTACCTCAAACTAAGAATCATTTTCAAGTGATTATTCTCTAGGTGAAATAGTTTGATGTGCAATAAAAAATCTAAACTGCAACTTAGAGAAAAATGAAAAATGCTACAAAAAGTTACTTGGAATTCTTTTAGATAGTTATAGCTAAAGTCTGCCTACTCCCTACAGTGCAGCATAAAAAAATTTCTACGTTTCCTTTCTTGCAAGTTCAGCCAAGTAGAAACTTACCTGATTGTGATTTCAGCCAAAGAAAAAGATAAAGGCATTGCCTTCACCCTTTCTGTAGTAGAATCATAGCAAAAAACCTGGTAGCTGTTAGGAGAATTGATGTTCTTTCCCATTCAGGGCAGCCGGTCAGGAGTGTTGGAACACTTTATGAAAGAGAAAGGAATAACTCAGTTTTAGCCATGCCAAAGTAATGGTTGATGAGAAGATTCTCACCTTACTCTGGGTGATACCTGATGTTGCAGTCATTTCCCAGAAGGCCATTTGTCAGCTTCTTTTTGGTAATTTCAGCTAATTTTAGTTAGTTAGTAGTAGGTAAGAGAATAAAAATCTTGTGGCTTTTTCTCTTCCTATCCCTTTGATAGGCAGAATTTCAACACAAGTCTTAAGATCTGTGATTTTCATTTTTTCCTGACTGTGCCAAGAATATTTTTTGGCATCTGGCATTTTAACAGTAATATTGCCAGTGACCAAGCATTAGATAGTATCAAAGTACTGGCACTGTTTTGTAATTTTCACAGAAGCATTTTATTTGATTGACTCTAGAATGCTGATTAAAGAAGATAAGGTTATGATGCTTTTGAGGATAAGTCACTTAACTCAGATTCATGACTGTTTAACAAGAAGAGCACACAGATTTGTTGTTCAGGGCAAGGAATCTGGCTTGGCTGAAATGGGCTGTGATGTCCGCCAAGACTCAGTCTTCAGACCATGTTTATTGAATTTATTTGTCAATGATTTATTCTTCATTGTATTAAATCTATTTTACAACCATATAGATGATGCAATGTTACAACATGGTTCTAATTCATTGGCTATGGTAAGGAAGGATTCAGATAATTTATAGAGGAAACTTTAAAAAGAAAGCTTTTTCTAATGAACAAGAAAACTGCTAGCTATTAATTTCCAAACAAACCCCAAGCACTTCTGCAGTCCTTACTCAGGAAAAAAAAAAAACAAAACAAAACAAAAAAAGCCCTCCACTGAAATACATACTTAAGTCATGACTTAAGGGTTGGATCAACACAGTCTAGTTACTCTTGAGCAATTTTGCGATGAAATGCTGTTAATTAGAAGCAGGTATCCTTTTAAAAGGTAAGAATTCACTGAATATATCGTGCTTAAGCATTAGGTGATGCCAGAAACAAAAAATCGGCAATGTGCTGTCAGATGAAAGATTCTTTAAATTTAAAAGCAAGAAAATCAGACTGTAATATCAATAAAAAACTATGGAGGTTTTTTTATATTAATGCTATGAATAGATAAAATCCAATTTGCCTTTAGGCAAATATTCAGATTTGTAGCTTGACAGAATATAAAAACACATCACTGCAACTCTTATGTGAATAAGTCAACTTACTTCCTTCTCAGTGAGTCTGGAACTATGCAAATGTATTTTATGTTTGGAGAGGCCCCTGGTTATATGAAAACAATGTTGTTGTTTCTTTTAGATTTTAATTTAATATTCTGAGCCCTGAAGGGAGAAATCAACATAGACTCATTTACCCTACAGTCAGTGTGACAATTGAGAGGGTACACTTAGTGCCTTAGCAGTAAGCATTTTGAACAGGCATCCATAGGTGATAAGAACTGAAATAATGTTTGGCAAAATTCAAATGTAGCTTAACTGAATATTGAAAATAATTAAAAACGTATAAATGAGAATAAATTATATAATTATGTGGTAGATATTGTTCAATTTGATACTTCCTTTTGTTTAGAAGTAACACAAATGCTTGGATATAGGAAGGGCAAGTTTCTTACTGTGAAAGTCTTTTGAGATGGAATATGAAGCATTGTATATTAATGAGGTTTTTTATCTCTTGACATTTTCATGAATGAAAATATAAAGATATTTGTATAACTCTTTAAAGCAGGTAGTGGGTTAAACATTTCATATTGGCAACTTCTGTTGTATTTAATCCTTTGTATTTTATTATAGACATTTTAAAAATCCAAGAGTTTTCGTATGCAATAAACAGATCATATACCAAGGTATGTGATACAAGACATCCCTTCTTCAAGGCAGAAATATTTAGATGTCTCTCCTGTCTCTTTTATGTTTCAGGTTTCATTATGGGAATTTTTACAGTTTTTGACCTGTGGAGAGATCCCACAGGATAAATGTCTATGCCATGAAAACCTGGTTATGCTTGGCTTCGTATTTTTAAAACTCAACAGAATACTTGAAGTCTTACATACGTGCAATACTGATATCTAAGCCCTATGTAAGTGCTCCAAATGTTAGAATATGCTAACACTAAAAAGGAAGCAATATAGATTTATTTTGAAAAATATAGTTCTGAGTGCTCATCCCATTTGTCAGCAAGTACAAGTAGTCATCTCACCAAAGTGCAGCTTCAGTGAGCACAAACTAAAGAGTCTTAGCTCCGCATTTCAGTAATAGATTTTGATACCTGTCATCAAGTAATGTAATTACAAATGTTGAAAATGTTTCCATCTACACACAAAACTGTACACCGTATTTGTAACTCCAAGTCTATTGCAGTCAAGGCATAGCTCAGAGAGTGTCTCTCGTGGCTGCTCATCAGGGTCACTCTGTTGTTTGGTTAGCTTGCTGTCCTGTGTCTTCACTTTACCTTTACCTGTATTGCATTCCTTCTCTTATGCTAGCAAAATCCAGAAAATACAGATATTTTTGCTAGAATAGTTTATTCAAGCAAAGGAGCTGCTGTAATAGAAGAACTCTACTGCCACAGCATGCTAAAATAGCTGAACCCTGTCTAGGGAGGGTGCTGCCAGCATTGCTTTTTCATGTATCTATCCTGTACTGACACATAGGTAAACAAGCCCTTTGTGTAAAAAAATTGAAGAAAACAATTAGTCTAGACTCGTTTCAAAGGAGTTGTTCTCAAGAGAATAGTACTTGAAGGGTTGATGCTGATTAGTGAAGAAAAAATCTTGCTGGTGAGGAGGGTTCCTGTATTTAATTGTTTTAACATAGAATAGAGAGAAATAGAAGACTGAAATCCATGGAGCCGGCTATCCATGATGGCCTTAGGGGTAGAGACGGGGTGGCCTTCATTGCCTGATGCCTGACAGTGCAGTTGACTTAGTCAAGCTCCAAATATGCAGACTGAACACAACAAGGGTCACTTCAAACTGAGTTATTGCTTTTTAATTGTCAGTATTGACAATTCCCTTGGGAGCTCAGAATTAGGGATTCTGAAAAATATAGGTTGGCAAAACTTGCAGATTTTATCAGAGACGTAATGACAACATGAAATACAGGTGTTCAATTCTATAAGGCATTACCTTCTGTGATGTCTTATCCTCCTGTAGCATGGTGAAAAAGGAATTGGTCATGTTTGCTACATTTAAAAATTTTATTTTTATCTAAGGATGATATGGTTTCCTTTAATTTCTTTAAATACTTGTTGACACTCTTGTTATCTTTGGAAGTTACCTTGGAAATCTTCTGAAAGGATCAGTCTTTGAGTGATAATGAAGATAAAATTATGGAGGGTTTAACCATTCCATGATTTGGAAAATATTACTACTGAAGTTAAA
The DNA here is from genome assembly GCF_020740795.1 of Apus apus. Taxonomy (NCBI): domain Eukaryota; kingdom Metazoa; phylum Chordata; class Aves; order Apodiformes; family Apodidae; genus Apus; species Apus apus. The sequence goes on from NC_067283.1 coordinate 125,446,673, forward strand.
CAGGAACAGAAAAAATCCATCTAAAACTGCGGATGAATTACAGAATCACCAGATTATTTTTTTTAAATTATTTTTTTTCTTAGGAGTTCACCTATCAAAGACCTCTTGCACATGCTGCATTTTTGTTTACTGTCAGTTAAATTTTTGCATGTGCAGGAGATCAGGCTATTAGATTTGTGGGGTTTTGAAAGGTTTTTCCCCAAAGGAGGGATCTTAAAAAACCAAGCAGAGGTGAAAATGCTATGAGCAGGTCAGTTACAGATCTGTTTCAACACCTCTCAGGCAGACTAATTTTTCTGTTTAGTTTATGCCTAAATTTATATTTTGTGCAATGAATCACTGGTATAACCCTAACATTTGCATTCCATAACTTTTGAATGTTTAAAATAGAAACCTTCATGTTGAATTGACAAATGGTTTGTATTAATATAAAATTAGATTTAGGAAAATCATTTAATCTATAAATGACATCTGGTATTTACAGCTTTAGAGTCTGATGAAGATAGATGCACTACCTTACATGTTTATAATATTTTGTAAATTTGCAAATGCATATTTAAATTGATTGTATCCCTCTCCCATCCTTCAAATGTCACTGGAACTCTAAGGACCTATTCCGAAGCTCATTTTCATTAGTGGAAATACTCAAAGGTTAGATAGCCTAAAATTAAACAGAGCCTAGGAACATTCCTGAGCTCTGGAATACTTCCCTTTCTGCTATTAAAATATTAGCGTGTTCCTCAGCATGATTTTGGTCTGTGCCAGCTAGCCTTCAGCTGACTAATTCCTGGATGTAATTCAGGAGTCAGTATGAGCCAGAGAAAATCTCTGACAGGGTGAATGCAGTGACCCTGTTCTGAAGGTTGAAAGAATTAGTAGTATGGGTGCGGCGTGTCCTGTGCCAGTTGGCCTTGGAGTCTCCTCCTGAGTAGCCACAACAAAGTCTAAACAAGCACATTTCAGGGGGATTGGGACAACATGTATTCTCACAGCCTTGCCCTATGTAGACTTCCTTGCACAGGGCTGTGTTCGGATAGAACTAGTTGGGAGCTTGGTTCGATCATAAAATAAAAAATTCTTCATGGGAATGACCCTTCCAGCTCCAGTAACAGTAGAATTCTGTGTTAATCCAGGACACAATTCCATTAACCCATCCAAGAATATTTACCATCTGGAGTGGGAAGAGTAAGAACCTGGCTTGAAAGAACCAACAACTGGGGAACCAGTAGCCTCCAGCCTATAGAAGCGTCCTTCTATGAGTTAGTGTGATGGTGTCTGGGATCTCAGAAGCTGAGGACAGGTGCCAGGATGCTGCTATAGAGAGAGGGAGTCGGGTGGTATCAGAAGTTTTAGATTTGAAGTGGCTCTTTTGAATATCCAGAAGACTGAGATCCAATCCCCTTGGTTTAGAAAAATGCTATATTTAAAGACAAATATTTTTTAAATCCTCTGGACTTACTTTGCTTCTTTCTATCATTTTTTTTTTTTTTTAATTCAACTAGCGTCTTAAAGGTTTTTTATTTTTATATGATCAGAAACTTGACTTGAATTCTAAAGAACAACATTTTAAACAACGAGAAAGGTAAGGGTCATATGGATGCTCTGACCATGCATATGAGTGTGATTGTGTATAAATACTCGAGTAAAGGAAAACACATATTCTGCAGTAAAGTTATATTTAATAATTATTTCCAGTGTATCAGTGTTTCTTGATGATAAATATGTCTAGATGTAGAAGCAAGGTAGGGTTTGTGAGATTCTTTGCAATGGGTTAATGTAATGAAATTTTGTGTCAGGATTTAATCTGTGCTAGTTTAAGGAAATATTGGGCCTTTATCATTGTTTTACAGGAATGTAAAATGCAAGTATTTATCATATTTTACTTTCTATGCATGTTATGCACAGGAACATACAAAGACTTTACAGTCTTAAACCTGCGTCACTCCACAACAAACTGTACTTCTTACATATTTTCTCAAAAAAGCAGAGACAAATATGTAGGCTGCAAGGTCTGAATGAACTATAATTATGACAGAAAGAAGATAAAACCCCTAGGTACCTGTTTGTTTGTGTAGCCCTTTCACAGTGTGTACTCTCACACAGTACTGGAAATCTTCTTTGGCTATATACTGGGGGGGAGGACAAAAAAAAGGAAAGGGAAAAAAATAAAATAAGAAAACAAAAGTTTGTTTAATGAACCTTTTCAAAGTGAGACATAGTCTCAATGCATGAAGAGTCAATAGAGTCCATGAGACATCCTTGCTAGAATGGGAACTCCAGTTGTGCTCATAGTTTCAGTGGCCAGCATGCGTGCTCATGTATCCTGCAAGTGCCAAGAATAGTCCTCAGTGCTCCAAAAAGACGGTGTCTGGGAGTGCAAGTTCATTACCAATCTGCAGAGCCAGAAAGAGCATGCATCAGGGAAAGGAAGCATGTGTTTTATCTTGCCTAAAACGCTGTTTCTCTGTGCAGTTCTCCAGTGCTTTTCTAAGGTTTATGGATAGTCTTGGCCTCTGAAATCATGTCTCCAGACACTGTCACTTCTCAGCTTCTTTGGCAAGGCAAAGTAAGTCAGAAGAATTTTAATGTTAAGACTGAGAATATGCAGGGAACTTCTTCAGGTTGGTCAATCTTTTTTTTTTTCCAGTAGTTTAAACTACTTCTTTTATCCTTATCAAGGAAACCTGGGGAAAGCAAGTTTTTTAGATTAAGAAAAAGCAAGGTTTTATCAACCACAGGAGAAGAACAATTTTTTCCTGTGCAAGTGAATAATCTCTGTAAGTCATGTAAGAAATATTATAGGCATTAATTTTTTCTTTTTCAACATTTTAGTTCCAGTATCTGTGTCTCTGTTCAATACTTCTATTAAATTTCTGGTTTTGCTCTTTTTCGCACTTTCCTCCACTTTTTGTTTAAAAATTTATTTTGTCTTCTTATTTTCTCAACTTGTCCCTTTGGGATTCTGCAGCCAGTCCTAGCTCACCTTAACTTTCACTCACTCAGCTTTGAAACTGGTTGAAAATGGACTAAAAAAAATCATCTCTTGCTGTCTACAATGTGACTGATAATTTTATATTCAGTAAAATGATATTGTTTACAGAGGTGTAAATCTAGACTCTGTGTGGCATGATCTTTTGGGTTTGCTTTCCTGCTAGCTCTGACTCTGCCAGTACACTGCCTGCTTCACAGCATCATCTGATGTGAGCAAGAATAAAGTTCCTTGGGTAGCAGAACATCAGTTTCATGCAACATAGATGAGAATGCAGTTGTCTCATTTAAATAATACCTCCTAACAAGATGTACTCTGAGGAACCAGGGGGAAAATAAAGCTCTGTCTGTAAGTTATTAGCCAGAGACCATTTTATGTATGATATACAGAAACTGGAAGTAAGTGCAATGTATTTGAAGTACTTTTGCCATGGTTAACAGATTTTAAGTTCTCTGTACAATTCTGAAAAAATGTTTATAGCAACTGAGCGATACAAAGTGTTTTCATATCACTACTGATAATAGGAATCTTGAAAAGAAAAAGCAGGCAGTTGTCAAAGATCAAAAAAGGCACCTGAAACCATCATGGTAAATATCACTAACAATCAATTAATGATATCTGAAATAAATGTGCATAAAGCAAAGCAGTATAGAAATTAAATAAAAAACAGCTAGCACATCCAAAATTGTAAAATTGTTTTAAGAAGTGCCTTTCTCATTACAGCTGAATGTGATTTTCCAGATAGAAGCATTGTAATATGACCCTGTGTGCTGTTCTGTGTGTACAATAAAGCAAGCAAAATTAATCCCTTCCCCTGATGACCTCTAGAAATGAAAACCCATTATAGTAATAATATTTGTACTTAGGCCTTGATGTTTTTGTGCTGGATCTGAATGCCATGAAATGATTGTATACAGTGGCTGATGAGGACACATGTACAGATAATTACATAAATAATCCTCCTGATATAGGTGCAAGGTGACTTTTTAGATCTGGTATGGAAACTAGTTGAAGCCTAATAAAACTTGTAATCACTTTCTTTACTGCTAAGGCCTGAATCTTATTATGTTGCAAGGTCCATTAGGAATGTTTCTCTTTTTAACATGGAATGTATGTAACTGGATCTTGTGCACAATTTTCCTGTTTGTAAAACTTGAATTAAGTATTGAAATTTCTGCCTAAGTTACTGGTTTTGATGTTTGCCAAAGTATATATGGTATCAAATGCTATAATGCGTCTTTGTTACCAGTCTGCGGTTCAGTTAACAAACCCCATTTAAAGGGTAAAAGATCTTTAAAAAACAACATTATTTAGCTTGGAACAGGAATCAATACTCCATATGATATGGTAATGAAACACAGACTTTGTAACATATTGATGGACACTGAGAAAATTTGTGTGGAGAGAGAAGTGGGTGTATTTGTGTCCATGTCGGAGGGACCACAATAATATTAATAGTCTGTAAAGGAGGGTTCTGACGTTTGGTAAACATATGAGTACGACACAGAGCACAATAGGAACTACAGTTCAGAAATAATGATACGTACATTACTCTGGAAACCCATTAAATACATGTGAGCTTTCTTCTGTCAGCATTTGTATTTTCGGAGGGTGTAGCAGCAAAGCATGTAGCAGCAAAGCATTATCTTTGTGGGAGACGAAGGCTAAAAAGACATCCACATATTGGTTTACTATTTTGCTTTTCTTTTAATATTTGCCTGTCTTTATGATGTGGACCACATACCCAAGCTGATTCAGTTTTGTACAAAGCGTCTGGCTTTCTATTTATCTAAGTGGTAATAAATTCCAATTGATCAGGGCTTAGTGGAAATTAGAACACCCTCCATGTGCCTTGACTGGGGAGGCTGCTCCAGCAGACTCTCACTCACAGTAAAAGCCCACTGGAATGTTTCAGAATGGTTGGTGTTGCTGCATATTGCTTCACAACATCAGTACCAGAAGGTCTATTGACTTGGATCACTTTTTTTAAATAAAAGAAACAGTTTAGTATTTGAAAATAGTAAAAATGGCCACCTGGTGCAAGTATGACACTGCCTTGTTTATCTTTCTTAGACTGTCCATCATCTTGGGAATTCCTTGAATTATTGCACACTGTAATTATTTATTTTTAAAAACTGCATACCATGTGCTGTACTTTAAATATATGAATTGTAGAGTCTTATATTTGTAGCCTTCTGCTAAAGAATAAAACTTGAATTTAGTAATTGCAATTTATTTCAAACTAAGATTAGGGGAATTTCTTTTAAGCAATGTGTATAGGTGTTTTGAAGAGGGTGACCTGAGAAAGATACAGATATGTGCAAGACTTATCAGTCTTTCAGACCTGTACTTCCTAGTGTCTCTCAAGCAGCACTGGCAGAGGAGGTGTGGAGTGGTCTCTTTCTAACAGTGATATCCACAAAAGTGTCAGCAGACTGCTAAAAAGTGAGTGAGAGAGGAGTTATGAAAGCAAAACAGACAGATATCAAATGGGAGGCAGCATGTACTATGTTAGTATCTGTACACAAGAAACACTTTATAATTAGTAAATACCTACATCAACTCCTTAAATCCCTATTATAAGCAACTAGAAGTCAAGATTCATCTGGATGAAATAAAGATTTCCAATAAAGAGGGTGTGGTTTGGTTTTGAGGGTCGTTAGTCTTTACTCTCCAGAGGCTAGGAAATATCAAAGTGTGTCATATGTCAAGGAGGATTTTTCACATCTATAGCAGTAGCCTATTATCTAAAAGTATTTTCAGTATTTTCACTTAGATTCTTTCCCACCCCTTCTTTTGGGTTTCATTTTCCTTTGCCTGATCCTTTGGGATCCTTCCTGATTTTTTCTTACCCCACTTAAAAGCTTGGCATGTATGACCTGCAGTCAGTAGGTGGTGAAGCCTGTTGAAGATATGCAGCTCCTTAGCCTGGCTGGGTGGATGTGACAATGCTTCTCCAGGGGCGTTTTTCTTTGGCATCCTTCTGGAGCTCTTACCATGCTGAGGATCTGTTTTGAAATCCTAGTACTACTCTATAAAAATAATGCAACTCACTTTTCTAGCTTAAAATATGTTTCTTCAAGAACAGTATCACTCATTCACAACCGGTTAAATGAACACTTGTATTCAAATAACTTACTGATTATGCAAAACAACTGTGCCTGTTACAGTACACGTTCAATGCAGAAAATTGCTCTGTGAGTTGGACTGCTTTTCCCGTCACAATGAAACATCCATCTGCTTACAGCTAAAAGTCCAAGGGCCTGATTTACTAAAAATTAGTGATCCATCAGATTGATGGGCAATCTGCAGTCTTGGTGCCTTGAAATTTCTTGCATCAGTCACCAGATCATGATTTACTAATAGGGTTTCAGGGCTTGCAAAATAGCACAACTCTAACCACATATTAATATTTAATCTGGCATTTTAAGTGCACCTAACAAAAGACCCCAGAGCTGCTGACAGGACCCTAAATTGTGAATTTCTTTAAAAGGAATTGAGTATTTCCATAGTGGTTTTATGTGGAAATCTGAAATAAAAAGAAATACTTGAGTTAAGCCCTGCCCGTGAACTTACAAGCTTCTACTATATTTTCTTGAAAAACTGTTTACAGTTTGGTTTTTTTGCAGTCTAACTTCATTAACATATGACATAAAGCTTCCTCTGGCAGTTTCACTGTCCATAGCTCATGATAGCAGAGAAATTTCGAAACTCATTTCTATATCATGTGCTGTTAAACAGTCTGTTCCTTCTTTAAAATCTTAATCCACTTGGCAACACTGGAAAGGTGCTAAATGAGGGTAAAAATAATGTATAAATCACAAAGACCTCTTTATTACCATGAAATTTAGTAATTGAATCTGCACAGACTTAGTAAATTGGGCCTGTGTTTTGTATAGCCTTTTTAAGTAACTAAGATAGGCAGGAAGCTGAATTGCATATTGATAAGTGTTTCTATGATTTCATGGCTTATACAGAGCAATGGAGTGAATTAATAAGCAACTTCTGCTGCTGCTGTCAGATGAATATTCTAATTTTACAAAATGTATATAGTGCATGTCTAGAAAAGTGTTTATTTGTTTCTTCCATTTTCATATGCCATAATTTATGAAAGATGTTCCAAACACCACCTGTAATAACAGAATGTTTATTAGTGTGCAGATGAGGGTTATAAATGATGTTGCTTATCTATGGAACAAAACACAAAAGACAACTTATTAGCAGAAGACAAATTGCTTAGCAAGTTTCAATGAGCTGCTGTGTTTGTCCTGAAAAAAACCTTTCATTTGCACAGATCAATGCTTTTATAATCCATTTAAAATAATATACTTGCCACTAGGTGGCTATTTCTGATCAGATCATTTTACCATTTTAATTACATTTTTAATATCCTGGCTGCATAAACAAAGATAAATTACAAGCCTTGCACAATCTGGCTGCTAGCTCAGGCACAATCTGTAATAATATCAGCTTTTGTTTGTGCCTCCTCTAATTAGATTCTGAAATCTAGGCTTTATCAATCAATAATTTTAATTTCAGAATTGCCTTTTGATCTTACATTTCATGTTTGTTTGCAGAAAATGATCAGTAGGACAAAGCTGATAATTTATGCAGAAACAATCTCTCAGCAGAGTTACAGGCGCATTCCTAGCCATCAACACAACCCGGCAGACTAAGCTTGACACAGGTCTAATTAGCATGCAGATATGTGTCGCCTCATTGGCAATTCAAATTGCTTTTTTATAATGTACCTCAAATTGTGCTACTCAAACATTGTATTTGATTTCCAAAGCCCCCTGGGCATCCCATAATGTCTCCCTTCATCCTGGGTACGAAGCATTTATTGAACAATCTGCTTCAACTCTGTCTGTCTTTTCGAAAACACCCAAATATCGTGACCGTAGGACCCGCTTTTCCTCCTCCTCAGGCAGCAACTTGCTCTTCTGTGGTGGGGCGCGTGCCACATCCATAGGTTTAGCGATGATATGTTACCTTGCGAGCTCCTGCTCCCACGGTGGCTGCTCTGTAGAGGGCTTCATTCCTGTGCCACTCATTTAAAAAGGGGGAGGATGTCTACAGAGCACACATTAATATGCGGCACATAACCACGTCTCTGAATGCCAGCCTTCCATTCTTCATTAAACAAAATGGCTGGATTGCAGTGATTGTTTTCCCCTCCAGACACGCGCGCGGGCACGCGCGCAGGCAGACACACCACGCACACAGGCACATACCCACTCACCCCCCACATGCACTCAGCTTGCTCTCTGATTCTCCCTCGCACATAGGCACACACTTACTCCCACGCACACAAACACACACACACACAACATTCCCTGCTGTAGTGTGTCATTGTCAGGGTGGTGAGTTACGTGCGAAAAGTTGTCTGCGGCACGCGTGACACACAAGGAGATTCCTGCCAACGTCAGGGCCCTTTTTTGCCATGCAGCAACAAGTGGCAGAATCAATGGTGTACAGTTATTCAGCAATGTAATTCATTTCACTTGCTTTGGCTCCTAGCCAGATCCGCCATCTGTCTCTTGCTCTCCCTCTCTCTCTCTCGCCTGAATTTGTCCTACATTTCGTAATGTTACGTGCTTGCCATCCTTATTCTATGTCAGAGGTACAGCACGAGCCTCACCCCCATTCCGGCGTGGAGTTCTCTGAGTTCGGTGGCACTTTGGATATTCCACTTCAGTGCCATGGGAAGAAAAGGGTAAGCAAAAAACAGAGGGATAGCTGCGAAGAGAATGGTGCTCTTGTATCTGAAAGCCAGAGCCTCTGCTTTTATTTAAAGCATTGATATGGATCTGTCTCACATGGGAACTTTTCCTGCTTCGTTAGAGTATCTTCGTTTTCTTTATTGGATGCTGGCACTGTACGCCACTGCACAGCTCCGTGGAATGCCTGCTGTTGGATACTTGCAGATCCCTGCCACCAAGCAACCTCCTGCATTGGAAATCGGGTGACTACTCCAGGATCTTATACGTGCTTGCTGTTTGAAGCTGCAGAAAAGTGAATAATCAATTAAGTATTGATTTCTTGTAAGATTTGGTAAATTTCAAAGGCAAGACAAAGAGGATGGCTTAAGGAAAGCACTGCAGGGACTTGGCGTAAATTAGACAACTAACAGCAGTGCAGAATAAAATAACACCTCAACTGAATATTTCCTTGGAAGAATTAGCACTAGCTATTGGAAGACGATGGTGGATTTAATCAAGACGGCAGGCACGCTTGAGTTTTAACCGTGAACCTGAAAGAGGAGCTAATTATAACCACCTTTTTATATGGAGCTAATTTGACTGAATGGATGCAAATGTGTTTTATTTATGGATGAAGAAGCAAGCCTTACAGCATTGACTTTGGGATCATCGCATATGCTAAGCTTTACAGCTTCTCTAAAAGTCAAGCCTACAGTACAGTCTTATTTACTGAGAAGGTATTTATATGTAAGCATAAGCTAGCTGTACAAAAGATTCATCAGAACAATGTACTGTGGCACTGAGAATCTAATTATAATTTTGCAGCATTTCATGTTTTCTCTAATTTGGTGCTTTTCCACCCTTGCTTGTGATGGGCTATAAATGGGACAATAAATGTGTGATTTAAACTATTGTGATTTTCACTGTGTAGTTTATTAATCGTACTGTAGTTTTCTTAACGTGTTTCTGAATTATTCAGCAGTAATTTATAATGAAAGAAGCAGAACTGGTGGGGTGGTTTTAAATTCATTTATAATCTTCTTACAGATCTAAATGTACAGGTTCCACCAGCCGAAGAGCTCTATAATTATGAAAGAATGTTGAAATTTCCAGATAAATGGGGCACTGACTTTACAATGGGCACAATATTGTATAATCAGTAAAAAGAGGATTGTTATGTTTTGACTCTGTGGAGACTCGTCTTGGTTAGTTAACTCCTTGTCTGCTGATAATGGTAAGCAAATGTACCTTATGTGAGAAAATAGGGAAAGAATGTAATGTATTAGTGTGATATTTTGATAGTCTGAAACCTTAGCATATCTTTTTTCCATTTATTTCCATTTCTGTTACTCTTCTTTTCCCTGTTTGCTTCTTTCATTTTTGTAGTGGTTTTTTTTTTTCCTCCTGTCTTGCAATCTACATTCCCTGAGCAACCACAGGAACCAAGTTACATTAAGCTTCAACACAAAGACGATGTAAGAATAATGAATCCTCATTTGCATCGACATTTGTATTCAGATTTGCCAGGCTATAAACTTGGCAGATCAAGCGGAATATTAAGTAGAAGCTTCCATGGTAAATTGCAATTCTTGCAATTGCTGAGTCGTTTTTCCTTTTTTTTTTTTTTACATGCTTGTGTGTGTGTTTGTGTGCATGTGTTTACATGTATATGTATGTGCATATCTGTAGTGGCAGGTAAAGCCTCATGACTACCTGATTTCTGAGAAGCACATTGGTCCTCTTTCTCTCTCAGTATGTGATGTCAGTTTATGCAAAATGAAGCAGGAATACACCGGCAGTAGGCATTTTAGCTGAAGATATAGCATGTCATACAACTAAAGTATTAACTCCCTTGTCTAGAGACCATGTGAAAGAATTCTTTAAGCAAATACATAAACACCATTGCAAAAGCAAACAGATCTTCTGCATCAGCTGGAGGCTTGATTTCACTGCAAGTAGAGTCCAAAGCACAAACTGTGAAACAGCACTAAACCTACCTGCTGTATAATGGGATGCTCTCTTTTGTTTGTGATGGTGTTAATGTATGCGTGTATGTTTCCATTAAAAACTTGGGCCTTGGTATGCCTTCTGTCAGGTACTCTCCACTTTGGTTTTGTTGGACTGTCTCCAGCTTTACAGTAGTATGTGGGAGAGCAAAGCTGGCCTTTGTTTCAGAGTTGGACATTGAATCTTTTCCTTGGCTGAAGAATATGTGATCCGAGTTATATGTTTCTCTAAGAATTCCTCCCTTCTCTCTCTGGATGAGCTTTTCTCAGAATGAATAGTTACCAAAAAAAATGGAAGATTTACCATATTACTCTCCTTTTTAATTTTGTGTCACTGAAAGTAATTTACACATGAACTTTGGAAATTAAGTTATTTGTGACATGGATTGTATTCTTTCTGAAGCAGTGGAAAAGTGCTGAGTCAACAAGTGTTAAAAAGTCTCCAAGACTGACATTTACTACCCATAGATTTAAAAGTAGTTGTCTCAGGACTCCAATAAAGTACTCGTGAGAGAGCTTGAGAGTGGCATTGAATTAGGAGATGCAGGAAATTATCAGGCATGCAGGAAATGCTTCCAATGGCTTATTTTTGTACGTATTCCCTCCCTACCACACACATAAACATGAACATAATAAAGATAATGCCAGTACAGACCATAGAATGTGTTTTCATAACTCTATATAACAGGCTTCTAGGTTAAAGACATACTATGATAGAGAAAAAAATCCTGGAATTTTTTCTAGTCCTTCCTAAACAACTTGAGGGACTGAATTTAAAAACTTAAGCTATGGCTGGTCATTAGCTGTATCCATTGACAAGCAAATGCAATGCAATGGCTAAACCTGTTGTAAACGTTATTATACTGTATAATTATTGTCTATAATTTCAGCTGGGATAGTCATATCAGCTTTGTTTTCTGTAAAAATACTCGAAACCCTAATACTGTTTGAATTTACTTTGATTTTGGTTTTATGCTGTTAATAGGATCGCTGATCATGCAGGGAATGGTCATTTGTAATGCAGTGTTTTCTAAACATGGCGGACAATATGCTGCATGTGTGCAACAGTAGCTTATGGCAGGCAGAGGCAGCCATACATTGTTTTTTGTTTGCTACTCTTTAGAAGCTTTAGAACTTGATTCTTTTACTTGGGGGGAAAACATCAAATATGATGTCTCCTTCCTTTGAAAGAGTATTCCAGGCTAAATTTCTAAAATGGTGCTTAAAGTAGAAGGGAAAGGTATAACTTTCAAAATACGTTTCAATACCCCACTTCCTTATGCACATCATCTTGATGAATTAATATCAGAATCTGTTGTTTGGATTAGTATATGTACTTGCCATGAGCGGTTTTGGAAATTTACCCTAGAACAGCTAACAAAGTGGTCCTTTTCTGTGAAAAGAAAACCAAAATCATATCTCACTGACTTTCAAAAAAAAAAAAAAATCCAGTGGAAAAGGAGCCTTGAGATGTAAATTTCAAATCCATAGAGAGGAACAGATTAATAAACTGTAATGTTTTTGCTGGACATGCATTTACAAGAGTCATTTACCAAAGTGAATCCTTTGAAAAATTATTTCCTGTTGAGGGCTTTTTTTGCCCCTATGCAAAATTCCCCAACTTCTTGCTAGCTTGTAGAACCCAAATCAAGGAGAGATGAATGAAAAGTACTTTAAGCACTCCAAATACATTCATCATAGTCCCTGACAAAAAGATAAAACCACCGTGCATAAAGGAAGATGTGAAGCTAGTATTTTCTGGGAGAAACTCCAATCTTTTCTCTGGCCTTTTATGTGTACTATGTTGTTAAGCACTGGCATGCTATTCTTAACAAAAGAGTGCCATGTGATGGTTATTTACCATCACAGGACAGGGTGTAGCACAGTCATCCCAGGCATATCATACAGATGCTTTAGAAAGAGAATTCAAGACCTGATAACATTTCACTCTGGCTCATTGTGTTGCTTAAAAATTAAAGATCCCTGCAACACAAGGCTCACTATATATAGTAAGGGTCAGATCTGTTGGCCTATAGAATTTAAAGGGAAGCTGTTGGATTTTTTATATATTCTTTGATCAAAGATTCTTTTTGTCTAACTTACTGTTGTGATGAGTATCACCCCAAGATTGTGATTCTTAATGGAAATTTGGTTGTCTGTTTCTATCACTGTTGTGGACTTCATCTTTGGACTGAATTGTAAGCTTTCTGTATCTGCAGGAACACAGTTTGCTAAACAGGCTTTTTTGTGACTTCTTTGTGTATATGACAGTAGTTTGAACTTAGATAATTTAACTGTTTCTGTTATGTAGACATAAAAGCATTTCTGCTTCATGTTTTATTTCCCAGGTGCAAAGGAGGCAGAAACTATTTTTTAAAAAAGTAAACATTCAGTTATGCAAACCAGGGAGGAGAATTGATAGCAGATTGAGACTAAGAAGTAGCTTTTGTACTGACTTTTGATAAGTGATAAGAATTAAATCTTTCTTTCCAAGGTGAAACTTATGTATTTTCCTGCTTTATTGTGCCTTCAGTGGTGTATCTTTTGAGACACTGTATTTGTAATCTACAATTGTGCAGGCTGCAGTAATTTACAACTAATAATTGAAGGTTTTGTGCAAGATTTTCTAGTTTTGCTGAGGACTTTACTAGGAAGGTGTAATCCACTGTAATGTGTTGTTTGCCCTATTTTTGCAGGCCAAGAAAAAGTTCATATTTTCCTTAATAAAATAAATATGCTTTCAATGTGAAGAGCTTTCACATGGCAAAGCTTTTAATTTAATTGCCAGGATTGAGTTAGGTATTTTCAGTTTGAAGAAGTCCTTTGATTACTAAAGACAAAATTGTAATTACTATAAATATTGCTAGATAATGAATAAACTGGATATGCACAAAATTCCCTCAGATCTGAGATCTCTTTCTGTGGTTTGTTACTTATTGCATCTTGTATCAAATTACACTACAATTCTGTAATTTGTGCTTGTATAGCATCTACCATAATAAGGCTCCAGTTCTGATCAGTATCCTAACATAAATAATAATAGAAATGCACTGGTTTAGACAATAGGCAAGCTTTCCAGGGTGGCTGTTTATTTGCATAATCAACACTGTCTCATTTAGTTTAGTGGTTGCTGCTTTTGGCAAAATTCTGTGGTCATTAATTGTGCTTAGCATTTCATTGGGAATTTTGCTTAATGAGAACAGATTTTGATGCAAGGTCAGCTCTCTGAAAACCATACCAACCCACACTTCATTATTGTCACAGTGAGTGATGTAGCAAGAAACATGGAAGCACGTTACTCTGCACTGAACTTGGCCAGCTCTGAGGCTGAATTCAACACCTGGATAACAAAACTCAGCAACTGAGCACATGGGAAGACTGAGGACAAGAGAATCTAATTTTTTAATTTTAGGTCATGACAGCACAGAGGTGAGAGGTGGGGGAAAGTGTCATTGAAATAGAGAAAGGAATAGTGGATGCTGATAAAATATGTACAGTGAGAGGGGAAATTAAACAATATTTTTACTGTTAACATGATGTCCATAGTTAAAGGAAAAAACAAGAAGCAGGACACAAGTGCCAGTCATTGCAACTTGGAATGTGTAACTACCAGTTTCTCCTGGATCCTTAATTTATGTTGGAACTTGCAATGAATCATGCCACATAGAAGTGATCCTAGGCTGTAGAAGATAAATCTAATGATACATCAGCTATTACTAATTTAGGGCTGCCTGCTCCTGCTCTCAGTAATGTCAGTGGGAGGTTTCCTGTGGAATACACTGGGAGTTGTATTTGGTCTTATTCACAATACACTGAAGTTGTGTTATGCTATGCCACAGTCATAAACACGGAATAAGAGGGGGCATTTAAAATATTTTAGATATACTGAGACGTGTTTATGGGGCCATATTCAGTTTAAAATTTACTAATCCTGCGCTAAGCAGTTTCCTATTAATACTTAACATAGGATTTTATCACTGTAGTTTAGGGAAATAATTAATTTTTCCTTTCAGCAAAACTGTTTTTAAGCTAAATCAAAGATTTTGAGGCTGGCCAGATATTTGGATTTTTTTCTCAGATTGAGAGTTCCCATTTGAAAGGAAGATGAGTGACAGCACTTTCTAAAATCAGGCCTTTTTTGCAGCAGTGTAAAAGGGCAGTCCAATCTTTACATTACCTTTTGAAAACATTGACTTCAGTCAATGGTGCATTTTAGACTGCATGTCTTATAAAATAAATGTATTAATAAAACGAAACAAAACAAAAACAAAAGCAAAAACCACCAAACCAAAGAAACAAACAAACGATTAAAACAACACCTAAAACCACCCAACTAGTCTTAATGTTATTTTTACAGTAACTATATATTCATGCACAAATCTTAGCGAGGATTTCTATTATCCAGGCTGTGAATATGGCAAGAAATGCAATGCAGAGAAATGTAGTAGACAGAGTTCTTGCTTCTGCTCCTGAAAGTGCAATGCTGGACGGAGCTGGCTTCAGCGGCATTAGAGCTAATACAAAAGGGGAGGAGTATCTTCAATTCAAAAGAAGAAAAAAAAATTACCTTTTTATCATCAAATCATTTACAAAAGAAACCACAGGTGAGAATCGTGAAAGCTTACATAAGTCAGAAAGGTCAAAAACCAATTTCTGACTTGCTGAAGACACCCTCCTGATTCTTTGAAGTGTGATTTTTTTTTTTTCTTTTTTTCTAGTGGTATTCTTGATCAGCCAGGCAGCTTATTAGACAGTCAGACTCTGCATTTGATTTTTGGTTTCTGCATTGGTTTCTTATTTGCACCTCTGTTTAGTTTAAGACTTGACCTGTGAAGGTCCATTTGGTTTGTACTTGGTGGTATCTCGTATACTCTTGAAATTACATTTGTCATATATAGCAAGACTGTTTATTATTATGGCCTCTCATGCCTATGATTTGCAACTCCCAAACATGCCTAACTCTGTAGATCTGCACTGTTACGTGGCCTTAATAACACACTAGGTAAAACAGTTCATAATTACTAAGTCAAACAAATATTTCTAAATCATGCATTTAGTTGAAGGTCAGAAAACAATAATTTTAAATATTGTATTTCAAAGAATTTCTCTCAAAAAATATGTAGCATATTTTACATTGTAAGCAAGACAAATGGAGAGAGAAAAAATCAAGTATTGGCAGGGGAAAAAAATACTTGATACCCTGCCATCTGATAGAAGTCACATTTCCCATTATTGTCAAATGGGATAGATTTTTGCTTATGAAAATTACTTTGTTTGTAAGGAGAGAAAGAAAAAGGGAGCTACGTACTCAGTTACAGTCCTGATACTTTGGCTAAATGCCTTACCAAAATCAGAGAAAATTAATAAATAAAAACCATTGAGGTAAAATCCTGGGATTTTTTTCCTATACGTAATGATTTTAGTAATGTCTGTCTGTTACCTCTGCAGGAATTTAGTAGCATCTCACAGTAATCTGGGTTGGAGGAAAATTCAGTGCTAGAAAAGAGCCAATCCTGAAAGACAGGGTGCTGTTTCCCATTAGAAACAAGCACCTTTTTATCTTGACCTGCCTGAATCATCAAATTATTTTCCCTACTTGAAGAAACATGCCATTTGTGAAGGGGTGAAAATACCTGACTACAACTCCTAAATTCAATTTTCTTTCTATGACACATTCAGAGATCTGTCCTTATTTATAATTCTTACTTCACTAAAAGTATCCCTTGAAGATAAAGCTTTTCGTATTCCTATTTTAGACATAGCAGGAACAAGTTTAGTATGAGCTCATGAGCTGTTGGTTTCTTAGAAATGGATGTGCCACATGTTGCACAGAAGTTGCAGTGGTATTGATTCCTAATTACCTATTGAAACTTGGAGGGAAGAAAAGCCCACAACTGACTTTCCCCAAGAAAAAAGAAAGTAAAACAAACCCCAAACTTTCAACTGGAGGTTTGCAAATCTTTGTGTGAATTACTAACCTTTCATCCCATTCAACAGATTCTATTATGTGACTGTATGAATCTTCTAATCAAGCTGCTTAAAACCCTTAGGCCATGGCTTGGAGATACAGTAAATCTTGCTCAGAGCTCTTCCTACAGGGCTGGAAATGCCCCATCCACGTGATGCAAAGCTCTCATCTGGTATAAGATCACTCTCATGTTTGTGCCACTGACTTTTTTGCTGGATCAGGTGTCATTTTTCCTTCTACAGCCAACATAAAACCCCTATAAGAGAAGAAAGCTGATATAAATGCTATATTGTGTGTTCTGGCCAGTTCAGCAGTACTGCAATGGCATATCCACATTTGAACAAAATCAAATTAGTACCTGATAACATAAGAATCTAGTGCTGGTGAAATTGCAGCCTCAGAAAAAATAATTTTCTCTGTGAGGGTGTTGCTGATTTCCAAATTATCTGAAATTGCTAGGAGTGCTGCAAAGTCATATACTGAAGACTCATCATAAAAGTCTTTTATTAAAGACTTTGTAGACATAGGCATCTAGTGGAGTTTACTAAAAATCGGTATCTACAAGTTCTACCACATAATACTCAGTGCTAGATATATGAGTAAGAGTACACAGTGTGAGATTCTAAAAATCCTTGTCCTGTGTTATATTGTGTGTAAGTGTGGGCGTTAATTTTTTTTTGCCTTTTTTTTTTTTTTTCTGTTGTTCCTAAATGTTGACCGGAAAATTGGAAGGAGAGACATCCTCCTACAGTTCATTTTCATGGTTTTCACTGCCAAAGTTTTCCTGATAATCATCAAAATTTATACCAACAGTTGTCCCTGACTGTGCTTAATTGTAAAACAAGATGGAAATAACATTTTCAAGAACAAGTTGTTCATTTGTATGCAAACTACTTGTGCTGAATTTGTTGAAAAACTTGCTTTTGCCTTACGCCCACACCAATGCTGTTCCAAAATATTCTAGTTTCAGCATACTGAATTCTTTTTATTCCTGGCACAGTTTGCAGAATAAAGGGATTCTGAGGAGATTTCAAAGCTATTTTTGTACAGTGTAATGGTTGTCTACAGCCTAACTGAACTGTGTCAGTGACCATTTAGTGTACTAATAACATGCTTGATAGTGCTGTCTTTTGAATACAATTGTACTATCTGTTGTAGAATAAAGGAGGATTAACAGATGATCTAACAGTTATTTGTTGTCCAAATAATAAGCCTACTTCTTATTTAGTTGCATTTCTTTATTGCAAATACATTATAACACCCAATAATTTTATATTTGGGACTCAGAAGTATCCGCTTTCAAAGGTTAAAGAAAGTGTTGTCATAAATTAATGTAAAGACTTGTAAGTGAAAAGTAATAATCAAACTGGAAGATGTTAAAAGAGAAATGAAATGTGTGTTCATAAAGTTACAATTTGGCAAACAAGTCTGGTAAAAAGACATGAAAAGGAGAAGCTGAGGTAGTGATAAAACATGATTGAAATAGATAGATAAAAATACGTATGTTGAAACAGTTTTGTGAGACTCTCAGGAGAAAGCTGAGCTATACCTATTTTTGCTTTTGGTGATGAAGCTGGTAGGAAGAGAAGGAGTGCAAATGATTAAGGCACTATGATAATAATTTGTATAACTTGGATCATTCTCTGACACCTTAAGGCCTTAGGGAAAAAAAAAATAAATAGCTGTTTTCTGGCCACAATCAGTGACAACATAGTTCTTAAAAACAGAGGCTTGAAAGAGCTGTAATTTTTCAAAACCTTGTCTAGGCAGTGTTGTCTTTATTTTCCTGGAAAGAGAACTAAGAGGTCTGTGTTTCAGATTTTTTTTTTTTCCATTGGTTTTATGTTTGGGTTTTCAGTGCATCTGGTTATTAGCAAATGTGACACTACTTCTGCCCTAAAGTCTTATTTTACCTGTGTTTGAATGTCCTTGACCTTATGCAAAAGAGCTGGAAGTCACCTGACTGTTGCAGAGATCACCAGGCAGCAGCTGGCAATCTTTTTGGCTATTACAAATGTGCATCAGATAAAATATTTTCTTCAGCCTGATGTGTGTAAGGTGATGAGGGAACCCAGCTTTTCCATTTTGGAGAGTGCAGGCTGCATACCAGTATGACTCATCTCTCCATCACCCACAGAAGACCTGGAAATATGATGATTGAAACCACCCTCTATCTGGAGTTGCCAAGCCTTTGTCTTCCAACAGTTTCCTCTTAGAAGCCAAAACAGTGGCTGGTGTTCTTCAGCTTTTCTGTGATCACTTGGCCTGCCATTCAGAAATGTCATGCCATCTTACTGTAACAGCTATCAGATAATTCTGCATGGGCTTTAACTTTAAACTAGAAGCAGTTTAATACACCTAGTATATAGATATGATCATTGTCTTTATCCTGACTTTCTGTAAGTGATGCTATCTGTAACTTTTTGCATTTTTATGCACCATAATAATAACATTTTAGTCAGATTTTCCTTCTATTTGACTGGTTAAAGAAAGTGTATGTGTCTATCTCTGTGTACATACATACATACATACATACATACATACATACATACATACATAAAGTTGGTCATGCCTGATCAATCTGATGGCCTTCTATGACAAGGCTGCAGAGGTGGTGGAAAATGGCAGAGCAACTGATGTGATCTACCTGGATTTGTGCAAGGCATCTGACACTGTCCCACATAACATTCTGGTCCGCAAACTGACAAGACATGAATTTAACAGATGGACCACTGGGTGAATAAGTAATTGCCTGGATAGCCACACCCAGAGATTGTGGTCAATAGTTCAGTGATCCATTGGAGTCAAGTGAGGAATGGTTTTCCTCATGGGTTAGTATTGGGACCAGTGTTGTTCAACATCTTTGTAGGAGGCAAGGACAGTGGGATTGAGTGTATTCTCAGCAAGTTTGCTGATGATACCAAGGTGTGCGGTGTGGCTGACACAATAGAAGGAAGGGACACCATGCAGAGGGACCATGACAGGCTGGAGAGGTGGACCAATGACAACCTCATGAAGTTCAACAAGGTCAAGAGCAAGGTCCTGCACCTGGGTCAGCACAACCCCAGGCACAAATACAGACTGGGGGGGAGAATGGCTAGAGAGCAGTCCTGAGGAGAAGGACTTGGGGGTGGAAGTAGATGAGAAGCTCAACATGAGCCACCAGTGTGCGCTCACAGCCCAGAGAGCCAAATGCATCCTGGGCTGCATCAAAAGAAGTGTGGACAGCAGGGCCAAGGAGGTGATTCTGCCCCTCTGCTCTGGTCAAATCCCACCTGGAGACTGTACAGAGGTCTGGAGCCCTTAGCACAGAAAAGGCATGGAGCTGTTGGGGAAGGTCTAGAGGAGGGCGACTAAGATGATCAGAGGACTGGAGCACCTCTGCTATGAAGACAGGCTGAGATAGTTGGGGCTGTTCAGCCTGGAGAAGAGAAGACTCCAGGGAGACCTTATAGTAGCATTCCAGTACCTGAAGGAGGCCTGCCATGAGGTTAGCAAGGCACTGGAATAGGTTGCCTAGGGAGGCTGTGGATGTCCCCTCCCTGGAGGTGTTTAAGGCCAGGTAGGGTAAGTCTTCGTGCAGCCTGGTCTAGTGTGAGGTGTCCCTCCTCATAGCAGGGAGGCTGGAAGCTGATGATCTTTAGGGTGCCTTCCAACCTTAACCATTCTATGATTGTATGATATAAACAGATTTTCAAAATAGTAATGTGAAATATATAATTAAGAGTTCAGAGACTGGCTTTGGACCCAATCATGTGTCTCATATTGAAAAAGAATTACTTGGCTGAATTTGTCTCAGAAAGATTTTGGCAGACTATTTTTTGTGTTTTCTGCCAGCAACAGACATCAAAATAAATGCAAGGATTTTTTTCCCCCTAAACTGCCAAATTAGAACATTTACTGTCAGTTCAATGCAGTTCATTTCTCTTTCATAGAATCATAAGTTAAATGAACAAGAAAAAAAATCTGATAAATGTTAGTATTGGGGTCTTTTAAATCAGAACTTCATAGAGATATTAGGTTGCAAGGGACCTTAAGAGGTCATCTAATCTATCCCCCTGCTCTGTAAGAGACCAATTACACATCTGTTTTGCTGACAGATATTTGTCTAAAGGTCTTTAAAAAGAGCCACTGCAGGGCCTTCCTCAATCTCGCTAAGCAATACTTCCAATACTATTATTCTAAGGAAGTTTTCCATAATATTTGAATTATTCGTTTGAATCACAGAATCATTTAATCATTTGGTTGGAAAAGACCTTTAAGACCGTCAAGTCAACTATTCACCTAGCACTCCTGACTCCACCACTAAACAATATCCCTAAGCACCACATTTACAACTATTTCCCTGGGCAGTCTGTTCCAGTGTTTGACAACCCTTTCAGTGAAGAAATCTTTCCTAATATCAAATCTAAACCTCCCCTGACATAATGTGAGGCCATTTCCTCTCATTCTATCACTTGTTACGTGTTAGAAGAGACTTAACACCCACCTCCCTGCAGCCTCCTTTCAGACAGTTGTAGAGAGCTTCTGTTTCTTGAGACTGAGCAACCTCAGGTCCCTCAGCTGCTCCTCATAAGACTTGTGCTCCAAACCCTTCACCAGCTTTGTTGCCCTTCTTTGGGCTCATTCCAGCACCTCACTTCTTGTAGTGAAGGGTCCAAAACAAAAAAAAGTTTTGGAGGAGTGTTCAGTCCTATAACAATAATTTATTTGACTACTTTTATCATTACTGTTCTATCTCAGCTGTTTTATTCTGTCGATTGCTTCAGAGGCTAGATATGTAACACTGGTCTCACTGGTATGGAGTTTGATCCTGTCATCTTTAATAAATATGGACCTTTGCCTGTGAATCTGGTATCAGGTTATATGCAAGTGTGGAGAAATACATATATAGAGAGAGACTACAGCTTCTGAGTAATTTGTCATAAGTGTAAATGTTAATAGTAAGTGCAAATATTCAGGTAATATATTTCAAAATTTCTGAGATTAGGAAGCGTAGATGATGTATATTTATATAGTAGATACCTTTGACATTCCACTTTCTGTATATGTATTTGATACTATGTGTGCAAAAATGGTATAAAGTTATGAATAAAGTAAGACTATAAAAAAATTCGTATCCAGAGAGAGCTCCTGTAACTTGTGGATAGCCACATTCTGCGTAGTGGCCAGGATATAAAAGTGTCAGTTAGCTTCGGGCTAATTATTTTACAGTCAAACACTGTCTTTATGTGCAAGGCACAAAAACATACAAAGGCACACACACAAAAAATTCACAAACCAGTCATGCTTCTGAGCTTCTAAAACAGAAACAGAGAAATACCATTAAAAATACTACATTTGATTATTTTATTTAGTTAAAATTGTTTAACCAATGAACTTTGGGCAAAATCACTGTTTTTTTCTGAACATTTCACCCAACCGTCATCAAAAAGACTTGTAATGAAAAGAATTGCAATATCAAATAAATAAATAAATAAATAAATAAAAAGAAGCAAACTTTGAAAGACCTTACAGTTCCAAAACTTTTCATCCAACACATGTTGTCCATAGGCCTTCTCAAAGAGATTTCCAAAAGGGGAAAAATATCCTTCTAATTCCAAATACAAATCTGGAAATAAGGTTAAAAGCAAGAAGCAAGTACCCTCATAAATATGGGAACATTTGGGTCATTTTCCCACAATATGATATATTTTTATAAACTACTACTTATTTTCTGGCTTGTGGTTTCTATATTCTTTGGTATTTCATAGCAATTTATCTTACATGTCATATGTTAAAAGTAGAATTCCATGTCTTAAGGAATGATAAAGTTGTAAGATTTCATTATTGGTGCTACTCTATAGTCATCGTTTCTATAGGATTAATGTGCTGAGAAGTACAGATACTGAGCTACAGCTTCATCCTCCATAAAAGAGAGCACATTTTTATTCAGGAAAGAAGTAGTATCAAAGTACTTTCTGTACTTTGTATGCACTTGTTTAAATGAACTTTTTCTCTCTTCCACTTTCCCTATATTCTTCCTCTGCTCACCAACCTAAGATAAAGTATTGTTTTGATTAACTTCTGTCTGTAATGTTGTAAGACTTACACTCTCTAAAAGATATGTTTGGACTCAAATTTGTAAATTTTTTATAGAACACTGTCTAATGATCTGATCTGTACAACATATTAGTAATAAAATAAGCAATTTTATATTTTTCTCTTTTATGTTTAATGCCGTGGCCTGGATTTACAAACGCAGTTCTACATTATGTGTATCTGTAGAGAATGAAAAGAATTTTGATAGCTAAAAATTACTGTCTAATCAAAAACCTTATTCACTCCTCATCTGATCTTCTTCTTTGAAACCATTTTTAAGTGTGCAAAGATGAAAAGGGACCTCAGAGAAGGGGAAGCCATAGGCAGCTTTTCATTACCTGGGGATCTGCCATATTTTATACCAACATATTGTCTTAATAAAAAATTGAATAAATTACTATTTATTGATTTATTTGGTATTTATAAATTGATGGGAGACTCTATAGTGAAACTGTGCCACTACAGTAGGATCATAAATGAAACACATCCATGAGTTGTTATCAAAGGTGCATCCACATTTTCATTTTTGTTAATTTTTTCTGGACTATATAGGTGCTAAAAATGTCTTTACTGTCAAAATGCCTGACCTGCATTCTGTCCATTTCTGCAGGTAGACTTATGTTTCCTACTGCTTGTACTTTTCCTGATGTAAGGTACTTAAAAAAGGAATAACAGAAAAAGAGGAAATTCCCTGTGTTCTAAAAGGCAGATCGTAAAGGACAATACCCGAGATGTGTGTCAGTTGGTGATGACAGAGGACCATATTAAAACATTCTTCTTTAGACATACTGTTTGAAAATAAAGCATTTTGCCCTGGAGGGAGCTCTGTGTTGAGCACATTACAGTTGCAATGACAGAATCACACTCCCTGCCTGGGCCCTGGTGTTGCCCATTCAAAACCTGGCTACACTGTAGGCAGAAGACCAGTCCCTGTCTTCCAGATGAGGCTTCTGATCACGGAGTACTCAGAAGTGAGGGTAATGATGAGGTCTCAGGGCTGAGATGCACTTAAACCTAAGCAGTTTGGATCATATGCTGGTAGCCTGTCATACTAACTGATGGGCAAAGGTAAACTTAAATGGAAGCAACTTCAAAGAGCTGGTTAAACCAGCTGTTGGAAGAAAAAAAAAAAAGGGTTTCCTAAAGAGAAGTGGTGTAAAGATGGTGGCACATTTTACATGTTGTTTTACTGGCGTGACTGAAACATGCAAGAAATTATTTTGAAGCTGTGCTTCTTGCAAAGTACAAGGGAGCACGTCCATTTCAGTGTCTTGGACGGAAGCCTTTTTAAAAGATTTGAAGCAAGTGTGCCTAATCACATATAATGTCCATTTCTGACTACCAGAGAGCTTCCACATTTTATTATTTGTACATCATCACTAAGACTGAACAAATCCTAATGTATAATCTTAAATACAACTAAGCAAAACATCTGTTAGAATTTAAATGAGATTTAAACAGAACAAAACAAAACAAACAAAAAATCCACAACAGACAAACCAAAAAAACAACGAACAATCCATCTCATAATGTAGAACTAAGATCCAAAGTTTAAATCACCTAAAAGGTTTGGTTTCTTGCTATCTATAGTATTCTGAAATATTTATAGTACCTTGACACAAAGAAGGGTGCATTTAGACTTGCACATCAGTCTTCACTCAGAAGTGTTTTATTTCATCTAAGTCACACCCTGAACATAATTGTAACATAGCATTTGAAGTTAATTATAATGTATCTAGGAAACACCCTGGATTTTATTGCAAGGCTGAATACACCAAAGGTTTGGATGCTTCCACTGCCAGCAGTTAGTATCGCAGTAGGAAAGTCCAGCTTCTGGCAAAACAGGATAAAACAAGAATTTTTATAGACATAGTGAAAATATACGTATATTCATGAGTCAGTAGGATGAGTCACAAAAACCATGTTTTTACTTGAGAGGAAGCAACTTTAGCCCATATTACTAAGTCTTAGATGGATCAGTCATATTTTTTATTGTAACTAGTTTTATGACACCATCTTCCAATTTCTCTATTGCCTACCCTATGAATGAAGATCATGGCATTCTCAGGTTTCCTTTTGATTTGGAAAACTCACATCTGAGACAGCAAAGGGCTTAGGAGACCACTTTCATCTCAAAGAAAACTAATTTACTTCAGGGGGAGAAACAAAATAGTATAAAACAAAAAAAGCTGTTACAGAACAAGCATAATGCTAGAAGGTATAAGTTACTTAGAAAATTATGTCTGATGCCTGCATTTTCTGTTACTTAAGATATTCAGCAGTGTGACACTTTTCAATGAACTTGGGAATGAGGTAGCTAAAACTCTAATATGGTCTGAAAATTTCTGTTTCCCTGAAAACTAATGCACTCCTGAGCCTTAGCATGACCCTCTAGCAGGAAAAGCACTGTAAGGATCTGATTCTTGTTTTACTTTATGTGTTGTTACTCATAGCTTTTTCAGTGTACTGGGCTGATAGAAAAGTAATGGGATCCATAAATACAATAAGCAGTTATGAGTCTCACAAGATCAGATAAATATATCTTACATAGAATAACCAGATTCAATCAAACAAACAAACAAACAAAATGCAAAAGGAAAGGAAAAAAAACAACAGTATTATTAAATTCTTTACACGTAGTAGTCTTGGGTTGATTTGTCTCTAAAAGGAATGTTGTACACTAAGTGTGTACAACAATCCTTGCTGGAATTAGCTTAGAATAGATTTGGTGAATACCAGCAAAAGGCATTTTATTGCTTTGGTGCATAAGTAATTGTTGCAGTGAAAATTTCTGATTTTTCAAAAATAAATGGTGCATAAAAGCACATAAAAGCTCAGTTAATATGTCTGAACTTGTTCAAGAACATGGCCCAGCTCAACCAAAGTAACTAGTTTTTTATTCAGCAGAGACCTCTTTAATTCATTGCCTCACTGCACAGTAAATCTTTTCTTTTAGCAGGGTGGTTTTTTTTAGCAGGTAGTCAGTGAAGGGGGGACAGGTGTCCTCATGTTATGTATC
The DNA here is from genome assembly GCF_020740795.1 of Apus apus. NCBI lineage: Eukaryota > Metazoa > Chordata > Aves > Apodiformes > Apodidae > Apus > Apus apus. The sequence goes on from NC_067283.1 coordinate 125,472,438, forward strand.
TTTGCAGTGAAATGTATGTTCTTATAACATACCAGTTATCTTTAAATTTCATCATATATTGTTTAAAGACTTGTAACTTAACTAAGTTTCTTATTTCCTATGATAAAATTTTATATTTTTAAGCATCTGGATGGTGAGGGGAGCATATCTGTATTAGTAAGCCTCTTTCTTTTCATACTCTCAATTCTAGGTATTTTAACCAGGGAAGAAATATACCCTCTTCTCTTTGTGATTCTCAGCCTCTGGTTTCCATTATCTGGTATACATATTTCAAATTAATGTGGATAAATAAATTAACACCATGAAGTTATAATTTAGAAATTTAGGATAATTGGCTACTAGAACATTTGAAATGTACCAGCATTCCATTGCTGGTCTTCAATGTTAAAGGAATCTCACGTCCTAAATGTCAAAAAAGACAAAGGTGCATTTGGGGTGAGAGAACACAAACAGTTTTGTAATGTTTACCAGATTGATTTTTAACTTCTGAGCCATATGGTGATGATTCTTCTTGCTGTAAAGAAATAGAAAAAGGACAGCAGGTTCTTTCATCAAGTGTATGCCATAGAAACATAATTTTTTAATTAAATTCCCTACAATTTAGTGCTCATAGAAACCAAATAATTGAAATATTAGATGATTCTGAAATGTAAGCCTTATTTCTAATGTAGGCATTAAAATGCTGTTATAAACAACCATTCTATTCTTAATTGAATTTTCAAAAATCTCCATTATTTAAAAAATAATAAATGTACTAATGGAGTTTGATAAGATTACTGTAACTGAACACTGCTATAAGCTCCAAATATTAAGAACACTGCATACACTACAGATGAATTAGCTGTTCTTAAATTAAGGAATATTACACTCAGTAATGGTATGACATTCTTTTTTATGGCCATGACTTGGGTTATAATGTGACAGAAAAAAAATGTAATGTTTCCAAAATGACAGTTTTTAGATTTGTGTTGCCTGAGGTACTTCAGCAGAACAATAAACTATAATTTGATTGATGGAAAATTGAAGTGGTTCATCTAACTTGCCTGGCTGTCTTACCCAAGGCTTTGGTTTTGCATGTGTGATGATGTATCACAGTTTTAGAGATAATGTTGTTTATATTATACATTAAATTTTTTTACTCATAAAAATGAAGACTTCATTACCCAGTAAAGATCAAAATGTGCTATGGATTACGAAGGAATCAGATGTGTTTGAGAACGGATTTGTACATCTAAATGTGTTCTCTTCGTGAAACCAAATGATAAATAATATATAGGACCAGACTGCCTTTATTTTTACGTGCAAATCAGCCATATCACTGGTTATGAAATTATTAACTTAAGGGAAGGGTGACATCTGCACCCAAGAGAAACAATCAGAGAGTGGTAGCTTTTCCTTTATTCAGAATTAATTCTGTGAAATAGCAGACTGGTCAGCAAAAATCTTGTAGAAAGAGCAATACAATTTTATAGATGTATTAATACGTACTTAGGGAGGAAAAAATAGATTAATGAGAAAATAATAAAGATGCTATCAATTACATAGTAGTAACATTCATATAGGATTTGAATTTTTTTAATTACTGATGCAATGTGTATACAACAACAGCTTCAGAAAAATTACCCTATGGTATTTTTTTGGCATCTGTAAGGACAATTTTGAGCTGCGCAAACTATTCAATCACCAGCCATTTGTTCCCTTAAATATTTTGCATCAAGCAGGATGTTTGTTCTCTGCTCTTCTGTCATCAAACTTATAAGACCAGCCATCCATAGGCACATGAAAATTAGGCATAGTACCTAGCTTCAGCTGCTAAAGGAAGCAAGATTTGAGGAAAAGATCAGATAGCTGGGAGTATGATTATAATGTCTTGGTTTGACTCCTGTTTTCCCATAATATTCATTCAAAAGGAAATATCAGCTGTTGAGCCATTTTGAACAAGGATCTTTCTCACACTTTTTCTTCCTCCTTAAATACACAAAATAGCTAATATTGGCTTTCCAAGTGAAGCTGTAGCACTGGAACTTGAATAAACAGGAATATTACATCTCTCTCTATTTGGCAGGCTATTTATTACCCTGCCAAACACTAAACAAGGCTATGATCAAACAAAACTGTGGTAATCCAGTCTTCTGGGAGAATTAATTGGCATACTAAACTATTTATTTTTTTCTACAAAATGTCCTGAATTACAGATGTTCAAGAGTTGGGGTTTAATCAGCAGATAGAGCTTCTTATTATTACACAGAAATTCAGGAGAATTGTGTTTGAGGCTATCCTTTAAGTAACAGAAGATCTGTCTGTAATGAGATTTCCAAAATTACTGTGGGGAATTCTCCACACTGGAAGTGCTTTCTTCTTGGATCATTACACTGCCATAAGTCTCAATTTCCCAGGCATTTTACTCCTTCTTCCTCTGTGTCATGCTTTTTATCAAGGTTCAAATCTGGAAATGCTATTGTCTTCAAAACTGCAGCCCAAAACTGAACCATGCATTCATGGAGATAAATAGACCACGCATCAACAGTAGGCTTGGCCTTTCTCTGCTAGAAAAACAAAACAAAACAACCATTCAAACAAATAAACAAAATCAGAAAAAAGGTCAAAAGAACATTTTTCTGTATTTTGCAATGTAAACCAAAGACTAAAGGAGAACAAGCTGAAAGGTGAAAAGTGCTTTTATTGAAGGACTATGGAGAGAAATCTAATTATGGAAAGAAAATAAAGATCAGCTAGAAACATAGGACCAGAGAAGACATTTTGGGTCTTCAACTCAAACTCACAGGCAGCATATCATATAATCCCTTTTATAGAGATACTGAGCTCTATTTGAAAACCGTTTAGGGTATTTTGCTAGGTGTTATTGCTAGGCCACTCTCCGTCTTTGGTAAGTCGTGGGCAACAGGAGAGGTGCCTAAGGACTGGAGGATAGCAAATGTCACTCCAGTCTACAAGTAAAGCATTTGACACTGTCTCTCACAGCATCCTCGTAGATAAACTGAGGAAGTGTGCTCTTGATGGTCAGGCAGTGAGGTGGATCGTGAACTGGTTGAAAGGAAGAAGTCAGAAAGTTGTGGTCAATGGGACAAAATCTAGTTGGAGGTCTGTGACTAGTGGAGTCCCTCAGGGGTCAGTACTGGGACCAGTACTATTCAATATTTTCATCAACGACCTGGATGAGGGAACAGAATGTACCCTCAGCAAGTTTGCTGATGACACTAAACTGGGAGGAGTGGCTGACACACCAGAAGGTCATTCAGCAAGATGTAGACAGGCTGAAGAGTTCGGCAGGAAGAAACTTGATGAAATTCAACAAGGGCAAGTGTAGAGTCATGCATCTCGGGAAGAACAACCCCATGTACCAGTACAGGTTGAGGGCTGACCTGCTGGAGAGCAGTGTAGGTGAAAGGGAGCTGGGGGTCCTGGTGGACAGGAGGATGACCATGAGCCAGCAATGTGCCCTTGTAACCAAGAAGGCCAATGGCATCCTGGGGTGTATTAGAGAGGGTGTGGTTAGTAGGTCAAGGAAGGTTCTCCTCCCCCTCTATTCTGCCTTGGTGAAGCCGCATCTGGAATATTGTGTCCAGTTCTGGGTCCCTGATTCCAGAAGGACAGGGAGCTGCTTGAAAGAGTCCAGCACAGAGCCACAAAGATGATGATTTCCTCCCTTATGAGGAAAGGCTGAGGGAGCTTAGTCTCTTTAGCTTGGAGGAGACTGAGGGGCAACCTCATTAATGTTCATAAATATGTAAAAGACAAGTGTCAGGAGGACAGAGCCAGACTCTTCTCAGTGATGTCCAATGATAGAACAAGGGGCAATGGGTGCAAGCTGGAGCATAGGAGGTTCCATGTAAATATCAGAAAAAACTTCTTTACTGTGAGAGTGACAGAGCACTGGAAGAGACTGCCCAGAGAGGTTGTGGAGTCTCCTTTGCTGTAGACATTCAAAACCTGCCTGGACACGTTCCTGTGTGATGTGCTCTAGGGGATCCTGCTCTGGCAGGGAAGTTGGACTAGATGATCTTTCAAGGCCCCTTCCATCCCCTAAGATTCTGTGATTCTGTGATTTTTACTGCAGGTCTGTTTAGAAGGTCATCAGAGTCTTACTGCTTGGTAGACCAGTGAGTTAGTAATGTCCTTCCAGTTTCCAGAAAAATGTAGTAACTGACTTTTTTCCTGTTTCTCATTTGAGAATAATCGATACAATGTTTCATCTGAAGTATCTCTTCTTTCGACCTAGCGTTACTAATGGTTTATTGATAGACATACTAATTTTGGGAAATCATCCAAAGAAAACAACTGAAGAAAAGGTGATTGGAGAAGCTGATGTTCACAGGATCACCACTGTTTTGGAGCCATAAAAAGACAATTCTTCCAAGTGAGGGTTCTTAACAATGCAGCTTTGTAATGGCTACAGTTTCTATTGCCATCATTTAAGGATTAAATGAAATTAAAAGACATATACTAAAGGAAGCAAAAAACAACAAAGAGCATTCACTTTTCTTAGAACATCAGAAAGGGGGAATCATAGAATGCTTTGGGTTGGAAAGGACCTCAAAGGTCATCTAATTCCAGCTCTGCTGCATGGGCAGGGACACCTTCCACTAGAGCAGGTTCCTCCAAGAGCCATCCAATCCGGCCTTGAACACTTCCAGGGAGGGGGTATCCACAACCTCCATGAGCAACCTGTTTCAGTGTCTCTCACCCTCACAGTAAAGAATTTCTCCGTATTGTCTAACCTAAATCTACCCTCTTCCATCTTAAAATCATTACCCCTTGTCCGTTTGCTACATACCCTTATAAAAGGAAGAGAGATATAAACAGAAATGAAATACTGGTTCAAGTACTAGTAGTGGGAAATTGGTCCTGAGTGTCTTCAAGTTAGGAAAGAAAGGAAATTCTGAGTGGGTTGGTCATAGAAAACTTTCATTGGTCTTCTAGTTGGAACAGTGAGGTAAAAACCAACTTGCTTTTAAGATACTTCAAATACTTTACATATCATGGCAAACCCCATGACAGCTTGACTTTAAGCACTATGTTATTTGTTATCATACCTTTTTCCCATTATTTTTGTGCCTCTCATTATACAGATTTTAAGGTGTTTACACATGCATTAATCTCCTTTTTGGAAGGTCTCCTTTCTCTATCTGTGACACAGATTTAATGCTTTTGACTTGAAAAAACCTAAGGCCACAAGATCTTGAGCTCAGCTTAACAATATTCAGGGTTTTCAACCCAACTGGCTCTACTACTCAATTCCAATGTCAAAATAGATCCTTATGAAATCCTGAACGTTACCTACTGTCCTACTTTTGTATGTTTACACTCTAAGTTAAATTGAATCAACTTTTTAATTAAGTCCATGTTAATTAATTAATGAAAGTTATTTTCTCTAATATTTCTTCTTGAGGATTACTTGATTAAGAAACACATCAGCTGAACACATCTAGGAATACAGAGTTCCTTTGGCTATTAGTTGCATTTGTTCTCCAACACACACCCTGAGAATTAAAATTTCTCAGTGTCATAACTGTTGAGAATACTGTTTCTCTCTGTTATTTTTACAGATAATTCTATCCACAGACACAACCATTTCTGGTTCCCTGGGTGCAGAGAAGACTTCTATCCACCCCAGTGGAATTTCACCAGAGTTCCATAAAGTAGTTTTCACCCTGGAAGATCATTTTTAATATGTTTATATTCCTTCCTATTATTTTTCTTTATATTTTATTATGAGCAGTAGTTTTCTGCCATTTTTTCCCTCTTTGCCTGTATTTCTGAATAAGCCCCGACCTGTATTTCATATCTGTTTTTTTCTCCAGGGAACTGATCAACCAAGTTCCTTTTGTCCCAAATGTCTGTTTCCAGTGCTCTGTCACTACATCAGGAGCCCCTAGTTTGCTGTACAGGTTCCTGGCATTTGAGACTACTTCAAAAACCATAAAAAGACCCACAAAACATGCTGTCAAATGAGTTAATAAAAAATTTAAATGGGTCTATGGTAGTAATTCAACTGCCATGGTTGTCTCATTAACTTGCAGAAAATTTGAGATAGTAGGCTAGTAGTATCCAAAATTTTCAGATACAGAAAACCAAGGCAGATTGATTAAATGTTTATCCAATGCCTCACTGGAGGTTCTTATACAAATATTAAAATATATACTGTAGCTTTTTTGTACCTCCAGGCTCATTCCTTCATCAGAATACCTACCTGCCCTCCATCTGGCTGCAAAACAAGTACAGAAATACTACAGGACTGTTCAAACGGCAGTAGGAAAAGAAGACCCTCAATATGCAATGGCCTGTCAAATTTTGTGACAGTTCACCCTGCCTTTTTTCCTGGTAGTTATTGACACAGCCATATGTATGCTGTTTTGTTTAAAACATAGTTTGTAGAATATGCAACTGAGTATCTGATCCTTAATGTACACATCTAAATTCTTTGAGCTCTTTGAACATTAGAGAAAAGCAACCATTTGTGACTTTTTAATTGGTGTCAGTTGGCTGTATCATTGTTGCTACATGACATATGTTACAAGGACTGTTTCTGCTGAAGGTAGGTGTATAGAATGTCACTACATTTTTTGCAAGTAGCCAGTGTCTCATCAGTTTTGCATAGCACATCATTAGCGACATCACACAGGGTGACAGTATATTGTGCCTATATGTGAAATGTTGAATCCTAGCTGGAAATATATTACTTATAGATTGGAAAGCAGTTTCATAATGTGAGCTCCTGAACCAAAATGATTATGTGCTCTGTCACAAAATTGCAAGATGACAGATTCTAAAGAGGAATCTTTTACATTTATTCACGTTATCTACACTTTGCAAACATTTTCTATTACTTGTTTTGGCCCAAGGTCTTCTTAATTTTATATGAGTGTTAGCAGGCTATTTCCAAGACGAGAATATAGAAACAGATATTTGCTTTAAAGAACATTTCAAGTAGCAAATTTCCAAGTCATCTTTCTAGTTGTTTGAACAGTAAAAGTTATGTTAGTTCCTATTTATATTTCAAAATTTTAGAAATTTTTAAAAGAGGTACAGCTGCAATTCATACTATGTTTACTTTTCTCTGCCTTCAGACACAGGGAGAATATATGCTCTTCCACTCCTATTATTTTGAAGAATAAGAATAGATTATTTGATTTTAAGACCAGGTGAGTCTGTTTATCCTATGAAAAAATAACTCATTATGTAAAATCCTGGATTCACTGAAAACACTAGCAGTAACTTTTGCAGGGCTGGAATCTCTCACTCTTTTCTGTACATAGAATTCTATCTTAAGCATGTGATACTTCTGAATACATCTCAAGCTTAAATTCAACCGGCCTTTCTTATTTCACTTTTTGGTATTGGATGGATTTAAACCAAGACAAATGCTTGCAACCATTAGTAAAGTCTTAAACACAGTAAATACACTGAAATAAAGCAAATATTCAGATTGGAAATTCCACTAACTCAATCAAAGATATAGACTGAAAATCTTACAAACAAAATAATATTTGCTATCATTTATATAATATATATATATTCACACATTATATAGACTTAAAATTCCCAGCCATAGAGATCTTATAAACCAAAGTCAATTTACATAAAACTTAAGTATAAACCTATCTCTAAGTTTACAGGGTTGTAATTACAGGTTCTATGCTTTAAAGAAAACATCATCAAGGCAACATGATTCTTTCTCAGCCTGTCAAAACACAGGTGAGACCCATATTAAACGAAAAACTGGGGAACAGGGAAATACTAGGGGATATATGAACTTCTTTTCTGTAAGAATGAAAAACATTTTTTCTAAAAAAAAAAAATAGTTACCAGAGGGTAATATCCTGACAGGATTTGTAGAGCTAGATTGGTACTCATGACACCTCACAGCTGCAACTAAGACACTTTGGGGTGGTTTTCCCTGGATATAAGTTATGATATAAGGTATACTGACCTTACACTAACCAATACATCAAAGATCTAATAACCTTTCTGAATGATCTGTTGGTTAAGCTAAATTGCATTAAACAAACTCAAAGCAGAAATGTGAATTTGCTACCAAGTTCCAGTTTCCTATTTTGAGAGATCAGAACTACTTGGTTTTCCCAAAGAGCGGTATATTCTTCATTGCTTTTGCGTGTGAAACACAGTGTGAAACATAAACAAAGATCTCTCAAAGGGACAAGAGACATGTTTAAAAACCAAATTACACTGTAAGACTCTCCTCCCCACTTGAATATTGAAAAACAAGGGACAGTACTTGTTTGAACCCCTTTTCTTTTTCTAAAGCAAAAGGGGAAACATAACCCCCATTTCAGAAAAGGGAAAAAAAGAAAGCTCAAGGGAACTACAGGACAGTCAATCTCACCTCTGTGCCTTGGAAGATCATGGACCAGATCCTCCTGAGGCCTCTAAGTGCTAAGGCACATGGAAAATGTGGAGGTGGGTGGTGGCAACCAACATGGCTTCACCAAGAGCAAATCATGGCCTGACAAATTTGGTGGCCTTTTATGATGAGTTCACAGCATCGGTGGATAAGGGAAGAGCAACAGACATCATATACCTGGATGAGTGCAAAGCATCCTGTATGACATCCTGATCTCAAAATTGGAAGGATACGTATTTGATGGATGCGTCACTCGGTGGATAAGGCATTAGCTGGATGGTTGCACTCAGAGAGTAGTGTTCAATGGCTCGATGTCCAGATGGAGAACAGTGATAAGTGGTGTTCCTGAGAGGAGGACTGTCAGCAAGTTTGCTGATGACACAAAACTGGGAGGAGTGGCTGACAAACCAGAAGGCTGTCCTGCCATTCAACGAGACATAGACAGGCTGGAGAGTTGGGCAGAGAGAAATTTATTCAAACAAGGGCAAGCATTGAATCTTGCATCTGAGAAAGAACAACTCCATGTACCAGTATAGGTTGCGGACTGACATTTTGGAGAGCAACGTATGGGAAAGGGACATGGGGGTCCTGGTGGACAGAAGGATGACCATGAGCCAGCAATGTGCCCTTGTAACCAAGAAGGCCAATGGCATCCTGGGGTGTATTAGAAAGGGTGTGGTTAGTAGGTTGAGAGAAGTACTCCTCCTCTACTCTGCTCTGGTGAAGCCGCATCTGGAATATTGTGTCCAGTTCTGGGTCCCTGATTCCAGAAGGACAGGGAGCTGCTTGAAAGAGTCCAGCACAGAGCCACAAAGATGATGATTTCCTCCCTTATGAGGAAAGGCTGAGGGAGCTTAGTCTCTTTAGCTTGGAGGAGACTGAGGGGCAACCTCATTAATGTTCATAAATATGTAAAAGACAAGTGTCAGGAGGACAGAGCCAGACTCTTCTCAGTGATGTCCAATGATAGAACAAGGGGCAATGGGTGCAAGCTGGAGCATAAGAGGTTCCACATAAACATAAGGACAAACTTTTTCGCTATGATGGTGACAACACTGGAAGAGGCTGCCCAGAGAGGTTGTGGAGTCTTCTTCTCCGGAGACATTCAAAACCCACCTGGATGCATTACTCTGTGACCTACTCTAAGGAATCCTGCCCTGGCAGGGGGGTTGGACTAGATGATCTCTAGAGGTCCCTTCGAACACCCAACATTCTGTGATTCTATGACATGCCAAAAAACTCTTTGCAACTGGAATTCAAGCTCACACTCTTCAGGAACAGCATCATAGCAGGAACAGAATCATAGAATCATAGAACTATAGAATCATATAATGATAGAATGGTTAAGGTTGGAAGGGACCTTAAAGATCATCAGGTTCCAACCTCCCTGCTATAAGCAGGGACACCTCACACTAGACTAGGCTGCACATCGCCTCATCCAACCTGTCCTTAAACAGGGAGGGGGCTTCTGCAACCTCCTTAAGCAACCTTGGCAATATGATATCTTTCAGATTAAAAGCTTGAAAGTGTAGCTTTCTTGAACCATCCCAGTGGGGCCATTCTCTCTCTTCTGTCACTATCCACAGCCTATAATGTTCTGCCCACCTGCTTTAGCTCCAGGTGAGCTCTTCCTTAGCCTGTCAGAAATCATTATAAGGCCAAACCATGAAGAAAGATAGAGCACAGCCTATACCACTCTTGATTTTTGGTTTGTGTGGCACCTGTGAAGAATATTTAGGATTAAATGAGCATGCCTAGCTCATGAGCACTGACAGAATAGAAAATCAAAATGAGTCACTGGGCATATATGTTTTGTCTGTGTGACTGGAATCATTTTCTTAGATTATAAGAGTACTGTAGGAAGCCAGAAGACATATCACTACGCCAGGAGTCTGTGAGGAATGGAAATGTTAATATAAGACAGCAAGTAACGTCCAACCTGAGGAGAGTTTTCTACCCATGTCCTTGACTTCTCTTCCATCATTAGTATTTCAGTGCTGCTCTCCTTAGTCTTCTTGCACTACAAACACATTCTTTCACGTTTTGTTACTGCCTGTGACTGGATGTCCAAAGAGGCTCAGCTTAGCTCTGGGAGCAGGTCCCAAAGAAGGCCATGCTCTTCTCAATATTAGCTCAGGTAACAGAGATACACAGTCAAGCTAAAGAACAGATTTGCAGAAAAGTGCATGTTCCTTATTACCAAGTGGTGATGCCTGACTCTTCTTCTGCAGAGAGGTAGTCTGCAGCTGGGGCATTAGTGTTATATTGACCTGATTATTGGTTGTCTCAGCTGGGCTGTGCTCTTGCAACAAAGAAAAAACAGCTCATAGCTGTGGATTGTCACAGCTGTGGGTTTTCATAGCTGTCCTGTCGTCCCTGAATATATTCTTTGGCTGTGTTATAACCCTCCTGCATGTCCTCTAGCTTAATCTGATACTGATCATTGGCTGGTTTTGACTGTGCTGCATCAAAAAGACAACGCTTTAAGGATTCACTTGTAGGAAAAAACAAACAGGGTCATCAAAGCCATCATTGTTAACACAGTGATTGGTTGTACTGCTGCAGTGGCAGAATCTGAAAGACCTGCATAAATACTCAACTCTGCATTCTGATGTGAAGATGCTTCTTGCAGTTCAAAAATATTTTCACGTTAAAATTATTTTTTGCATCTTGTGAATCCTTCCCAACATTATTAATGGCACTTAGAAAATAAGGGACTTAAATTACTAGATAAATGTGGCTTTAATTTATTCATGACAGTAGCATGACAGCAGACATCATCTCTTGAAAGAACATTTGTTACAGTTTCCTGACAGAATTACGGAATGGCTAAAAGTTGTTCTCATGCGTTAATCTTTTGTAAAGAGATCTAAACTGTGAGAAGAGATTTGAATGCACATTTAGTAAAAGCATTATGCCTTTTGTAATGTTGTGTTTGAAGGAAGCAGACATAGGAGAATTGATTGAAATTACAGTCTTATGCAAGAGATTATGGATTCTGCAAATAAAAAGTCCAGGAGAGAATGAAAGGTCCTCATAACTGGTATTTAAGTCTTTGGAACATGATGTAAGCCAAAGACTAACTTCTCCCTCATACAAAACACTTACTCAAGAAGAACTTAAGAAATATGTGTGTAATTAATGAAATATGGACTTTTTCAAGGAAATATTCATTATTTTCAGTCTCATTGCAGTCCATTGGAGACATAGACAATACACGGAACTGCTTTCATGAGCCGAGGCTTCTGAAAGATATTTAGAGATTAGTACTGAATTAGATACAGGCATCACAAATCCAGAGCTTATTCTGCATGTCTCAGAAAGGTTAGTTATGAGAAAAAGTCTCTCTCGTTATTTGCTTTTGAAGGTAATGCCATGACACAAGTCACCAGGTGTCATTTTTTCATCCGTTAAGAATATAAATAATTTCTCTTTTTTAACAATTATTTCTTAATTTATAATCAATTAATCCACAATCCATGATGTTAAACTCCAATTGTCAGCACAGAGCTTGTGGGGAAAAAAACTGAAACAGCTAAAATTCAGAAAAGGAATATTGGTATCACCAGTTCAGTCTTGGGGGTGGACAGAGGCAGAAGGTGGGATTTCTCAATGAGTCTTAAATATGTTTAAAACATATATATCTAGCAAAGGTGATACAAATACTTTTTTTCACTTTCATGTCCAAAAAGCAACATATTTTCTGCTCAGAAATGCAGCTAGTCACACTAGTCCATACCTTTACATAAACTGAACTGTGTGATCTTGGTCTGATAAGCAGTCACAAAGAAATTCTCAATGACTCTTCTTCAACAGCGTATTAAGCATATGAGACTGAAAAGATGTTTAGTTGATGTTTCACTTTTCAGTGTTGAGGTTCTGTTTCAAGGTCCTATTTCTAATACTAGTTTTGTTTGGTTGAGTGAATGTATGTGAGCGTATATTACTTACAAATATGTGTGTATATCATAGAATCATAGAATCATAGAATCCTAGGGGTTAGAAGGGACCTCAAAAGATCATCTAGTCCAACCCCCCTGCCAGAGCAGGGTCATCTAGAGCACATCACACAGGAATGCATCCAGGTGGGTTTTGAATGTCTCCAGAGAAGGAGACTCCACAAGCTCTCTGGGCAGCCTGTCCCAGTGCTCTGTCACTCTCACAGTAAAAAAATTTTTTCAAATATTCACCTTGAACCTCCTATGCTCCAATTTACACCCATTACCCCTTGTCCTATCACTGGTCATCACTGAGAAAAGCCTAACTCCATCTCCCTGACACTCACCCCTTACATATTTGTAAACACTGATGAGGTCACCCCTCAGTCTCCTTTTCTCCAAGCTAAAGAGACCCAGCTCCCTCAGCCTTTCCTTGTAAGGGAGATGATCAACTCCCTTAATCATCTTTGTGGCTCTGCGCTGGACTCTTTCCAGCAGTTGCCTGTCCTTCTTGAACTGAGGGGCCCAGAACTGGACACAATACTCCAGATGCAGCCTCACCAATGCAGAATAGAGGGGGAGGAGAACCTCTCTTGACCAACTAACCACACCCTTTCTAATGCACCCCAGGATGCCATTGGCCTTCTTAGCCGCAAGGGCACATTGCTGGCTCATGGTCATCCTCCTGTCTACCAGGACCCCCAGGTCCCTTTCACCTACACTGCTCTCCAGCAGGTCAGCCCCCAACCTGTACTGGTACATGGGGTTTCTCTTCCCCAAATGCAAAACTCTACACTTGCCCTTGTTGAACTTCATTAGATTTCTCCCCGCCCAACTCTCCAGCCTGTCCAAGTCCCTCTGAATGGCAGCACAGCCCTCCAGTGTGTCAGCCACTCCTCCCAGCTTGGTGTCATCAGCAAACTTGCTGAGAGTACATTCTATACCCTCATCGAGGTGGTTGATGGAGATGTTGAACAACACCGGTCCCAGTACCGACCCCTGAGGGACTCCACTAGTCACAGGCCTCCAACTAGATTCTGCCCCACTGACTACAACTCTCTGCCTCCTTCCTTTCAACTAGTTCTTGATCCACCTCACTACCTGATCACCAAACCCATTCTTGATCAACTTATCTACAAGGATGCTGTGGGAGATGGTGTCAAATGCTTTACTGAAATCAAGATATACCACATCTACCGCTCTACCATCATCCATCCACTTAGTAATTTCCTCATAGAAGGCTATGAGGTTAGTCAAACATGATTTACCCTTGATAAAACCATGCTGACTGTTCCTGATGACCCCCATGTCCTTGATATGCCTAGAGATAGCGACAAGAACAAGTTGTTCCATCACCTTTCCAGGGATGGAGGTGAGGCTGACCGGTCTATAGTTACCCGGGTCCTCCTTCTTGCCCTTGTATGTAGCAATATGGTTATATGTAATATATCTTTCATATGTGTGTGTGTGTGTGTGTGTGCATATGTATACGTTCAAATATGCCCTTGAGTCTAAATTAACCCAGCATCCAAATTATTGGTGTATGGTATGTTAGCACATGAATATGGGCTTTGGGAAACCTGATAGACAGTAGGAACCTGTGTCCCGCACAGTAAATCTTGGTGCCTGGCTGAGGATTTGCCCTCTGATCAGATGCAGCCTTATTGCTCCACTCACTTGACCCTGTAAAGCTTTGCGACAGACTTCTGTGCATTTTGAATACCTCACTACAAGAACATTGAAATGCTGGAGCGTGTCTAAAGAGGACCAAAGCTGGTGAAGGGTCTGGAGCACAAGTCTTATGAGGAGTGTCTGAAGGAACTGGGGTTGTTTAGCCTGGAGTAAAGGAGACTGAGGGAGACCTTATCACGCTCTAGAGCTACCAGAAAGGAGGTTATAGCGAAGTGGGCCTTGGTCTCTTCTCCCAAGTAACAAGTGATAGAACAAGAGGAAATGTCCTCAAGTTGTGCCAGAGGAGGTGTAGACTGGATACTAGGAACAAATTCTTCACCAAAAGGGTTGTCAAGAATTGGAACATACTGCCCAGGAACGTGTCAAAATGACCATGCCCAGAGGTCTCTAAAAGATTTGTAGATGTCTAGAATTCAGTAGAAAAGTACAATTTGCTGTTCTGATGTGCTATGACTGCTAGCCTTAATTATGTATATTTGGTTTTGATGGTCACATGAAGAGAATTGGAAACATCTAGGGAGATTATATGTAACAATCTTTTACTGGTCCTCCAACATTTAAAAGGTCTGAGAGAGCTGCTAGATTATTTTCATTTGTTAAATTATTTGTGTCTTTAATGGGTTCTTTTCACTTTTTCTGGCATTAATATAAAAAACACAATTCCGTGTCCTGTGTCCCTCTTCCAAATAACATTGCTATATATAAGTAAATATATGTAAACATCATCATAAAATACATATGAGAAGTAAAAAAAAGGTTAAGACATTAGATCCAGCCCATAAGATGTAGTTACACAGTGCTCCCCTTTCATATGACTGTTACACCTTTGTAATTTACCTCTGAAGAGTCAAGCCTCACCCAAGGCTTTACTGCTGACTTCTGCCCCAGCTTGTCTGGAGCACATCAGTTACAGAATTGGCACCACTGTCCTCTGAACACTCTACATGGATAGAGCTTGAAATGAGGAAATAATTCCCTCTACCTTAGTATTGTTTTTGCTTTCCCTATTAAATATATTACAAATTTTAACTCCATTTCACACTGTGCCCACATAAAATGAAGAAAATTCTAGTCCTTGCTGGAGCTTGCTAGTCTTAAAAGTGTAGAGTCTGTGCTTCTACTATCTCTCTGGAAGCTGTATGATGTAGATAATATTGTTGACCTGTCTAATGTTGTTAAATGGTCCCTCCTAGTCTGTTTATATTTTTCCTGCCAAGCTGGGATCAGAACTATGACCTTTTGCCCCACCTCATATGTCTAAGCCTTAACTTGTCAATCATACCAGATTTTCTGCTTTTGCTGTGTTTCAGCAAGGTTATTATGGTGCACTAAAGCCGTAAACCCACTTACTCTCTTGTGGAAGTCCAGCATATATGGTACTACTGTCTTCTCTGATGCTTCCAGCATGATTTTCTGCTTGTCCCTTGCAAGATCAAGGAGCTCTCTCACCCTCTTGCAAACAGGAGCATGTAGGGCATAAGCCCATGGTCTCTTCTGAGATTCCTTGACATGCAAGCAGAGAGTGGCGTAGTTATTTGTCTTCTTATGCTTACTTATCCTTACTTTTGGATTTGTAAGTCTCAACATGAAAACCCCTCCTCAATCTCTTGCCTTCAGATTGCTGGTGATGATATAGGAAGACTGAGAAGCTTCAGTCCCAACATAAATTCCAGAGTACTTTAAGAGTTCTCACACACATTTGTGTTTGTAAATTTCCTGATTAATTTTCTTCTTAACCTATCTCAAGGGCCTTCCCATTAAATGGTGTATAATTCAGAATGTACTCAAGAAGATACAAAAGATTTTGTTCTGAAATACAGTAGAAATGATTCAACAAAACAGCACCTTATATTATCTGTGATAAAAAATAGACTAAATGGGAAACAATGTCTCTGCTACTGGTATTGTCTCTTAACAGTGGACACTACCAGATGAAGCAGAGGACATTTTAACACTGTAATATACAATTTGCTTTGTTTATATGAAGTTTATTATAGCTCCTATCATAATATTTGTTGAAGCAGGAATCTCTCACTAAAAAAAATAATCTTCATTTTTTATTCTTTTTTTAAAATTGATTTCAATAATTTTTGTTTTAACTAAAGAAGCAGCCTTGCTGCTGTTAATTGAAAGTTAGTAACATCAAGGAGAAGTGTAAGGCAGAGTAACTGTCATAAAGGCCACATTTCCTTCTCAGCTATTGGAGTTCTTTCTTTTCTACTTCTTTTAATCTAATCTTCCAAGGTATTTAAAAATATATAGTACACATTGTACCAATATCTTGGAGAAAAGAAATGCTGGCAAAATCTCACAAAATAGGAATGCTTATGTCATATTACATTATTTTTTTACACGTCTGAACAAACATTCTATTAATTTTGTCTTGTATAAACTTGTGAGGGTCTTGATTCTAAACAATAGATACACTTTAATTTATTTCTGGGCTTTTCTTTACACATCTAGAATGCATTTTATTTATCTTGAGTCTTTTAAGGTACTATTTTGAACAAGTGCTTAAGAAGAGTCACATCTATACTTTTAATCTTTTAATCTTCTGATTATGCAGCTTAATTTCACATCAATAAATTTTGCCATGCAATAATTGAAAGACATTTTTAATCTGAAGAGAAAAGTGAGATCTTATTCAGTATAAAATCAGACTGGCATGGTAACATTTGGATTGATTATTTTTTTGTTAATTTTAGAAGACTTACCTTCCAAATTAATTTAAGGTTACTGTGTTCGTTGATACTGGTTTTTAATGTGACAACTGTGACGTGCATTTCCACAACAGATGGATTAATGTCACTTTTTAAATTATTGCTTCACCTAGACAGGTGTTTTCTGTATATGTTTGACAAGAAATTAAACATTGCTCCAGATGTTTTGTTTGTAGAAAAGCCAGTTAATTTTATTAGAACATGTAATCACAGATCATCAGCGTAATAGAAATACAGTCTATGCAAAGCAGAGATATAACAGAACTTCTTAATGTGGAAGAATCTATACATGAGACCAAGCTACACAGTTTCTTAGGTGAAACCTATAAATGCATTGATGTGACATGCTATGTTTTCTGAATTTAGACTGAAAGCCATGTTACTTGCTTACCTGAAAGAATTTTCACACAAGACAGTTACTTTTTATTGGAGAATATTGATAGTATATACTCTTCCTGATGGTTATCCACCAATATACCATCTCAATAACATAAGGCAGAGTTTAAAAACAGTATATTAGAAATTATAAGAGATTCGTGTATAAAGAGTCCAGCGCTGTTTTCGTGCTTGGTACTTTATCCTTACACTAACCTAGGCCTGCATATATTCACAAGTAATTGCTCTGCTTGTAATGTATGCACTAAGATCTTTTATACAAAGCTTTGAAATCATTACAGGCCTAGCTTTTCTTCCATTAAGATTAGCTATAGATTTCTCATTAATTATTACATCAGATTTATTAATCATTAATAAATTAGATCTCTGTGTTTTGTCACAGACCTCTTGGGCCTCATGAAGCAGGTGAAGAAAAAGCTTGAATGAAGCCCTGGTGATTTCAGGGTAAATGAAAAAATATTAATAATTTTTTACTTTGAAATATTAGTTTATGTATATGGACTAATAACAACTTAAGCCCCTGTGTTGATTGATGTTTTTTGTTGGCCCGTCACCTCATTGTACAGAAGTTTGTTTTAATGAGTTTCTCTAATGAATATTTTATATTGATACTTGGATGAATGGCATATGGTAAATGCAAGGTAAATTACAGCTCTTTAAATAAATATTTTTCATAAATTATTTATTTTGTGATGCCTGTATTGGTTAGATGTCATGTCAGATGAAGACTGGAAATTATTTACTCTAATACTTCTTTGAGAGTTGAAAAAGTAAAAGACTTTTAATTATTAACAAGCTTCCAATATACTCGTATAATTTATGGGAAACTGCCATAAATTGTGTAAGATTACAATTTTGTGAGGACAGTTTTATTTGTATCATGCAAAATATAATAATCTCTTGTGTCTTTACAGGAATTTTTATTTATTCATACAAAAAATATTGTACTGTTCATGCTAAAACCTATTTTGATAAATTTCTGGCTTCCAAAGGCTTATGAGTTCTTGTAGACTGATATTATATCCATTATAAGATCCTGATTATTTTTAATGGTGCCAAAACTTAAAGCTAATAATCAACAAGAATGTACATAGTGAATTGAGTGCCCCTGGTTTGTTTTGTAGTCCAAGACCTTTGCAAATGAAGCTGCAGAACATAGCTATTTCAATTTTTAGTAACAACCCTGTTAAGATCCCCAGTAATTCCCACTGTTACTATTTTTTCTGAAATTAGAGAAAGCCCAGGGCATTTTTAGAGCTCAACCATTTTTTTTTCAGATATGCCAATGCCTACTGTTTGAAAAAAACCATACATATGCAAGACAACCACTAGAACATATGAACAAAATACAACATTGGCTAGATACCATAATCTTTAAATATGTAATGGTAGGGATTAATATAGTTTGTTTGTATCCACCTGAAGGTAACAATTTAGCCAAAAATGAGATAATTTAACTTTAGACGTCAGAGACTCGGCATACTCCTTCAATACTAGGAGCCAATTTCATAACTTAAATTCCACATACTTTCTAGGATAAACAGAGCAGAGTCTTCAAAAACTGTAAGTAAGTCACATTTGTTTTCAAGGGATTTTTATAAATCTTTAACCTAAATTTATACTTCAGGGCATAATTCTGATGTGGAACATTTTCTCATATACTTATTTGTACATATATAGTGGTCTACTTTGAACACTGCTCAGGAAGGTGTAAAAATGCATAATTTAGTCTTTGGTAAGTAAACAAAACATTTTGAAATTACTAATATATAATTGCTTTTACATAAGTCTTCAATCTATAAAAATGGTATATAGTGGATATTGATCTTTCAAACTAAGCAAAAGTGTTACGGCATTTCATGTTATGTAGTAACACTTTCACTGGCATGAGTGGCATGTCACATAATTGGGTTTTCAATTGAGTTGAATCTCAGTCTAGTGACCAGTTCAAACTGACCTAACTTATGGATAAAAGCTGGAAGAGGGGAGATTCAGGTTTACTGTGAGCATGGTGAGACACTGGAACAGGTTGCCCAGGGAACGGGTTGAAGCCCCATCCCTGGAAGTGTTCAAGGCCAGGTTGGATTGGGTGCTGCGCAACCTGATCTAGTGGGGAGGGATCCCTGCCCATGCAGGGGGTGTGGAACTAGGTGATCTTTAAGGTGCCTTCCAACCATTCTATGATTTTATGATTCTATGATTTTTCTTTACAGTTTTCTTCAAGAAAAGCTGGTGTTCATTTGTCAGGGACACAGTATGACATCAGTTACAACTGATATTTTGAGTTGACTCAAGTATGTTTTGGAATAATAATAACATTTCCTGTTAGAATTGAACTCCTCACATCATGGCTATATTGGACTAGAAATCGTGTCTATAAAAAGAAAAAAAAAAAAGCAAAAAAAAAAAAGCATTTAATTCCAGGCATTTTTAAAGTTCTTTGTCTTAATTTTATTCCAATGTTTGAGCTATGATCCTGTGTGATTTAACAGCACTAAAACCACACAAGAATAACATTCTCTGTGTCTACTTCAGAACTTAGCTGAACTCCAGAAAATAAGAACTATTCAGAACATGTTAATCCATATTCCCAGTTAAGAAGAAATCAGTGGTGTGGAATCAAGTGTATGATATTGAATATTGTTTTATTTTGCATGTACACCAGCTCTGCAAAATAATGGTTGCAGACAGTAGGCCATCCCTTCAGTCCAACATTGAAACATTTATCCAGAGCTGTAGTTCTCCTTTTTTAATAAATCAACACACAAATCAGAGACCACAGCCAAAAACAAACAAACAAACAAACCAAAAAAAGCCAACACTGAACAAAACAACAATAACAAAAAAAACCACCACCACAAAACAACCAAAACCAATGAAACCAAAAATCAACAAAACAACCCAACAAAACAACAAAAACAAGCCTATTTTAGTATTTTTGGAAATTTCTTTAACCAGATCACTAAACACCAAACCAACAATGTGTAAGATATTTCCCCAAAACTGAACTTAACTCATATTTTAAAGAAAAAAAGAAGTTTGAAGATTATCTCTAAAAGCCATAGATAATTATTACAATATTACTGTGAATATTTGTCTTAGAAACTACTCAAAGAAATGGTACACTTCATACATTAATGATGCCAAAAATTCAGGCAGCCATGCTTATGGAAGTCAAATATAAGCTGTTTTCTGTCCTATTTCTTTATTTTTCACAACTATATCTCCTTTCCTGAAGAATGCTGACTCGTATCTATGCCCAACAGTTCTCCTAGTTCCAATACCTTTCAAAAATTACACTTCATATTGGAAAATTCTGCTTCAAAGATGGACTGTAGTTTTCTGTTATTACATGCTGATTCTTAGAACCTGAGTTCCTATTCTATCTTTAGAAACCTCAGTAACATTAGTAGCCTTATCTTTTTGTAAATGTTATTCTATTTAAGTTTTTGATTTTTCTTCTCCTGGATTCTACTAAGTAAAGAATCCCATTCCAGTAAGTACAAAAATCTCACTCATGAATGTGCATGCATAAACTAGTGATGAGTATGTGTTACAGGTCCCCCTCTGTGCTGGATCCACAGGAAATATATGTCTGTTATAGCCACAGCTACAGGGGATTGGTTTGTTTTCTCAAGCTGTAGTAGTTCATGCTGTTAGCTCTGGAGGTGCCTGGTGTAATCTACAGTGAGTTATCCAAGATGGTATCTGTTACACAAATCCACAGATGCCCACACAAGCATGTTCACTGAACATTTATGTTGCATGTTTCTGCACCATAGACTTGAAGGTTGCATCAGACTTTGGGTGGAAAAGCAGCTGTGGAGGAAATATGAGAAATTACTCTGTCTCTTATTCTCTCATGTGGAATGGGTCTGCAGGTGCCATTCCCTTCCAGCACTCATTCTGGAGTATCACCTTTCCCTCACTCTCTGCATCGTCATTATTTCTGACCAGAACAATTCAACAACCTAATAGTTCTTAGCAATGAACTCTAGGGATACTTTGCCATCAAGAGAAGACTTTGAAGTAGAGCTGGTAGCTCTGCTGGAAACTACTCTGTCTCCAGAGTCAAGTGTGCTACTGTTCAGAGAGCTTTCTGTGCTGGTAAGCACTTGTAGTTTTGCCATCAGGGGCTCCTTA
Source organism: Apus apus (assembly GCF_020740795.1). Lineage (NCBI taxonomy): Eukaryota > Metazoa > Chordata > Aves > Apodiformes > Apodidae > Apus > Apus apus. The sequence continues at coordinate 125,493,710 of NC_067283.1, forward strand.
GCCTGTCAGACCTAGATTGTCACTTGTGTCAGGAAGCACTTTTCACCACAGTCAGAAGGCATTACAGAGAGAGAGCAGATATTGTGAAGAGGTATGATGGGACAAGAAAAGGGGTGGAGGGTTGAAACAGGGAAGTGTTTGGAGTAATGAAAAAGACTGGGATGGAAGGGGCAGGGAATTTGGAACTGGCATTTATCTACCTCATTTTTATCTATGATTAATGACCCCCTCATGCTCTGGGGACAGGAGGGGGTCACACAACATGGCTAGAGGCCTTGCAGCACAACACATCCTACACCTAATCATTACACATATGCCTACAGGAAAGATTTAGCATCTTGGTGAGAACTGTGTGTTACTGGTGACTTTGTATGTGTGCTTGCATCCACCAGGGGTGAGACAGTGCTCCCTGTAGTCTGCTCTATGTAGACTCTTCATGGAGTTAGTAGCTAACAGAACAGCCAAGGAGCATTGCAAAGGAGATGTCCTTGACTGATATGCTTGCCTTTTGTTTGGGTTAAAAGATGTGCATGCATACATGCACATTTTGTTTCACAATGAATCTAGATACTTGAAAAAAAAATGTATTTTGGGTTGAAACTGAACAGATTAAAACTTGAATCAGGCAGAAAACACTCTGATGTATTTTCACTTCTGCAAGCGGAGTGCTCTGCTATGAAATGCTGTAACCCTTTCACCTATAATTGGTATCTGCTCTTACTTTGTTCACTATATCCTCTCCAAAAATAAGGTTACCTTATATTTAAAAGGCATGATATGCATGTAGGATATGCTGTTTCTGTCTAGAGTTGTAGACAAAATAATATAATTTGTTATATTCACAGTTACTAGGAGTGTCTGTTTATGACAACCTGTAAAGAAGTTGAAGCCCAGATTTCAAAGTCAAGCATAGCAGACTTTGGGAAAAAAATATTCTTAAAAAAAAGATTAATCAAGAGAATTAAGAAACAGCTCTAAACATCAATATCATGAGATTATGCAGTTTCTGGTAAAAAAAAAATAACTTTCACACCTGTGAGAGTTAGCTTTGGGACACAAGACATTGTTCAAATCAATGTGTTGAACATCAAGGAGGAAAGTTTTTATGTTGCTCTTCAGTATGTTCATAAAACATGGACAATTGCCACTTTTTTCAAAACACCAAGTTTTATTTTTTGCTTCTTTTTTTCTCTAATAAAAGGCCACACCCAAAGAGTTTTTCTGCTGTCTGTAATACAGAGAGATTAGTATTACATATTGACAAGTGTCTTATTACTTGCTGAAAATTCTTCTTCCTCTGGGTGTATTTATAAGATAAATACTTACCCATCTAGTACAATATCTCCATTTTTAAGGCATCTTTGTGCTATCAGAGTGGAAAGATGTCTGGACATTAGATTATTGTGCTCAATACCCTTAAATTATGCACTTGACTTTTAAAAGAATATAGAAACTGTTTTTAAAAATGTATTTAAGTTCAGCAGCAAGCTTTTGATGCCCCCGGACAGTATTTTAAGAACTCATTTGTTTGAGGGGTTTTTAATCTGGAGAAACTGAAAAGTTACACCTGCTGTGATGTCGTCAATCATGCCAGGAGGAAAAATAGTGGCATGATTTGTTATCTGTTATTTCCCTTGCTGTGGTGACTGTCTCCCAGTGCCAGGTCTCTCCTTAAGGCCATCACTTATAGGGACCGCTGTCTGTCAAAAGCACAGCCAACTTTAAGGGCTGCCTTTGTTGGAGCAGACAAATGAGTATGACCTTTAACAATAAAATAAGCACCTACTGAGAGAGATGAAACAGCAACTGAAATTAAGAACAGCATACGGCCATTTCAAACACTCAGGCAAAGTTAGGAGTTGAACTGTAACTTAATTATAAGAGTAAATGTGGCTAGATCTTGTCAATAATGAAACAGACATGGTCAGAAATATTGATTAGCAATGAGGATGAAAACTTATTTCATCCAGGAATCATCCTGCATTTCATTAATTATGAATGGGATTGATGGGGTTCATAAAAAAATGCGGAAGAGATTAAATTATAGCATTTAAAGGTTTATTGTTGTGTTTTTTTTTAAATAGGTTGCAGGTTGTCAGCGTAGAAATCGTTTATGAATATTCTAGGTGAGTGAGGAAACAAGATAAGAACATACTAAACCTTTGATTTACACTAATAGGTACTTCAAAAGATCTTCAGAAAAGAGCCTCTGCCTTGTTAGTCATTAGATGTAACATGGTCATTGATATTTTGTAGGGTTTCAAAGCATAGTCTAAGAATTCCAGGCAATGCATTGTAAAGACCACAGCAGAGTTTGTGGTTTGAAAGGCTCTTGTAACCCAATCTGGCAAGTGGTCAGTGGAGACCATCTTTTACAGAGAAACCCAAATCAATCCTATTGAGCACTTTTCATGTAATATAATATTCTGCCTGTGACAATAATGAAATTAGCCTATGGATTTTGTTTAAATATTGAAATGCCATTTGAATATTTAATTAAATACAGTACTCTATAGATATGCAGATTTTAGTGGTTTTCATAAAAAGAATATAATTGATTTTATTAACAGGTACTTGAATATCAACAAGTTAATAGTATTTTCTTCTGTTTCTTTTGTTAGACTCCTTGTTCATATTCAGATAGACCAGCCGAAGGAAAGCACTGAATGTCTTCAGCTCCTTCTGAGGTCAATAAGAATTGAGGACACTGAACAGAATGGAGGTGTTTAGTATCTCTAAGTAATTTAAAACATTAATGTATACATCCCAATCCTTAAATCACCACTCAACATTTTTTCTTTCATTTTGTAAGAGAAAACTTTTTTTTTTTTAATCTGAGTACATTCATTTTTTCCTTCTTGCTACTCTTTTCTGACTTACTGTGTCATTTGAATTCTTTGAGAAATGGTCTGTATACTATGTCTGTTTCCTATGTTCAGTTTGTTGTTGTTTTTTCCTAGAAAGTGTGTTTTATCTCATTTTCTCACGAAAAATAAAATCACTGTTTTTCAAGAAAAGAAAATCCCCAGAGATTTGAGTTCCAGTCTGAGAATCAGTTCAAGGTGAAATCTACTTGGTTTTTCTCAATATAGCCCCCAGTACAGAGATGCACATCAGGGGGGGGGAAAAAAAATAATAAAATAAATATATAACACAGAATTTTCTGTAATCAAAAGCTTTTGCCAGTCTTAAAGGCCTAACTTTTTAATAGTCCTGGAGTCTCAATTGTAATCATACTCTAGAGTGGTTATCCTTTCAGCTTAGGGTTAAAAAGCTTTGACAAAGCACCATAGGGAAGCTTGGATTGCCCTTACCTACATTGTGCCTAGCCTTGGGATAGATAAATACAGTCTCATTCTCTAATGCTACTGACTGCCTCCAGGAACACTAAATTTTAAGAGAGGAAAACATGAATCCTGTATTTCAAGAGCAGTGGAACTAAGCCATTGTTCACTCTCCTTAAAAAGGATATTCAGTGGCCAGTTCAGATTGCCCTAGGGACACCTAAAGCTGCATTAAGTACTTGTGAAAGTGAAAATCCACTGGGAACCCAATTCCAGTGTTTAAACCTCAGCAGGAGCAGTGGAGTTCCTAGCAGGGTTCACTTTTATATGTCTCTATAACCAGGTTCAAAACTTACTCTAAGTGCAGTAAGGATCTGCTATTCCAGCTAACTTATGGAAACACTATAAAGAGACAGCCTCTTAGAAAATCACTGACATGAAGAGAAAAAAGCAAACATTTATTTGACTACATCATGACAAAGGCAGGAGAAATGGTGGCTATTTAAAAACCAGCAGATCCTTTTTACAAGATTATGTACTTTATGCTTGACTAAGAATATTTTAAACACTGATCTTTGTTTTAATTGAGCAATGATAAGAAATCCAGGCTTGCTTCTGAGCTGTGTAATAAATAGAGCTGAGGAGAGAAAGCCATTCCATTTCACAAAAACTGGAGGATTTCCAACATTTCCTTTTATTTCACCTTGGATACTCCAGGGGGCCTATTGTTTTGAAACACTGCACATTCAGAATGGCCAATAGTTGAAAATTATCACTTTAACAAAAAAAAAATAATAAACAATACTTCTCATTCATGGGTTACTGGATCACTGAGGTCTGTTTGTTTGGAGATAACAGTAGCAGTTTCAAGAGCCGGTAACATTTTGATTGTTATTTTGAGACTTAAAATAAATGTAGATGCTGAAGTTCCTTCCTGATAAGATATATCTCAGCTATGGGTCCACTCGCCTCATTGCTATGCCGTGAAACCCATAGTGGGAATTGCTGTTACTGAGAGGGGAAAGAAGAACTGAATGGTCTCATCATCCTTTTACTATTTGAGACTGTCTCTTACCAGCTTAGTACTTCAGCCCAATATAGAACCAATATTTAAACATTTTTCCCTCCAGGTTTTGTGGCAGTTTCATTCACAAAATTGCACTGAACCAGCAATTTTTCTGCTGATAATGGATCGACCTTATTCATTTGTAGATCTGGATTCCTTTGCCCATACTTGTTCTTTCATTCTGACCCAGTGATTCTCAAGTATAAAGTGGCTATTAAAAGGCATTTCACAATTCCATCTTAAACTTCTCCTGACACTTTCTCTCTTGGTGACTCTGAAAAAGAATACCATCTTGCCTACAACTCAGGAACATAATCTATTCACATTCACCAGTTCCAGCCTTGCTTTATATTTTTTACTCCACTGTACATAAAGAGATTAACCTCTAAAATGCTACTTCCTATCCCTGCCCCTCTCAAAAAAAACCTGAACTAAACAAAACAAAAAACTTCTCCAAGCCTCAGTTTGCTGTTCTTCTCAAAAACTGATGAATGCATTCTTGTCCAACTCGTGAAAAATTATACTGGTCTATACCTCAACAACACCACCCCTCCCTTCTTTATTTCAATTAAATATAAGCTGTTATTGATTGCAAAACTCTTTATCTGGTCTATCACTTTCCTATCTGACTTTACCTATTCAGTAATGAGAGACTGACTTCTACTTCCCAGAAGTCCATGATATCTGTTCTCATTGCTTATTTGTTACATCTGCCATCTACTCTTCCACTTATTTCTGGGACTTGGGACATACTTCCACTGGTCATAAGTAAATATCAAATGTCTTCGAAAGCTCTCTTTCAAAATTTTCAGCAATGAAAATAAAAACACACTACAGGCTCAGGTATCCTCAGATCAAAGTCTACTATGCTGAAAAATTCTGTTCCCCACCCCACCTCCACCCCCCTTTGTGTAAACCTTATCTGCTGTGTTTTAAGGCCCTTGAATGAATCAGTGGACACTGCTTTGCTATGTTTATGTAGCACTCAGCACAACAGTGTCCTGGTCTGTGATTCAGGCTGCCAGGTACTCTGGTAATGCAAATAATACATATAAGTGGAGCACATGCTCCTTGGGCACAAACCACATGTGAGGTAAATAGGATTACATTCTGCAGGTTAAAACTAGCCTACTATGGTAATACAAACATGTACACCAGCCACATGACCCAAGGGGATATTCTTGACTGCCTCTTGATAACACAGGCTACAGAGCAGTTGTCTGACCAAAGGAGAACTAAGCTGCTCTTGAATTTCACACCTTAAAACATCAATGCTACTGAGGCAGGAGAAATTTCCCGTTAAATGATTCACAGACTTAATCCCTTTGATATTCGATTGGCTGACCACAACTTAGCACAGCATGCTGCTGGAATACATCTTTAACTCTGACTCCCAGAAAGATCTCATTCCCACTGGAATCGTGGTGCAGAGACAGGGATTAAAACCAGATCTCACTGAGATGGCAGGAAAGCACAAGGCTGAGACCGGCAAGGTCTGGTTTATAAACTCCTGTCTCTGACACATTTTAGAACTCTTTCTTTGAGTTAGTCTTGGAGAAACTATTTAATTCCTTAAGGTTTTAGTTCTTCATCTCTGAGTCAGTGATGATAGTTTTTCATTCTCTTTCCATGTGCCTTTGCTGTTCATCAGGCTGCAAGCTATTAAAAATAGGAGCTACAAAGCCCTGAATGCTTATCTTTCCGAAGATGAAGCCTCTATGATCTATCAAAATACGTATGTTAGGGTTATAAATAAAGCTGAGCAAAAAATTTCATTCTTCTAAATATGGACAGAAATTAAGGGGGAACAAAAAAAAGGAAAAAACTATTATCATATTTAAAGTGTAGCTGTATACACCATGTGTCCATATTGAAAAAGACAATTTTTCTCTATGCATTGCTAGGGGATATGATGTGAATGCTACAAAACCCTATTCTACATAGAACTTCCGAGCAATCTTCTGACTTTTCTTTCCTCTGCAATACATCAATTGTGCCTGCTTCAGCTTTCAGTAGAATCAAGGGGTTTTATTGGCCACTATTATATTGCTACAGAAACATGTACTATGGGCAATTTCAGCTGCTTAAAAATCACCCCTGAAAATGTGGTTAACATTCCCAGACTTTCCTGAGCCACAAATAAAGGACTGTTAAAAAAAAAAAAAAATCACACTAGATAAAACCAAAGAGGCATAAGACTTCAGAGCACTGTCACATTTTACACTGTCTGTACTGTTAAGTCACTGCCAGAGCCCTCGCTTGCCGTTGTTGTTGTCAAACTTCAAGCCCCACATGTGGAGCCACTCATCCCAATGCCCTTGGTGCCTCTCAGGCACAGAGACAAACTTTACAGCGCAGATAAAGTTGCATGGGGAGTTTCTCCCAACTGTGTTGCACGGATGAGTTGCTGATATTTGTTTCCATCCTTGGGAAGTATGAATTTAAAGGGCTTTCTGCAAGCTGAGACTGGTGCTTGCTGCATCCCAGGAATGGAGGCAGGGAGGAGCCCTTAAACAAGTGGGCTCTGGTCTTACACAGTAAGCAGCAATTAACTGCATAGCCTTCCAGTTGAGGCAGAAACCCAAATACAAGTCCACGCCTTTTCTCTTCCAGTCTTGGGAAGCAACAAGCATCCAGTTCATGAGGGTAGTATGCTGTTACCTGACTTCTCCCAGAGCGAAAGGTGAACACTCACAAATGGGTGGTCATACTCATAGTTACTGCTTCTGCATTGAGACTAGCATCCCTCGATATTCGAAGGTACCAGGTGCTTGTCTTAGCACTACTAATTGCTACCTATCAAAGGATATTGGTGTTGGCTTTCTAAGTGGTTTGGGTTTTTTTTTTGTCCTGCCTTCCATTTCCTCGGTGGGCTTCAGTGACCCCCAAGTACTCAGCTAAGGGGTGATAGTGTGACCCGGCAATGTGGTAATCACTTGGTCTCTGGCTGGGGGTAGTGTTAAAAAGGTAACACTAATCAGTGTTTCTTGCTTCTCAGATTCTGGCACCTGATGCCTCATGGCTGAAACTGCAGTACACAGGTGCAGCAGGCCAGTTGGTTTGCCAGGCTTGAAGGCAAAGTATCTTTCCTGAGTAATAAATTCAAAGTCCATATAGCTATTGTTAATATAATGGAAGACTCTAAAAACACTGACTGAGTAAATATCTGTGCCTGTATAATTAATCATTTTCTCTACAATGTGACAAGCAATGAATGGATTCACAATAGGCTTTCTTTAATACCATTTCTGTCAGAGATACCACAAATTTTTGGCCATCACTGCAGAATATTCCTGCAATCCTGTCATATTGTGTCTTATAACCTATATTATTTTTAACATTAATATTGAGACAATAGACCGAATTTTGTCATTCTTCATCTAAAGGCACCAAAGATAATTATTAAAATATATCTTTGTGAAGATAAAATCTTAAAATGCACAATCTAGTGATGGGCTATATAAAATGGATGAATAGGCTTCCCATAAATATTACACTGTTTCCCCTTTGTGCATAGATAAAAGCACTTTTCAAACCATATTGTTTTTAGATGGTTAAAGAAGACAAAGGTAAAGGGACAATATCACGTAGTCACTGATGGAGTTGGAAATAAAAATCTGACTCTGTTTTATACTTGTTTAAGTTGATCACAGCTGCTTTGATCATTGTAATCCAAGGGTAGCATACATGGATTTTGCATTTTAACTGGGGAAAGTGCCTCTGAAATATGCCTTTTGTGGAACTGCTGAGCAAAGAGAAACAGCCAAGAGAGAGCAGCACCTAAATCTGTCCCTCCTTCACTGGTGCTATGAACTTCTTTTGCAATCTACCTCTCTAAAGAAAAAACATGCAAAAAAGGCAAAACTTCTACATTTTATAATAGCCCAAGCATATTAATCTTAGCTTCTTTGGTCTTGTTGCTAGTTCAGCCTTGTTAATGAAGCATGTCCAGTTGAAAGTGATTTAACGAAGCCACAGATGATAATTTGGAATTCCTGAAGATGTAAACAAAGAGGATTTGAAACCATATGGACAAAAATCCTCTTAGGCCAAGAAATACTTCCAAAATGGTATGTGTTGGTCAGATGCAGCTGTAGTGATGTCACCTGTGATTTCGCCTAAGGCACTGCTGATGTATTTTAGGAATACTGAAATCTAATTCTCTAAATTGTAATTATCCTTGCTTTCTTCGAGCATCTTTGTATCTCCCCTCAGAAACTCCTTAACTCAACAAAGAAACCATATAGATGGATGTGAAATATTTTCCTATTTTTACTGTCATAGAAAAAACAAGTCTTTGATACAAGTCATAGATTCCTAAACTCATAGAATAATTTTAATTGGAAAAGACCTTTAGATCATCAAGTACAACCGTTAATCTGGGACAGTGCCAAGTCTACCACTAAACCATGTCCCTAAGCATCACATCTACATGTCTTTTAAATATGTCCAGGAATGGTGACTCAATCACTTCCCTGGACAGCCTGTTGAAGTGCCTGACAATGCTTTAATTGAAGAATTTTTTTCTAATATCTAATCTAAACCTCCACTGGTGCAACTTGAGGACATATTCTCTTGTCCTGTCATTTGTTGCTTGGGAGAAGAGGGCAATCCCCACCTCACTAAAACCTCAATTTAGGTAGCTGTAGGGAGCAATAAGGTCTCCCCTCAGCCCCCTTTTCTTCAGGCTAAATAATTCCAGTTCCTTCAGACGGTCCTCATAAGACTTGTTCTCCACACCCCTCACCACCTTAGTTGCCTGTCTCTGGACTTGCTCAAGCATCTCAATGTTATTTCTTGTAGCGAGGGGCCCCAAACAGAACACAGTGCTCAAGTTGCAGCCTCACCAGTGCTGACTACAGGGGGACAATCACTTCCCTAGTCCTGCTGGCCACACTATTTCTGATACAAGCCAGGATGCTGTTGGTCTTCTTGGCCACCTGACCACACTGCTGGCTCACATTCAACCAACTGTCAGCCATCACCCCCAGGTCCTTTTCCTCTGGGCAGTTTACCAACCACTCTTCCTCTAGCCTGTAATGTTGAATGGGATTGTTGTGACCCAAGTGGAGGACCCAGCACTTGGCCTCATTGAACCTCGTACGAGTGGCATTGGCCCATCGATCCAGCGTATCCAGATTCCTCTGTAGAGCCTTCCTACCCTCAAGCAGATCAACATTTCCTCCCAACTTGGTGTCATCTGAAAATTTGCTGAGGGTGAACTCAGTCCCCTCATCCAGATCATTGATAAAAATGTTAGAGAACTGGCCCCAACACTGAGTCCTGGGGACACCACTTGTGGAAGGCTGCCAGCTGGATTTAACTCTATTCACCACAACTATTTGGGCCTGGTCACTCAGCCATTTTTTTGCACAGCAAAGTGTGCTCTCATTCAAGCTATGCGAAGGCAGTTTCTCCAAGAAGCTTTTGCTCATCCACTAAAAGTGTCACCTTGTACTAGAAGGAGAGCAGGTTAGTCAAGCAGGATCTACTTTTCATAAACCCATGCTGACTGAGCCTGATCGTCTTGTTGTTCTGCCTGGGCCGCGTGGTGGCTGTCAACATTATCTATTCTATAACCTTTCCCTGCACCCATGTCAGACTGACAGGCCTTCAGTTCCCTGGATCCTACTTCCAGCTTTCTTTAGATGGGCATCACACTTGCTAACCTCCAGTCAACTGGGTCTCCCTCCCTGGTTAACCAAGACTGCTGATAGATGATTAAAAGTGTATGTCAAAGGAGCGTTTGTTAACTTTCTTTGACATTTTTTGTCTTTTGCTTCCAAGAACAGCAGGCGGGTAGTAATTAGTTACAAGTATACAATGGTTGGTTGAGTTACATCTGTAGCTACTAGAAGTATAAATAAGCCATATTATTGTAAGGATTTACAAAATTATCCTTCTCGTCTTCCCAAGAAGTGTATTTGTTATGAAGAATTATTAATAGGGAATGTCTTCCATCTTTTCCAGAAACCAAAGATCCCATCCAGGCTAGGGAAGATACTCCTCACTGCTATGGGATATACTGAAGCAGCACTACCAATGGCAAAGGATGTCCTCTATCAAGATTAAGGTCTTAAACGGAGAGCATAGTATCTCCTTTCACTGGGCAAAGATAAAAAAGATGTAGGTCTTATATGTTGAAGCTATGTATTTTGCATCCCTGTTCCAAATATGAACTTGCACAGCTATATCAGCTAAATCAAAAATCTGCATTTCATTTCATACCACAAGACTCAGAAAATGTGTTACTACTCACCTTAAAAGACAAGTTTATGTAAAATATCTTGAAAACTGTTTGACAACAGAGGGTCGGGTATGACATATATTTGACATCCTAAAGCCTCAAACTAGTAAAACTTTGAGGTCAAGCAAAGGTAAAATGCGAATAACCCTCTTGAGATTTTTATTGTGCATGATAGGACCACAAATAAACTTTAAGTCCTCCAGCTTCTAACATGTCTGAACTTGACTGAAAGCTAAAGAGAAAGCTTATCTATTGATTTTCACATGTAAGCTAAATAGTGAAATAACCTTGACTCATTAAAGATGTCAGTGTTCTGGATGATTTGGATATCTTTGTTGTTTGAAAATAACATATGGATAATTTACTCAAGTTGAATTATTCTTAAGTAATTTGCAACCCTGCAAAGCTTCAGATTTTTCACCTTCACTATTACCCAGAATACTTTAGCATTAATCACAATATTCAACAGTGGAAAGCAATGCTAGTCAATTTATTGAATCTGTACAAAGAGGAATATTTCTTTTTACACTTACAAGTTTTACAGAGGGCTGCTTATTGAGATTTTGCCAGTGTATGCACAAAAAATTGTTATAAATAGGAATATGTGATTCAAAATTGCAAATTATTTTGCAAATAATAGATCTGTTGTAAAATATCCTTATGCCTTATGAAAGAGTGTCAGTAAATATTACCTATCTAGCCTGTCACATCTAGTCTGTGAGGGGACCAAGATTTTATTTCTAATTGGGTTTTTTATTACTATCAAATAAAAAAGCTCCATTCATAAAAGATGATTAGGGTTGTTTCACTAGAAATGTCGTGGTCTGGGATTGCACCTTTTCCTAGGCAAAGTTGCCATCTCTTTTCATACCAAGAAAGAATTAATCTTTCTCCACATTTGGCAGAATTATTTTAGCTATGCCTCTTGATCTGTTCAGCTTCTGAAAAGATAGAAGACAGCCAATAATAAAAATAAAACTGCTCAGACTGTATGGGATAATGAAACAGTAGGTTTCATGTTAAATAAATTTTCCTTACAGGAAAAAAATTGTGTGCACACATACATCAGGTACGACATTGGTTTTCATACTCTACATAAGTAAATTTTTGGGGCAATTTACAATTTTCAAAGGGCAGCTTATTCACCTGAAATGGAAGATCTACAATGATCTAAATACGAACATGATACTGAGAGTGGGTGCAAGGGAGATTTGTAATCCCCAATGGAATTTGGTGCTTCTGCAACATTATATCTGGAGTATTTTTAATTTCTGCGTGCCATATTTAAAGATTTGTACAACACTGGAAGTAATCGGATGGGAGGAATGGACAAGATCCTTCTGAGATCCTCAATCTGGCTGGGGCTTTCTAACCTTCTTAGAGGCAGTTCTTGTCATGCCACCCATTAGGTGTTATTTTTAGGTGATAAATCACAAGTACAGCCAAGACATCTGAACCTGAGCACCCTTTGTATCAGAACTCCCTTAGCTAGTATGCTGATGCTTCATGGCCTCTTCAGATTTTCTTTTGTATATATATATCGCAAACACAATACGTGACTCATTGATGGATTTCAAAACAATCACATGTAAATTAACTACTCTTGGCTTTAAAATCCCTAATGGTCTGCATTAAGACTTTGGCTAAGAAAGTCAGGAGTGCTTAGGAAAGGAGGAATAAGGGAAAGGATGCTGGATGAAATTCTTTAAGGATCTAATGGGAGAAAAGTTATTTGCATTTCTGGTGACATACACGATGAGAGACTTTGGCTTAGGAAGCCGTTGGGTGAAACACAGTAAACATATGAGGTGAAAGTTTTATCTATGCTCCTGCCAGTGCTTGAGTTATTTGGAACACTACAAATCTAGAAAGGAAACTGTGCTGCAATCTGTGATGCTTCTAATTAAGTCAGCCCATGCTTTCAGAGTTGTTTTCCTCTGCTCAAATTATGCTGGATCTCTCCAAGGAATGACTGTCAGTTAAGTTAGCATTTTGCTCAAGAAGACTCAGTGGGAGTTTTAAGATTCCCCTCTGTGGGAAATTGCTTGCGACACCCTCCATATACAAAAGGGAATACTTGCTGTGGAATCCAGCATTGGTCTGAGTAAGTTAACAGCTCTGCAGGTGTTGGGGGTTTTTGGCCCCCCAAAGAATCACATCAAGGACAGTCTACAAAAAGAAGAGAGAAAAACAATGAAAATAGCTTTATTTAGCAAACATTTAAAACTTCAAGGCTTATTTTCTCATGAATTTCTACTGAAGAATAACATAATTTAGTGTCTGTGACCAAAGTTAGGAGAAAAGTTGTCTGAGCATTGACACCACAAAAACTGGGTTAAAAGCTTGATTTGAGGAGATATATTGTTCTTAGAACAAACATTATTGCAGAATGCTACAAACTACACTGGGGAAATTGGCTAGAGGACTAGTGCTCTCTGGGTATGTGGCAGCTTTGAAGAAGTTGACAGGAGTGTATCTTTTTGGGACAGTCATAGATGAGGCATTGTGGGGTAGGAATGCTTATGACATGTGAAATTGTTGTCTGTGAAATTTGTAACCTGCACACAGACATACTTACATACATACATACACACACAAGTATTTTAGCATTTGGAGGTTAGAAAAGAATAATCATAAATACCTTTGTTGAAATACTAAGGATTACATTTTTGAAGAGGCAAACAAAATGCACAGTAATATTAGAAGAAATTCTTTTATTTATTTATTTTTTTAACCTATCCATGTGAAGAAAGTGGGGGAGCAGTCCCTGAGTGAAAGTGTAGATGGCAAATATTTATATTGAAAATAATGTTCTGAGATAAAAGTTTGCTGCAGAAGTCTGCCTTCAGCAGAGACAGTGATGAAGCTGTCAGTCTTCCTTCCTCTGGATTTATCATTTCTTTGAAGATGAACATGGTAAAAAAATTGAGCAGAGAGCATAACATAAGGTGAATGGACACCAGGGTGATGGGTAAGCAGAAAGACATCTCCGTCTGTTGGTAGAATACAGATTAAAAGGGAGAAAGGATAAATGTTTGAATACTAAACTTATTTTAAGTGTTTTATGAATTAGACGTAATTGTTTAACTTAATTTAAAACATACATATAATAGTTCCCTTGCAAGAATTGATTTCGTCAGAGCCTACAATTTTTTTCTCTTGATTCCAAGTAGCAGGCTTCCATAACTAGGGACCACCATTGATAAAAAACATACATGTTCAGGAGTTTATCTTGGGATGGCACATACACTAAATCTACACACAGAGGCATGTCTATTGAGAATGTATTAATAACATGATAAGGCACGAGACAAATATGAAGCAGTTTTCTTAAACTTGACAGGGTGTTTCATATGAATGGACAATTAAAACTAACAGTTAAAACCGATTTTGTAAGAATAGAATGTAACAGAATACACAAGGGGGTGCATTACATCAGAGATCAGTTGGGTCAGTTATTACTCAAAGTCACAAAGCCTTTGGTATTTGAGGATTTAAGTTGGGCTTGCTACGAAGTTTTCATGGTGTTGCAGGTGGGCATCTGACACAAAACACCTGCTCACACCAGAAATTAACATGAAGGGCTCCATAGACATTCACCCTTAAGAAAGATTGTTTCATTAAAATGTAACATAGTTATTTGGTTGTGATTTCATGCAGCCAATTTTAAAGCTGTCTAAGAGCTTCTAAAGATAGTAAAGTGTTTCATCAAAGATGGATAACTTGATATGAAGCATCTGTAGTCACACATCCTCTTGTGAAGAGCACAGATTTGGACTCGATGATCCTCATGGGTCCATTCCAACTCAAGATGTGCTGTGATTCTATGAATCTATGATCTTTTGTGATAAATAAAGTGATTTTTCTGACTTTAATTTTTTTTTAATTCAAATACAGAAGTATTGGTGACCACTATAATCATCATTACATTAAAGCAACTGATCTTCCCAAATCTGCAATAACTGTTGGCAGGACTGGCATGCACATTTAACTTATGAAGTGTTAACAAGTGAACATTTCTGAAGGATATCCTGACAGATATCACTGAAATTAGAACTTGAGAGACAAGGAACAACTGTTATATTGGATTTCTTGGCTTTAAGATGCTATAGGCACAACAATAAAAAAAATAATAGTATATGATAGAAAGAAAAATGGGAAAGCAAATGGAAGTGGATATAAGCTGCAAGTTAAAACCTGTAGGAGAAGTAAAGGAAAGCCAAAGGTTTCAATGAAATATCAGTTGCTCATAGCATTAAAAGTCGTAACAATGCTTTAAAAATCTTATTGGTAACATGTATAGGTTCACCACTAGGTTTGTTTGATCAAATACTGATGTATAAAGACAGGAATGTTCAGCAGATATTTCAGTGCTTTATTTGAAATAAAACAGAGAGATGTATCTGTCCCATGTGATGCTATTGTAATTGAAATTTTACCCTCTGTAGCAAAGGTTTTTGCTGAAATTAAACATTTTTAAGTTAACTGGCCAGGATATTTTACACTCAGGAGCTACCCAGAATTTCTCTAAACTATAAATGTTAGCCATAAAGAAACGGAAAACAGGGGACATTCCAAGGGACTAGAAGACTGGTAAACAATTTCTAAATATTTCAAAGGGTATAGAAGATTAACCAGAGAGTTACTAATAGAACAGAATGGTGTTAATTTTACATTTAAGAAAAAGAAAGAAAAAAAATAAAGAAAAAAGAAAAAAAAGTAATAATTACATTATTCTTCACAACAGAGCTAGAAATATCATTCTAAGAAGGGGCAAAAACATAGTCAATGCTCCTTGACATAACCTTTGGAAAGACAGCATTTGTCATCATGTTCTATGGAGGGTTTTTTGTTTGTCTTTTGACAGGATTCAAGACTTCAGTGATGAAAACATTATGCAGGTAGCAGGGACTTCTTCCTGACAACTGACTTATTATGGTTAAAAAGCTTGAACTCCATGCGGTTAACAACCCATACAAATTTGGCTTATAGACAGATCACAGAAGTTAGTTGTTTATGCTGAGATACAATGAAAGGACTTTTTCAATCAGTCCCTAAGTTCCAAGTCTTGATCCAGTGTTAGCCAGCCTCTTTATTGTATTGAGAGTGTGGATGGCAATATCACATCTTCCCAGCTTGCAGATGATACAAAGGTTGCTGTTGTAGTAAATGAAGATATCTCATTTTTACAGTTATTTGAATGGTTTGTTAAAATGAGTGTTTGCACTTTCTAATACGATGCAAGAAGTATATCAGAAAATGAAAAAAAAAAAAAGGTAGATGCTGGTTAAAGGATTGGATAATACTGGACAGCAGTAATTCAATGAAGAGGCATAATAATGTGTCAGTCACAGACAACTGCTGATCATTAGTTCTTTCTGCAGGATCTGCCTCCATGGCTCACATGTTCCATTGGTTTGAAAATAAAGCCGATACTAGGCAGCAGTATGGAACTCATCTTCCCTCTGTACACAGCACAGTAAAACCGTGAGTAAAATATGATGTATACTATACTTCACGAGGACATAGAAATCAGTAGAGAGAGAGATGAAAAGAAAATAAAAAGGGATTTTAGAGAAGAAAGAAGAAACAGGTGTTAGGATACAAGGGTTAAGGCTCCTCAGTCATTCATTTTGTAAAATAAATTAAGTGGAGTTTTAATGTCTCTCAGAATAATTGCAAATCATGATGACAGATAAACATCAAAATATATGGTAGATTTACCACTGGAGTCTTGAAGGCAAGATCATGCATCCTTGTAAGAAACATACCTACTTCCAGCCTATGAGTAAAGCTCACTGCCCCTTTGTCCCATGCCTTTCTGCAAGGGTCTTTTATTGCTCTGGATTCTGTGGTTCCAGTTTAGGTGGTTATTAGATTTGTAACTCTACCATGAGATGACAATTTTAAGCAAACCTAGCCCTGGCTTTCAGCAAGACACTGGTGTGAGTGAGGAAGGCTTTCATTGTCCTCAAAGGCACAGCTGGTGTTTTGCTTTCTTCCTGCCATGTCTCCTGATTCTCCAACATCTCCTTTTAGGAATTTCAGATGAAGCATTAGGTTCCTTTTTAAATGTCTGGCTAATCAAACTTAGAGACAGAGGTCTCCATGTACATCCTAATTCATCAGTCTCAGTGCAGAATCCTTGGGCTTCTCAGGCCTATATTTCTCATGTAGCTGCTGACTTCCTGCACTCCATGCAATTTTGCTTTATATGTAATGTTAGATCCCTAGGCTCAGCACAGGATTTCTTGTGTAACAGTTTGGATTATGGGCTGCATAAAGTATTCCTTTTGTGAAAGGGGTGTTTTCTGACAAAATTCTGTCCCTTTTTATCCTTATCCTGTTTCTCTGTTTCCCCACCATTTCAGCCCGCCTCATCTGCTGCCTTGGAAAATGGATATCCTGGCATCTTACACATCTAGCAGTGTTTCAAGAACTGCTGATATACTGCAGTAAAATGTCATGATACCTTCACTATATTAAGGAGCTGATCTCAAGAGGTTTCAGCCATAATATACCTGGTAACTGAAAATGTCTTGGGCTATGGCACAGAACTGTTGTTCTAATGCTAGTCAGAATTCAAGTGCCAAAATCTGGGGATCTGGGTCAAGCATATCAGTGCTTGGTTTTTGTCTTGAAGCTTTTTTGATGGTAACATGTATGCCAGTTATATTATTCTATCTCAGAAAAATATGTGTTCTCACCCTGATGGTGGTTGCATAAGGGTATGAAATATATGAATGCAATCATATATGAATATATTGTGTAGTAAAGATTACCATTTCTTGAATTTGGAGGAAGATACTATTTGGGGATGAAAAACATTTTGACCTGCTCTACCTGTTTTTCTTCTGCAGACCTTTATGTTTCTCTGACTCTGCTTGCTGGAAGAGAAGTTGAAAATTCAACAGAACTTCTTTGTGAATCAAAAGTGTAGTATTTATACCTTTTAAAAGTCACATTTTTCCAAATACATTTTTAAAAACCCTAAATGGTAGAATATAACTTTTAACTTGAAGACAGAACAATCTCAAATACCACATTGTTTTGTTTTGACTTTCTTTACATATTTTTGCTTTACCTATCATATTTCATCTGGTTAGTGCTCAGCTCCACCTGAGCAGTTTAGGTACCCTGACGTTGTTTCTATTTCTGCTTTACTTTCCACTAAAATATCAAATGTTTTGAAAGTGAATTTAGAGGAAAACCAGCATTTGTTACAGTAATATGTTTCATCATCGTATAGGATATCCTCTGTATCACTCTATCCATTCAGGGTGCTGCTGCAATTAATGCAATTGTTCTGTAATCTGGATTTTCATAGCAATAATACTGGCCTTTATGTGGCCTGCTTCTTATTTTCTATTGTATAAAACTTTTCACTGTGGATCTCAGCATGGTGTCAAAAATGCATCTGTCTTATTCTTTATTTTATCATACAACCTTGAAATAAGAAGTTAATTTCTATCACAAACTTGACCTTTAATGCTGTTGAGCCTTATCTTTTCTCTTACTTTTTCTTTAACCTTCGAAGATACGAAAGGCATCTTAAACCCATACAGAGCGTTAAATCCTAAATATTTTCTAAGCAGCTATGATCTACTTGCCACATTAGAGTTGTAAATTAAGGTCTCATGTGTTGCAGAAACCAGCCTTCCATATCACAGTTTTCTCCCCTGAACGAAGCAAGAGTCAGTCAGTAAATATATGTGGTCAACCTCAGATTTGCCTCACTGGGAGTTCACATGTATTTTTAACTGCCTTCAATTGTTAATGTATTCCTCAAATGAGATGCATCACCTTGAAGAATGACTTTTTGCCCTCTGGGAATACGCCAAACAAGTATTTCATTCACTATGATAATCAGTTCTACCTCCAGCAACATATGAAACCCAAATTTAATAGGCACTAGTGATTAGGTTTTAAGACACACAGTCATCACTGTCCACTGTAACAACACCACCACTAATAATAATAGTAACAATAATAATAATAATAATAATAATAATAATAATAATAATAATAATAATAATAATAATATGGGGGGGAACAAAAAAACAGCAACACATGCAAAAACAAACAAGCAAACAAACAAATCCCACAAAAAAACAGAAAGAAAAAACTATATTTGCTCTTAGGAATCATTAATAAGAGCAATGTAATAATCAACATTTTGGGGATACTTTTCATAAATGCCATGTGTCTTGCCATTAAAGGAAAAAAAAAAAAAGCAGCATTTTTTAAAGAATTTAGACATTTTCTTGAGCATAAATCAAAACTACTACTTAAGTCTTCCTACATGACTTAGTTGTATAACCCTAGAAGACAAAAAAAACAAACAAAAAACCCCAACAAATAAACAAAACAAAAAAAAAAAACACAGGAGGGGGGAGAACTACTGCCTATGTGATTTTTTAAAAGCTTATAAAATGTATAATGGAAGAAAGAGAATGGGGGAGAGAAAAGGATAAAATTGAGCTCCCTGCATCTGCATGTTTTTCAATGTTAAAATTACCTGACGTCTTTCTAAACTTGAACTGTTATAGAAAGCAGGAAGGATAGTTATACAATATTATGGAAAATAAAAAATCAACCTTTAAATCAGCAGCTTAGGTTGTGGACAGTAACTGATACAGTGGTTCCACTTTCTTGGAACTGAGAAGCAGAGGAAAATGAAGAAAGATGCCAGTGACAGGGTGAGGATGATGGGAGCAGGCTAGCATTATGAATGATATGTTAAGTGATTGGCTCAGATGGAATCATGGGATTGCTGCCTTTTGCAGAGGCTGATTTTCATCTGTATTGTTTGCTTCTTTCTCAGAAAGGCCTAACATATACAGAATGTGTGTGCATGTGCACGAGCAATATAGAAAAATAAATATATATATTTATATTATATGTTATATATTCTTATATGTTCAGAAGCCACTGTATCCCCTTTAATGTCCTTACATCTGATCCATTTAGCTAACCAGGATAGCTTACTACAGCAATACAGCTTACTAAACCAATAAACAACATTTTTTCATGAATTAATATCCTTCTTCTTTCCTTATTTGAGGAAGTATAACATTTATTTTTTTCATTTGCGTACTGCACTGAAAAGGAAAATGCTTTTGGATTTTTTAAAATTTTTCTTTGCTAATTTCTAATTCTGAAAGCTATCTTCTGATCTACAAAACTGCATAAATACAAGAAATAGTCTTTTTACTTAATAACAACGTGTTGTCTAATAGAAAGACATACTGAGGTCCTGTTACATTTTCTTTGATGTGCCTTAAGCTGCATACCATGCATTCTCTGCTTTCAAACTATCAGGCATTATGGGGTTCATTTAGTCTGCCTGCTTCTTTGTGTGGACAAACAGAAAGATAAAATGATGCTTAACACTGATGAGATATATCAGAAACACATGCATGCAATTAAATGTAATACTAATTTTGAAGGGTTGTTTTACTAAGATTACCCTCAGCAGCATTTTTTCTGTCATAAACAATCCCTGACTCCAAGCTTCATCTCTGAACATTAACTCCTTAGTGCCTTCTTCAGTTATTTTGAGCCTGGCCCCATATTCCTTTAATATTCCTGCTTTGTGATGGAAACAAATAGAAATTTACTGAATGTATGGGTGGACTACATGCTAGTGTATAAAATAACACTTTAAACTGTTTCTCTGTAAGATTCTAATGTGAGAAAAAAAGTAAAGTCTCTCCTGATTTTATAGAATATACCTCTATTTTTTCCTGTGTAATTTAGGTGCCTATTTCATTTCTTGCAAGAGCATCTACCATCTAAAGATATGTACACAAAGGCACATAGGCATCTGAACACTAATAAGGATGTGCTAGTTTTTATCTGAGTAACTTCTTTACATGAATACTTAAGACAAACATTATAATACTTAGGATACTGCTTCAGTGTGATAATTCAGTTTCTGGGGAAAAATATAAAAAATTAAAAAATAAAAAAAAAGCCAGATAACCATTCAGTTTAAAGATTCTTGGCTTAAAACTTTACTTCAGATCAGGTCAGTAGCATTTATGTAACTAATTTCATGCTATAATCCTGTCTTTTCACTGAGTATTTACCGATTGCTTGTGGGGAAAAATAATGAATTCCTTTTTTTAGAGCAATAAATATTGATAATTAAACTAATGAAGTATTATTATTTTTCCAGGCTGGACATAGAATTGACCCAGGTGCTCATTATTAAAACTTTTTAATATATTTTTGCAGAATGAGAAAATGAACATCAGTGAACCAATATAATTAGCATGCCTTCCTAAATAGATGATATAGTTATATACTTGTTAGTATTAGAGGATCCTACAAATTTCATTTACCAAGATACAGCCCAGCAGGCATTTTCTAGTGAAAGGGGCGCCTGTGAATCCCCAGTATACCACTCAGATCACCCCCTGAGGGGAAACGCAACTTGCATTCAAATCAAACGTTTTCCTATCAAATGCTCTACTAATGGTTTTCCTATGAGACCCAAGCCTGTCAGTCACCTACTACCTATTTAGACATGTTAAAACAGAATTCGTTGTTTATTTGTATTTCATTGAAGTGAGTCTGTTTTCTCATATTGAATTTGTATCCAAACCCCAGGTTGTCAATACTACTTAGTTAGATCTGCTGTTTGTTGTGTTTTTCTCTGCATGCGATCCAGGGGAAAAAATAGTGTCACTCATGCCAGTTGCAACCCTCTTATAAATCCTTAAGCAGTGCATTAACTAATTTTATAAAGTAACTAAGATACATGTTGAAGGCTCTAGGAAACAGTTCTCACATCAAAAGCTGTTTTGTCAGATTCATTGCTGCCTTTACTATGCTAAGATTTGCCTAAAAAGAAGCTAGAAAAATGACCAGTATAAGGAAAAAAAGAAGAGGGGGGTAAGAGCCATTGTTTTTAATATTTCTAAATTACAGTAAGTTTAATTGCATCCATTAAATATAGCTTGACTAGTCAGCAGACGTATGTGACTGCTGCGATTTTTGTGGAAAATATTTACATTAATTCTGTTAGCAACCTCTAAGTTAGTTTACTTCTGTTTAAGCATTAAACATTCCATAAAAACAAGAACTAAGTGTTATGTTTGATAAGCACTTCAAAAGCCTAAAAGGCCAAAGAAAGCCCTTCCTTAATTATTGAAGAAGTGTCTGTAAAGGAAACATGAGCAAATAGCATTCATGCTTTCATCCCCAGTAACCTTTTATTGTCCTTTTCTTCAGATGGCCAAGTCAGTATATTTAATAAAGGGAGCAGCAACCATCAAAGAAGGCAGGGGTCTAATAAATGGTCCTGATTAAAGGCCCTGACAGGGTATGAACTTTGCATAAATTTTCCAAGGGTGTCAGGCTAGGATCCTGATTGAAAACCCATTAACATAATCACACATTTAGAGGAAATGCTGTAATGTATCAAAAACATTTCCCTTAGTGTAATAATTTTAAGGACATTAAAATGCAAATGATAATAAGGAGCTGTGTTTTAGTGATGTTCTGAAAGCCTGATTATTCAAATATTTAGTGTGAAATATGGAAGCTTCTTTAACTAATGCATCTACATGATTTCAAAGATTTAATCTATATTTGTACTTGAAAGACTTTTATATCAGTGCTGAATATTTCCTGTTAATTTTAGGCTTGCACAATCCAGCAAGAAATTTAGTTTAAATGATAGAGCTAAGTGCTAAGACCTTTTAGCCTGCTTTAGAAAAACAAAAACAAAAACAAAACAAACAAAAAAACTATATCTGTGTTGAAACCAGGACACCAGCTATGCTCTTTCATTGAATTGTAAAAATCCATGTTTGGTATTTTTGGATTATCAAAATAGTTTGCAGAATTCAACTCATCCTTTTCTGTGTTTCTATTAAAATACAGGCTTAAAACAGATTTGCCATTGAATCACAGCAGTGATATTCTTTAATGCTAATTTTTAACAATAAAAGAAACACTATCCTCCCACACACAAATAGCCATAATTATGGAAAGAATGACTGCTTCAGACTGATGACTTTCAATATGCTTGAGTCTAGCATACTGGTATAAGAGGCCAGAAAGGTCAACAGTAATTCATAACTGCTATAAAATTGTGTAGCATCCTAGGGCTTCTGGAGGATGCTGACATTATCATGCTTCTTCTGCTGGTTTGTGTATGTAAATTTGTGATAGGAAGTGCACTGCTTTGCTGTATCGCATGCAGAGCATCAATCAGGCAGTAGAATACATCAGAGTATTTTCATTATGCCTAGTTATTTACTGCATCAGAAGAAATTACCTTGGCAAGCCAAGCGGCCTTCTCTGGATAGCATGATATGACCAACCAGGTTTCAGCTCAGGAGTCTTGTAAACATTACAGGATTAATCTCACAATCACAATCATCAATCTTTCCTAGTCCTGCCTGGGTGCAACTGCGGAGATTGGTAACCAGGTAATGCAGATTTAAATTTAACCCTGAACATCAAGAGCTATATGTCAGATCCGTGCACCATATTAAAAACACCTATATTTTTGCTCCAGCTTTAGTACAAAATGAAGAAAACATAAAATTTTTTGCACTTCAAATTCATGTCTAATTTTTCATTCCCATTTTTGATACATTAGAGGGAAATGAGAAATAATCGCAAAGACATACATTTCATAATACCAGACTCTAATGCTAAAATGATGCACTGAGGTGCCTAGATCTAATACACGTATTAGAGACAACTGACACTGCAGTAAAATGTGGAGTAGTAATTCAGGTTCAGGACCAGACTTGGGCTCCTTGGCACTGAGCCCTGAGAGGTTAGGGCACTGTAGGGGTAATGTACTTAGCCTCTAACAAATGGATCATTAAATACATCAAGCTGACTCATAGGTGACACTGGCACCAGTTTCTGAAATGACTGCTTGCTTGCCCTCTTGCCAAAGGAAAAAAGAAAAGGATTCTGGCACATCTAGCTGCTCTGTGTGAAAATTAGAAGCTGGGAAATGAGAGCAACCTATATGAATGTTTCATCTTTTGTTTAACCGTGTACAGTATATAGCTTAGGCTACTGAGATAATGCAAAAGTTAACATTTTGTCTTTTTTTTTTTTTTTTTTTTGAAAGCCAGGTGAAAATAGTCATGATGAATGATCAAAATAAATCACAATAAATATATAGTGAGCACATCACATACAGAGGCTGTGTGGCAGTTTCCTTTAAACTCTGATCTTTATTTTTACTCCTGTCCAGAATACTTTTTACTATATGTATCCTACACATATTTCTCCCTTTCTGTCTCTCAGTCTGTGTTTCTCTCTGTCTCTCTCTCACACATACAGTTGTTTAGTTTTATAGAATACCTATAGAAATTGTTAAAGAGCTTAGGCTTACTTTTATGCTTCACAGAAATATTAACTTCCTTTTTTTTTTTAGCCTTTATTTCATCAGAACTGCAGGCACCTTACTGCTTTATATAAATGCATTCCTTCTGTAATAGGTTCCTGTTCAGCAAGAGAGCCAGCCTACTAAATAATCCTTGTATAATATGCAGTGATGATACTCAATCAGTCTTCAAGATATGATGAAAACTCTGCAACATGGTGCTTAGCTGATGCACACATTTGAAACCACTGATTTCAGATATGCTTCCTGCTTCACACCAGCGGAAGGCCTCATTTAAATTGTGCTTTCCTTCTAGGGATGTGGTGACTGAACAGTTAAATGCAGAGAAGATGGGTGTATTACAGTGCTTACTCCATTATTTCTGTCCAGTCCTCCAATTTGATTATTTTATCTTTTTGACCATTTTTAAATAACTAGTAGGCTGATACACTTTTGTGACTATATCTAGTCACATGCTGTTGTCTTCATTGGCCCAGTTAAACCCACAATAAATAAGTCTTCCAGTGCAGATGAGACAAATGTGCACCACCTCACACTGTTTCACAAATCACCTTGGTGCATGTGGTGGTGTGAGGGGTGGGAAACTTACTTGTATGCAGACAGGGATCACAAAGCTCTTTAGGAGGTAAAAAGCATATTTATGCAAACAGCTACCAATATAATTCCCTTCTTTTATTAATTGTTGCTTGTTAATAGAGCAAGATTTGGCATTTCTTTGGTCACAGGCTCATAGAAGTTTCTTTGGTGGGCAAGAAGGGATGAAAAGAGTTTGTTTAAAAACCTAGCCTGGACTAGCCCCTTTGTACAGGATACAGCTGCTACTTCTTGTGCCTAGAAAATCTGCAATCTCTGGGCAGCCATACGGTTATTCTCTGGGCCCAGCTGTAACATGGCAAATGTGTCCTCCTGTCCTTCTGCTGGTGCACTGTTGGGTTGACTGTACTGGAGCTGGTGAGCAAGTACACAGCTCTGTATGCAGACATGGAAGCCCAAGACTCCTGACTGAGCAGCTATGGAGTTTACAGACTTAAACCACAGTCTGTACATAATGAAATGATCGTGTCTTCACCTCCTTCAAAAAGACTCTGTAAAGCAAAAAAGGTGCAATCTCTCTTCAAGCATTTTCAGAATCCCATTAAAATAAGAGATTAATTTTCTTGTTTGGTGCTCAAAGACAGTGATTATTATTTTTTCTGTATTTAATATTAACTGATGACATGGAAAGAGAAGCTGACTTATTGTAAACTACCACAGACAGAAAAGCAGGCTGAAAATTCAGCCCGTTGCAAAGAGTGAATCCACAGTATGACATAAGGCAACTTGCTAGACTCTAAACTTGAAGGAAGCTTGCCCTAGAAATTGTTGCAATACACATCAGCTTATTAATTTAGAGACCTATTAGTGACAGACCACAAACCCACTCATAAATTTATAAAGAGTAAAGGACTGAACAGAACTGCTCAATTCCAGAAATTGCTCATGTGTTTGGTGAATTATGAAATATAAATTTTAAACCTCTTGTAACGGATACACCTAGGAAATACTGAGATGGTAGTGCTTTATGTGCCAGGCAGATCTTTCTAAGCCTCTAAATGACATTGCACTGTGTACCATCTTAAAAGATCCAGCAACTCTAGAAGAGGCAATAGAAGTGCTCCCTCTGAGGTCCCTCTGACACATCCAAGAATTTGTACCTGCTGCTGCTCCCACAGAAAAACATCAACAAATAAGGCCTAGCACATTCAGGGAAGGTTTATCGGATGTGACTGCAGGAGTTACAGTTCCACCTGCAAGCACCAATGATGGAAGAAGGAATTTTCCAAAGCCTAACAGTTTGGATACCAACAACACCACCTGTGTGATACCCCAGTAGAAAGGATATATAAAATCACTGTAGCCATGTACGGTTGTGCAAAGCTTAAATTCTGCTTGTCTATACAAGAAATTATATGCAGTAAGCAAGAGTGTGAATTAACAGATCATGCACTGCAGCACCTCACAGGACTGGGCTCTTTGTTTATATGCTGTTTAGTTAATCAGTTCTTTAAGGAAAGAACTCTGTCTTTATTCCTGTCTAAACAAGTACCTTCTGGTATGGATATTCCTAGTACGTATTGTTTGGTGCTACCCACTCCGCTTTCTGCTGAAGGCTGTTCCTGTGTATTGTAGCCAGTGTTATAAATTCACATTAACGCTTAATAATATCTATCTTTTCCACCTAGCCAACTACAGACAAATGGTGGCAGAGCCTAAAGCAGGACCTAAGAGACATTTCTTTATACATAAACCTGAGCTGTCACCTCAGCTAATACCAAATTCAGTGGGTTTACCATAGGAGCAGTGACTCTTCAACAGCAATAAAAAGCAACAAAAATCCTAAAAATGTATAGGGGCATCAGCTTGGCTGGTTTACATCTAAGTAGTGAAAACCTGGACTTACTACTCCTGCTTTCAGCAACCAGCATCTTGTACTCTCTAAAAAAAAAAAAAACCCACACAAAATTTTGTTCTTAGATTTGTTGCTCCAAGCTCTTATGCATCTTAATAGCTTGGCTTTGTCTTATCTCTTGTATCAAACCTGATCCAATACCAACCTTCTGTCATTTGCTTAGAGTAAAATTAGGATGCTCTAGGTACCTAATCTAGGCTGTTACATAGTACCTATCACAGTAGTATATATGAGCTCAGCATCTTGAAGACTGGGTTCTTTGTTTGTATGCTGATTACATTATAATGTCTAAGAGAAAAATACTCTGGCTTCTGTTCTTGACATAATAGCCTAGCCTACTGTTTTGTAATAGTATTTGGATAAATTTCCAAAAGTGTTTATCTATTTTACCTATTCTCAACTTTACAATATTGGAGTCACTTAAAAATACAGTATTAGCAGCACTTTGGGGTTGTCCAGCTGAAGGAGAAAAATTACCACACTGGGCAGAAGCTAGAAGTGTGTATGCATTCTGCATCACATAAATCTGTCAGCAGTCTTGGGGCTAGTGCCAGAAAGTAGATGGAGCACCCCACCCCACTAACAACCATGTTGGTGGTAATAACAGACTAGCAAACTTTTTATGATTCCACTGGAGCCTTATCCCTGAACCTCTGTGTTTGTGAAACTCAGATGTAGAGTAGCATGGAGAAAGCCACATCTCCTGATGGGGCAGAAAGCGCTTGCTAGTTTGTGTAGAGATTCCACCACAGAGTGTTTTTAATGACCACTTCAGAGCAGGGACTGCTGCTTATGCACTGATGAATGTGTCTATGCTTAGTAGCTCTGATAGAGCTGGGATGAGCCACAATAAAACTAGGCAGACCAGCTAGAAACCAGCCAGTCAGAAAGCCTACTGTACTGTTATGCAAGAAAATTACTCTTTTCCATGTCTGTAGTTGCAAAACTCTTAAATATAAAAAGTTTAGAGCAATAAAAGCTCAAACTGGGGTAACATTGTTCCTGATGAAAAATTATTTATTTTGGAACTTGATACATCCTCCCTCTTTTCTAAACACTAGAAATTTCCTTCTCAGTACTTAAAAATTGTATTTACTTGAAAAATTAAAAATAAAATAATTTTTATTTATAATAATTATTTATGCTGGCATTTAAAGCTAGGAATATATTTAATTTGATGTGCATTTTCCTCCAAACACTACCAAAAACACCGAAGTAAGCTTTAACTGCAGCAGCAGATACACACAGTACATCCTTAGAACTAGGTAAAATGTGGATCCTGTTATCAGGTAGCTCCTAGCTCTGCTCAAAATACATGCAACTTAGTGCTGCAACAAAATACTTGTAAAAACACTAAAATTACAGTTCTGAATCCTGTTAGATTATATTCTGCTCTCTTTTCCTCATTCTTATTCCACTTATTTCCTTGCCTAATTTAAAAAAATAAAAAAATAAGTTGGTAAACCTGCTTTAAGTAGCAAAAATAGAGTTGAGTATGCGGGTGTATTGGTCCACAAGTAAGTGATGCCCTACATTCCTTGCAGTTTTGTCTTCATCCCAACTCATGTCTCTCTTTCATTTTGCTTCTACTCTGCATATCAAATACCATCCAGAGGGACTTTGACAGGCTGGAGAAGTGGGTCAATGCCAACCTCATGAAGTTCAACAAGGCCAAGTGCAAGGTCCTGCACCTGGGTCGGCACAACCCCAGGCACAAATACAGGCTGGGAGGAGAATGGCTGGAGACCAGTCCTGAGAAGAAGGACTTGGAGGCGGTACCAGATGAGAAGCTTGACATGAGCTGCCAGTGTGCGCTGGAGCCCAGAGAGCAACTGCATCCTGGGCTGCATCAAAAGAGGTATGGCCAGCAGGGCCAGGGCGGGAATTCTGCCCCTCTACTCTGCTCTGGTGAGACCCCACCTGGAATACTGTGTACAGCTCTGGTGCCCTCAGCACAAGAAAGATATAGACCTGTTGGAAAAGGTCCAGAGAACTGCCACCAAGCTGATCAAAGGCCTGGAACACCTCTGCTATGAAGACAGGCTGAGAGAGTTGGGGCTGTTCAGGCTGGAGAAGAGAAGGCTCTGGGGAGACCTGATAGCAGCCTTCCAGTACCTGAAGGGGCCTGCAGGAAAGCTGTGGAGAGACTCTTCATGAGAGAAGGTAGTGATAGGACAAGGGGTAACAGTTTTAAACTGAAAGAGGGTACACCATGAGTGTAGTAAGGCACTGAAATAACTGAGGTTGTGGAAGCCCCCTCCCTGGAGGTGTTTAAAGCCAGATTGGATGAGTCTTTGTGCAGCCTGGTCACATGTCAGGTGTCCCCACAAAAAGCAGGGGGGTTGGAACCTGTTGATCTTTAAGTTCCCTTTCAACCTTAACCATTCTATGAAACTTTTCTATGAAATACGAAGACCCTCAGATTGTTAGCTTCTTGGCCAGAAATCTTTCAAGTGTCACAAATTCCATTAACACATGTAATATGCCCATAATTATCATGCTCAAAAGTAAATTATGGATGTCTACAAAAATATCCTGCCCTTAGCTATTCTTAAGTTTAACAGGTTTGGGAGACATATATTTTTTCTCCTTTTTTTCTTCCCACTTCTCTTTCCTTTTTCCTTTACTCCTTGTCACTCATTCTGAAACTGCACTATTATGGGAAGATTAGCTTATGAGAAGATGTGATTTGCATTACATCTTGAAATATGTTAATTTATCCTTCCAGAGCTGGGAACCTGATACAGGAAAAGCTTCTGAGCATTTGAACATGGGCTCTACACTTTAGCATTTTCAATAAGCACAGTTGCATGGTAGCTGTTGGATAGAAGCCAGTATCTAAAATGTTAAGGCCTTAAATATAAGGACCAGGAAGTTGATTTGTATCTGGATAATGAATGCAGAAATCCATTAGAGTGTGCAGATTTCCATTATGATCTCTTGGCAGGTTTTCCTGCTTAAGAGGTGGGCTGCTGAGTGTTGCACAAGATGAAACTTCTGTGGAGCCCTCGGCCCTAGTTAGCAACATGGAGATGATAAAAGCATGAATCACAGTTTCCAGATCTTCTTTTGACAGGAATAGGCCCAGCCTCTTGGGAAATTGGAAGTGCAACCATTTCTTACCACAATTATCTCTGTAGTCAGGACTATCAGTGAATCTAATACAGCTTCAAGATGGTTCTACATTATCAGCTAGTGGGGAGAATATCCTATGTTGAAGGTACAGTCAAAATTATTGATTGCTCTTTTCAGTGTTTTGCATTAACTTACTTTTCCCTTTAGGAGGTTACTTTAAAAATGTTAAGCATCTTGTGCAGCTATCAGCGGCCTTTTAGCTACTCAGGTCCTTGCATCATTTTAGACTTTTTTTTCATACTGTTATATTCCTTCTTTTGGTCGATAACTATAGAGGCTAAGTTGGAGATGGTGGAGCTGGTGAAAGTTCAGCAAAATTGTGGTATTGCAATCTATGCAGATCCCATTTTCTCTGCAAAGAAGGGGTGATATAAAGGGTTCTTGCAGGATTCCATATAGATAACCTGTAGATGGACAGCTGTCTCACAGTTCACTGAGATCTACTTAAAATTGATTCTATACCACCTTGGGTCTTCCTTAACCAGATCACTGGAGGCCATCCATCACTGCCACCCAAGCAGTCTGCAGTGTCTATTCCTCTTTGTAGTCAGATGATGAGGGCTCCAATAGGTTGATAGAAGTCATATCTTTGCACTACAATATTCTCGTTTACCAGTCAAGGGAAGGATTTTAAAGAGTATTCTACAGCAGGTGAGATCACTCCAGTCAAGTGTTTAGTCTCTTGAAAGATCTATTGCACATTATGATGGTTGGGAGATTACTTTCTGTGAACCAGAATTTATGTTTCCGGTCATTAAAGTAGCCAGTTGCACTTTCCTAGCTTTTACTAGCTATTAGGGTCAGGAATTTGTTTAATAAATCATAATAGCATATGTGAAGACATTTTTTGCATCCCTGAAAGTATACAGCACATTATTTGCCATGTCTATGTAGACTCCATCTTTTTTATTGAGTATTTTAATTGTGTGCGTGCATTTTTCAAAATGAAGTCCTGGGTACTCTGTAAATTAAGGAAGAGTTCTGCACAGATTTTTTACCTGAGGGCAGGTAAGATTAATTTTTCAGTTTTCTGAGTTTGGACATAAATGCAAAAACACGTACTTGTTTTTTGTGATGGAGACCCATGTATGTGTACAGTCATATACCAACAAAGAGAATAAGCAATTTACGCCTAGGTTTTCCAGCCTAGTGAAGGAAGGAAGCCTTGAATTGCCTTTATTCCCCTTGGTCCAATACATTTAGAAACCAAAGACTGTACTGACCACTGAGGATGGTAAAGAAGCTTCTATCATCACGTAATGTTACAATCCATGCAGAACATGAAAAAGTAGGGTTTTTACAAAACCTATATTCAAGAACTGAGCTTAAATTTATGGCTCTGGCTCTTCCCTGCCTCTGCTGTTAGATAAATAGCATTTAGTTGATTGAAGCAAAATCTGGTGTTATTTTCTTGCTTTCCTTTAAGGTCTGCAGGAAATAGACATATACAATACTGTAGATTTATATCTATATATATGTTTCAGTCTTTGTCATGGTCCTGCTTTGTTAACTTCTACATGCAAAATATCAAAGGTTTATAATTGTTGAGATCTTACGCTGTAAATTTAGCCATGGTTTCAGACTAGGTTTTTTTTCCTTTTATATCAGTATATAATTACTTAGTTGCTTGAGCTCTGACTTTGTTCCTCTCTTCCACTCACTGCCACCCAGAATCTTTCACCTACCAGAATCACTGTGGAGAATCTTGAGCTTAGAGTGCTGTTGATGCTCCATGCAGATGTGAAGAAAAATAAAAGGAAAACAAAAATAGTCAGAGGCACTACTTCAGCTTTGAGATTTGAGTAGCAGTCTCAGAGCATTCTGATTTAGGGTGGTGGTTTAGGTTTTTTTCTTTTTCTTTTTCTTTTTTAATTTTAATTTTAATTAAGGTTTTACTGCATTTCTTTTTTTTCCCCCTCAGGGCTAGAACCTTGCATTCATACAGCACTTCACACAGTGGGACCTTGATCCTGACCAGGACCTCTGAGTGCTACCATTATATAAATAATAATAAAATGAAGCAGAACAAAACAGGAGCCCTGTGGGCTGGTTTTTAATTCTCCTATCTCTTCTTCATCAAAATTAAACCAATTAAGAGATAACATTGAGCAGGGGATTTTTTATTTATTTTTTATTTATTTTTTACTGATTATACATTTTCACAACACACACACATTATGGAATGAGTGCATGACTCATTTTTTAAAGGAAATAACACCGGATTCACTTGATTTTACTAGGCAGGCTACTATGCATACATTGTTTGGTGGCATTCTATTCTCTTGGACAAATAGTAATTTTTAAAGGGATTTAATGCTATGAGAAAAAGCTTACTTTTTAATTGTTATTATCATAGTATTTTAACAATTGTAGTCTGTTAAACAAATCCACCAAAAATTGCTTAATACCACAAAAACAGATTGAGCTAAATTTATGAAATTTACAGATTACCTAAAATGCTAGGAGTTAATTACAGTCTGCTTTCCCTGGCATGTCAGCTTGATTAAATTTGGAGTTCCAAGATGAATTGGCCCAAATTCATTAGTGTTCCCCGGGTGCATATGTTGGTCAAGGTCAAACGAAGCACATTGACTGTAGTGTTAGTTGGGAGGGGGAAGGGTTTCTAAAGAAGGTGGACTCTTAAAAGGTTGCAGCAAGAAACTTTGATACTTTTTAACTTAATAAATCTTGACAGCCTAATCATGGCTAAGCCTTTGCAGTGTTATTGGTACAGATGGCAAAGCTAGACATATTTAAAGAGATCTCAGCAGCTAGTGGCAAGAGAGCATTGAATCCAAATGCACTGTTGGGCTCCCAGAGAAAGTGCAAGAAGGGAGGATAAAAAGCTACACAGCATTTCCATCTCTTGACATCTCCAACAGCCTCAGATACAAAATATGATAAGGCTCCTGCTGAGCTAATAAGCCCAACAAATGTCTGTGTCCGTGAAGTAGATGAAGTGGGATCAAGTAGTTGGGGGCTGCTGTATGAAAATAAGCCAGCACCCAGGGTATAATGGCACTGTAGAAAGCTGCAAGGTCAGGCTGATGACAGAAACACTGGATAAGTAGAGACCCCATCAGTAAAACAGGTTTGCCTGCTGGATCTAAGCCACATAACTATAAAAAAAATCCCTATGTTTTAGAAAACTCGTCTAGTTTAGTAAATAAAAAGACAGTGTTTGGTTTGTTGTATGAAAAACTGCAACTGTTTGCTACTTATTGCCATCTAGATTGTATGATTAACTGTTTCTCTGAAAGATATTACATTAAAACAGACCTGAAAAGAGGATTTGACTGCAAACAAAAGAAGACTTTTAAGAAAAGAGTAATGTCAGATGAACCCTAGATTTGTTCAAGGCCTGCTGGCATGTTACACTGTTTTTTTCTTAATTACATCTAAAAGTATATCTCTCTTCAACTCACTCTTAAATAGAGCTCTGTGTGTTACAGTAAAATCATTTAAGCTGAAATCATGCTGGACATACGAGACTAATAAATGTGGCTCCTTTCATTTGCAAAGAAAAATAAAGACCTTTCTTTCTGAAATAGCATTAAAATAATAATTAGGCCGTGCTTGGAATTTCAGGAATGGGTCAAGATGTTACATTAATTCTTAAAGCATCATATTCACTTAGTGCTACTTTTGAAGATGTGTTTGAAAAGTATAGAACCTTCTAAATACCATGTGCATTTGTTTATTATATTTGGGAGATAATGTAAAAAGTCTGACTGTATGCCACAAAGGTCATACCTGTAATTCCCTTTAATTTAACTGTGCAGTGTTTTAAATTTATGCAAACATAATTATTGCTAAATTCCAGTGTGCTGTACATGTGCTGCTGAAGCCAAAACAAGACAGATATTTTCCTATGAGTAGCAACAGCACTAGGAAAATAAATCTGTAGTGATAGATGATGAATATTTATGATTGTTTCTCGCCTACCATTTTAATCATTTACAGATATTTTCAGTTTTCAACTAGTAGAAGTACAACTGAATGCAGTGCCTCCCCTGGAGTCTTAAGGAGGATGCATAATAATGTGGCAACCAGCCTCCTTCCGTCTGCTCAGGCCTGGGTCACATCATCGCAGGCTTGCATTGGGATGCAGAGCTGCACTACTCAGCAGGAGCTCCAGGAGGCATGATGCCTCAGGCAGGCACAGTGTCTCCTGAAGCTCTGCAGCAGTGTGTAGAGAAAGTGCTTTGGCTGCTCCAGCCTTTGAGGTTGCAGAGTGTTGCTCCTGCCCGCCTCAGTCAGACCTGCTGTGTAGGTCAGAGGGGATGGCAGGGTGCTCCAGTTCCCTCCCAGTCCTGCTCCCACTTTGGCCGAGGCTGATACAAGAGTGAATAAGGACTGCTGTTCAGCTTGAGCTTTCTGTCATGGCGCAAACTGGAGGGGTGCCTCCCATAAGTCCCCATTTTCTCCAAGGTCTTTTACTTGGATTAGGTTTGTAGGTGGCTGCCACTCACTTTAACAGCTCTTGTCTCACTCCCCTCCTTTCACTTCCATCTTGCATGCACGTGACAGTATTTTTTCTGCCCTGCTAAGCATCCCAGTCTGTATCTTCCCATTTATCAAACATCTCTGCACCTTTTTATTGTACAACTCCTTCCAATCAGCAAAAAGCCTGGAAGCAATAATATATTTAAAGTACCCTGCCAGAGCAATTTCATTGCCTGATAACTGAGGAAGAGGAAGTCTGGAAGCTGGGGAACAGAGGAGTAGGAAAATACTGAGTCTTGTTTACACCACACCCAGATCACAATGGGGTCCTGAGCACAAATAGGGGGGCAGTAACCAAATCAACATAATGCCAGGCATCAGAAGAGACTTAGAGCTCCACCCCATGTATTCACCCTAAAAGAGCAGTGTAAATACCTAGTCATGTCTTACCTGAGTCAGAAAACACACGGACTTCATGTCCTTCCGAATGTTCTGCTAGTGCACCGAGAGCTGTAAGAAGCAGCCAGCAGAGAATGGGATGGAAAACTGTACATATACAAGTGGTACAGCTTTGCACCAAATTCAGAATGGGGCCTTACAGAATGCAAATAGTGAAGTGACCCCAGATAGAGGGTTGGGCTTTCAGAGTAAGAGCAATATAGAAGTCAATAAAATACAAATTATCGAATAACTGAGCATTGCCAGTTTA
The DNA here is from genome assembly GCF_020740795.1 of Apus apus. Lineage (NCBI taxonomy): Eukaryota > Metazoa > Chordata > Aves > Apodiformes > Apodidae > Apus > Apus apus. Next base: position 125,528,430 of record NC_067283.1, read on the forward strand.
TGTTGTTCAGAGAAGTAGATTCATTTCACCTTTTGAGCTGAACCAGACAATGGAACACATTAGGTAACGCTGTAAAAACTAAATGCACGAGTTGAAGGCTCAGTGTTCAGCTGCATTGTAGGTTATCTGGTCCATAACAAAAACTATACAGACAAGTGAGTTTTAAAGAAGGAAGCACCACATTCTGGATTGGCAGCAAATGCGAGAAAGGAGATAATGAGAAAGGACAAAGAGCAGAAGTGGAAAGACAAGGCCTAGTTTTCTAAACAACTCCCTTGCTTGGTTGAAAATGTTGCTGCTAGTGCAGCCCATTTACTTAAATCTGCCTGAACTTTTGCTGCTACTAGAGGCTGTTCCTGTAGGTCATAAGGGATCTATATCTCACATTTAAAAGCTATGGCTTGTTCTTTCAGTCCTGCTCACTATACTTCCTTTTCCTGAAGCAAGTATTCATGAAGATTTTCACCTGCTTTTTACAGTTATTGAATCTCAAAATGGATAATTTCAGGTAGATTATCTCATTCTAGCCTCAGTGCATGTCTTAAAGATTCACAGGGCTGAACTATGACCGTTTAGACAGCAACACATGGGTTTATCACAACTCAGAATTGATCCACTTCATCTCAGTGCTAACCTTAGTGCTTTTTTCATACATAAGAGAGGATTGTGAGGAACTGAAAGGAGGGGGAATGTGTTAGAAAAAAAATCTTAATCTTTGACTTTTTATAAATTATGTTTTTAATCAGGTGAGGAAAAGCCACCTTCATTCCTGTACCTTGTTAGTATTTTCAGTAAAAGTGAGGCAATTAACTTCAACATATATCCTGTAGCTGTGGTTTCTCACCTGTGTCACAGAAGAGGTTTAACCTGGAAAAGAGGAAGAATAATTTTAGGAATTATTTGTGGTCACCTGTGACAGGTTATTTTATCTAAGAAGCATGTACCTGTGGGACAGGAAGAACTATATTTTTTTGAATGACCTGTAGACACTTTGTATTAAAAAAAAGGAAAAGACATGTTTAGCAGCTGGCACTGATACCTCATGAACAGAAAGATTTTAGGAAACAATTCAGAATGGATCTGTTCTCATTTTATAAAATACTTCTTAAGACTTGTTAAAGTGTAGAAAGAACAGTTGCATTGAGTTCATGTCTTTACATTGTTAATCTTACTGAGTATACTTTTGCAGAAATAATTCGGTACTTACCTTCCTTCCTCTTTTTAGCAGGAGTTAAATAAGTTGTAAAATGAAGTCACTCATTGACTTGTCGAGAATATTTCTGAATTATTTTAATATGATTCTGAAAAAACAACTTCCTAGAGTCATACTCAGTGTAGTACTTCAATGTGCCTAATCTTTCCATGCTGTGGGGATTAAAGAAGGCTAAAAAAAATCTCCAGCTCTTGTTGTACTGAGGGTTTAAGGGTCAGCAAACCTGAAATGCCAGGGTGGAGAGCATCCTCAGGGCAACCAGTAGCCAAGGGTAGGCTCTATTTTTACTGTGCATCACCTACCCAATTAAGTAAACCATATGTGGGAAGAAAGAGAACATACAGTCATGTAGAAAGTGACTAAATGGATTTAGAATTCACAGGATGCTCTTCAATCTCATTGGAAATGCTCCAGGAAAATAAAACCTCTTTTTGTCTCAAATTCATATACCTATATACCTTACCTGCTGGAAAGCTAAGTAGGAGCTGAGAAAGACCATGTGCGTGTGAGGTACCTGCGTCACTGCAGAGTGGCACAGGAGAGCGGCATCGCTGTGCAACAAGTGCAACAAAACAATGCAGCTGACTGTTCCAAATGCTAGCAAACACATGAAAAGAAAAAAAAAAAACAGAAAAAAGAAAAGGTTTTTTCCCTGCTGTCAGTTCATTACAAAATTTTCAGTTAAGATAAAATTTTTAAGCCTTATTTTCTAATCAACTGTCTTTTTTAAAAGCACAAATCCCTTTTGCATATATCTAATGTGATACGGCAAGTTAAAGAAATTTGGCTAATTCTAAAGACAATCTGATTTTAAAAAACAATAATACACTAAAAACTTCACTAAAAGGCTCTGCAAAACAACTAAAATACATTCAATTTAAGATCATTAATTTGGCTAACTAGAAATGGATGACTGTAAATGAAAACACAGAAGATTTTACTATCATCTGAAATAATTCATCAAGCAGTTAATTTAAAAGTATATAGATAATTAAATGATAAGTAAAACAATAACATACAATAAATTATAAATTACAATTATTTTACATAATGGATAGCTTAAATATATAAAATATTAAGATCTTCATTAGAGTTCATATATATGCGTATTTATATTGTAACTGCTAATATATATTTAAACCTCTAAAATATAAAGTGCAGGGAGCATTTTGACTGCATCTTTAATTATTTTTCCATTGCATGGGAGTAAATATTGCCAGTGCTTTTCCATTCTTCCTTTTTTTCTTTTCCTCCTTGGAAGAAGTCTGTCTCTCACAGAACAAAGGAAATGATAGATGCGAGCTTCTGTGATTGCTGAGAAAGCAGAAACAGTAATGATGCTCAGAAAATTCTCTTCAAATCAGAAATCATATCTAGTACATTAGAAACATTCAAGTTTTCACAGCACAATGTGCAAAATATTGGCTTTCCCCAGGATCTTGATCTGTTGTTAAAGTAAATGAAATAAAATACATCAAATGAGATCTTTTTAATCTAAAACATATGCCTTGTAGGATAACTTAATTTCTTTATTTTTTTTAATATTTAAAATTGTTATTTCTGAGGAAGAACAGACATAGAGAGTATCGGAGAGTATCAGGTAATAATTGTATGTCTTTGTTACTAATGCAGTACATAAGAGGCAATACATACTATCACCTGAATGCCTAAGAAATACAGGATTTGAAGGTTAATTGACTCACTGACACCCGAGATTGGATTTGGCCCAAACTTTTCATAACTACAGAGACTTTTGTATAGATACATATGTGAGTCTGTATGTCTGTGACCTAATTCCTCCACCTTCATCTCAGAGGAAAGCCTCTCTGAATGAATTGTGACAAAAATACAGCAGGGGAGAGAGCTGGCAGTGAAAAGCAGATTCTTAAAAATGAGATGCATTCTTTAATATTTTGCTTAACTTGTTTGTAGATATTTCTGGTTCCAGACAAAATTTGAAACGGAGGTGAAAAATATTGTAATTTCAATAACCGCAAAAAATAATAATTTTGGAACTGGAATAGGTTGCCCAAGGAGGTTGCTGATGACCCATCCCTGGAGGTTTTTAAGGCCAACTTGGAGGAGGTTTTGTGCAACCTGGTCTACTGGTAGGGTTCATGGCAGGGGGGTTTGAACTTGATGATCTTTGAGGTCCCTTCCAACCTTAATTATTCTATGATTCTATGATTCTAATTTCCCCTTGCATTTCCAAGAAAAAAAAAAGGGTCCGTGTTTTTCTAGACCAGAGTCCTTGAAAAATATTAATCCCTTTGTCCACAGAAATTCAAAATTTGCTAAAGACATGGAAAAGATTTTCATCTTCCCTTGCTAGAAAGGTGGAAATTAAGTTTATAGGATTGAGATCATTACCAACATGATCAGTGACTACTAATCAGCCTACAGTGGGAAGCAGAAACCAGGTGTCCCAGGATCTTACTTTCCCAGTGTCAATGCCCCTGTAAGTATTCATTTTTCTGTTCCATCCCACCTTTTTCTTAAGTAACTTTGCTGGTTGTATCCATCTGAAGTCAGATGAAACAATAGGTCAACAAGAGACTTACTAAACAGAATAACCATATATATTAAATAATTGCTTAAACAATGTCCAGAGCTTGGCTTATAGAATTAATTTATTTTTCTGTTAGCTTTGGCTTTTAGAATATTTACTAATGTGCCAACTGTTGCATATTTTTATGCTTCTACGTAAGTCAATAAAAAGTTCACAGTGGCTTTAGTTAAAACAAGACTGAATTTTTGACATATTTTTTTAATCCTATAATTGATATTTACTACTTGTTCCAATTCTTCACATAATTTAGTCTCTTCTTAAAAATAAAAATGTTATAACCTTTTTTCCTGTTCATACACTTTTAGTTAGATGGTATAACACTTTTCTACATACGATAGCTGTACTTTGCCCTGTAGTTGAAAATGCTGTACAGATCCTATAAATATCCAATATATATCCAGTACAAGTCCTACACATATCACGTATTTTTAAAGGAAACTAGAACAGTACAAAAAAAAATTATATTTAACCTTCTTAAGGTAGAGCAAAAGATTAAAAATAACAATTTTTAGATGCCATTTCTCTAGCAGGCCTGGTTCGACCTATGAAAATCTTATTGACATTAAAATATACTTTCAATAGAAAAAAAACCCCAAACAAACCCAGTCATACTAATTGTTAAATGTGAGCTATTTAGATTGGATCAGGTCTTTTGTACACCAGGTTATAATTGGTGACCTACAGTTTGCTAAACTATAATAATGAAACACAGCTAAAATCTTGACAGTTCTCTTTGGTCTAACTGAAGGCTAGCATATGACCACTTGTTACAAATGGCTTCAATGAGATAGCCCTCGACTATGACTCACACTTAATTAAATGTTGCAGAGAAGCCTTACTTTTTGCCTCATGTCAAAACGTTCCCCAGAATTTTCTTTGCCGTTTTTATTGTTTAATTTTCATGTTCATTTGAATTAAAGGGAAAACATTTGGTTTTAATAGCAGTGTATGCAAATGTTTTGAATCATTGTGATTTGACCTTCTGTAGTTTACAAGCTGTGCTGGCAAAGCCTGGCTTTCTTTCAGGTACAACAACTGATACACTGTGTTGTCTGTGGTTGCTTGTTCTTGACTCTGAAGCCAATGAGGTTTTTTCAGATCTTTTGTCCAAACTGTTGTAAAGCTATTTTGGGGGTATAGCAGCTTTCTCATCTGACAAGCTCAACTAATCCTTGCATTGAAGTTGTTAATATCTTTAGAAAAATCTTCCCTTGATATTTGATGTATTTCTACACTCCTGGTACAGCTTAATACATGTGCTCAACTCTGCACTAAATTAATTTCCAAATACATAACAGCTGGTACATATTTAAATTGCCTATTACTAGTTAGTTTTGGATACATGCCTGTATCGGCCTACTATTTACAGGGACAAGGAAAAATACCTACTGGCAACCTCATGACTAGGCATTTCACAGCTAGAGCTGAAAGGTCTAGCTGGTATAAAAGCACTCTTCAGGGTAAAGCTGATGAATTGTAGTAATCCTGACTGGTGTCGGGACAAAGGAGTCTCTCTAATTGAGCATGGCTGGAAAATCAGTAAGGGGTAGTATTAGTTAACTGACCTAAAATGAAACTTTCAATAGGCCATCCCTCCCCCTCACACAGAAAATGAATTGGAGCATTAAAGCCACCCCCTACATCATCTCTTATCAAAGACCTCCATCTTTTGCTCATATACAATATACCTGCTGCATAGGCTCTGGTGCCAACACTACTTTTCCTCCATTACATTGTGCTAAGCAAAATTAACTGCTCTTGCAGATGGAAGCAACTTTGACAGCAATAACGCTTGACCTCTTTGAACAACTGGAGAATCATATGAATAATATTCATCAGTTGCTGAACAGAATGAGGCAGACATGGGCATTATTTTTATGAATACCAACTGTGGATCTGGAGTTTATTTCATAGATCTTACGCTGCCTGGCTGGATAGTTCCAAGAAAACTTTGAGAGACTATTTAAAGAAGACAAACAATGGTCAAAAAACTAAATTATTAGACAGATTATGAAGAAACCTTGTGGGAACATCAGAGAACCTGGAAACTCCAACTGTATTCCACATATCTGGCTATGAAGAGAAACCAGACAAGGTTAGCCAGGTTTTGTCTTGCCAGCCCAAATCTGAGATCCAAGAGGAGACTAATCTATTACAGTCTCTAAAAATGGTACAGGTATCAGCAGCTGAAGAAAAGTGCCAGAAAAAGACATGCATTTGGTTCTACAAGAGCTGGTGATAATTCTTGCCTATTAATTAAGTGGCTCAGCTGAGTGGAAATTATCAAAAGTATATATATATATATATACATGTATATATGTATGTATGTATGTATGTATGTATGTATGTATGTATATATAAAAATAATGGTTAAACAGTAAGGCCATACAGCTCTAGGTGCTTCATCCACTTGCTATGCTCACTATGCACTCTTGTTTTAAAGAACCTGTTATGGATCACCTAAGTGTACCTAGAAAAGTAACTTGAACTCTGAAAAAGGATTCTACTGTGTCTTGCACACAAAATCTCTGGTTCCTTTCAAGAATATTATACCAACATCATGAAGCAGGCATCCTAGTGTTCTGTGCTCTAGTCTGGATGTAAAATATAGCCATGGCTCAAGCCCTGAGAAGGTGCATCTCCTAATTACACCGTATTTGCTTAAAAACCAGTTTCTGACAGTGGTGGTTCCAGAGTTGTGCCAAATAATTTAATTTTATCTCTGTCAATCTTTATCTCCTGTCAGTCCTTTTGTTTGACATAAATATTAAATATGGGAGTAAATTGCAAAAGTTGTCTTCTTGAAAATCTTTTCTTAGTGGACAGGCATATAGGAGCTCATGTAACAAAGAAGAGGTCTTACTGTATCAGCAAGTAAATTCATAGGAAACAATAATTTTGGTCCCTCTGACTTCCTGATACGCTTTCTGGAGGCATGGTAAGCTTACTAATACCTGTTGAGCAGAGATCTCTGAGAATGTAACATAAAAATTAACTTACAGTATATAAAAAAGAAGGGAAATAGGTCTTTTTAAGATTAGCTAAGGGTCTGCAGAACTAGTTACTTGAATTGTTTTGGAAGATTGAGGGGGTAAAATAGTCATAGACATTTTTAATTATTTTGCTGCATATCAGTACAAACTTAACTGACTGGGCATAATGTAGCACTGCACATATCACCTAAGTGCAAAATTATCAATAAGCTTTAAAAAGCTGGTAGCCATATAGATGGGCTTAGTACACCACGGCCAGTATGATGCAGATATATTTCTTTGTCCCCAGAAGAAAGAAACAATCCTGGAATTGCAATACACATCCACAAAAACATATTTTTAATTAGCCTTTAAACGTAGACATAGAGGGTGTTCTGATTTGGTTTGGTGGGGTTTTTGGCAGTGGGAGAGGGGCCCCAGGAGTGGCTCCAGTAAGAAGCTGAGAAGCTCTCCCTGATCCAAACCCAGCCAAGGAGCCATTAGAGGGACAATAGATGCATTTCAGTGATTAACATACAAAAGAACTGAGATAACACCTGAGTAGAGAAGCACTTAAAGGAGAAGAGCTGTGCTGGGGCAGGAGAGCAGTGCTGGTGGTTGGTGAGGAAGAAGGGGAAGAAGGTGCCCAAGAAGAAGTCTTCCTGCAACCCATGGCGAGATGGCAGCTGTCCCCCTGCACTCATGGAGGAATGTGATGGAACATTCCCTGAAGGCGCCAGGAAGGGTGAACTTGGCTGGTGGACTTGGTTTTGTGGCCAGAGGATTTCCTGCCTCTGGACTCTGATTACGCAGCTTTGGAAGACCCCGGTGCCAGGGGAGTTGGCTGTTCCCAAAGGAGCCCATGACTCTGTGGGAAGCCCAGGCTGGAGCAGCTCCGGACCTTGTGGGAAGGACTCATGAAGGAAAGGTTCGTGGAGGTCTCTCCCATGAGAGGGACCCCATGGGCAAGCAGGGAAGGACTGTAAGGAATCCTTCTTCCTGAGGAGGAAGGAGCAGCAAGAACCACCAGCCTGTGAACTGACTCTAAGCCCCATCCCCTGTCCCCCTGTGCTGCTGGGGAGAAGGAGGGAGAGAAGCTGGGAACAAAGCGATTTGTGCCCAAGATGAAGGGAGTGATGGGGTAACATATGAAAGCACTGCTCTGTGTTGTCTGTGTCCTGTGTGTGTTTGATTAGTGTGAAATTAAATTACTATATTTTCCTCAAGCTGAAGAACCCTCCTTGTCCCTTGTCTCAACCCATGATCTTTGTCCTTCTCATCCCACAGTGTGTGTGTGGGTAGGCAGGAGGGGGGGGGATTTGAGTGAGGGGCCATGGGGCTGTTCCTTTTGTTGTTGTGTTGGGCCCAAACCACAATAGAGGGCAAGACTGTTTTTCGTGCAGAAATGAATTGGGATTGCTGTGGTGACATAGGAATCTCAGGTACTGGCATCCAGAAAGACAGTGTTTGAGTGGCTGAATATAAGATTTCTAGTTGTAATCATTGTAAAGACATTTAATGCTTAAATACCTTTGTTTGCAGGAATGTTTCTGCCCATTCTAAGTGGACTAGATGCAAAGGTATGGAGTCTCCTCCAATGCTCCTTTCTTCTTTACTCACAAATTTAAAATTACTTATTCAGTGGTGTAGTTCTTGCCTCAGATCAAGAAGGTGCAAGGCTGAAGCCTATGTAAGTGAACATGCAATATAATGCTAACATTATTATTTACAAGTAGTAAAGATTTTAGCTTCAAACAACTGCAGAAAGAATACTGTACTTGCCTTGTTATTTCCCTAGTACAATTAGATTGACTAAAGTATTTTCTATCACATTTTTACAAATTTAGCATACTATTTATATACTCATACTATTATCCTGACTACTCGTGAATTTGTGTTTCCCTGAGTACTCTAAGAAGCTGTGATGTCCCTTTCCCACTATTGCTAGTGCCTACAACTGTCCTTATAAATCTTCACTTCCATATAATATTTGTTTTTCTTTAAAAAACAATTAAAAATTACCCTTGTTCTACTCTCCCTCCTAAATCTTCTGTTTCTGAAGAGGTCTGTTACTGCTATCATATGTTACATACCTGTACAATATTGTGAATGTACATATGCTGAAACTTCATCCCTTATTCATAACCCCAAGTTTTCTGAAATGCACTTTCTTCTTTTCTCTCTCCTCACTCCTTGTACAGTTCAGACTTTGGCATATGTCAAATGTTATCATCTGACTTCTTCCATGTATGGAGGTACTGTAAGGAGATATATGATCCCTTCATAATCATCAAACAATTGTATCACCTCATATTACAATGTAAATAACAGTTTTCATTCTTGTTCTTAGATCCAGCTTGGTGGGGGGTTTCTTTTGGTCTTGTTTTGGGGGGTTTTGTGTGGGTGTTGTTTTATTTATCTTAAGTAATAGAATTACCCCTAGTCCATCTTATTCCACAATTGTAGTACTGGAACTTGATGGAAGGGAGCAAATTACACCCTGAAGAGGAAGACCTTTTAATTCTGACAGCCTTCTGTCCTCATGCATTATGCAGCATCAAAGAAAATACCAGTTTGTATTTATTCTCTATTTGTTGTCCTCATTTGCTGTGTCTTCTTAATTTGTTGTTTCTTCTTAATCTGCTGTTTTCTCTGTACTTTTACTTTCATTAAAATGTAAGAAACTTACAGATTCATCCAATCAAAAGCCTGAAAATGTCCACTTTTTTTGCTATTCAAAATTAAAATTAAACTTCTAGAACTTACCCTTTATTCAGGTGCATCCTTTATTTGGCCCTTACCTCTGCTACCCGCTACTAATGCTCTGATTATCTGACACTAAGGCATGACAGAAAAGAGGAAATCAAAGATTTTCCTGTCTTACTCTTTGGTGTTTGCCTGCTCTTCATTGGTAACAAATTTTTCCTGAAATAATATGTGTGAAGAGCTAACTTAGGTGAAGCTGAAGTCATCTCAAACTGATTGCCAAGGTCATAGAATCACAGAATGGTTGAGGTAGGCAGGGATCTCTGCAGGTCATTGCTACAACCTCCCTCCTCAAGCAGGACTAGCTGGAGCTAGTTGCCTAGGACCATGTCCAGACCACTTTTTAGTATCTCCAAAGATGAGGACTTACTTCCCTGCAGCAACACGTGGATATAGGGGTAGGTCTGACTTGGGAATGATCGACATAGTTGCAGAATGGCGTTGGAGAGCAGATTGGTTTTCTAGATAAGGAAGTGAAGTGCTGGTTGTGAAAGATTTTGTGACAAGGTTTTGTACCAGAAATAAACAGGGGCTTGGTGTGTGCTAGATGCTCAGATAAGTGCCTTACAGCAGCATTGGTTACAGCATGGGAGTTTAGCCTCTAAGAAGACTAAGCTACTTAGTACTTGGTAAGCACTCTAATGTAGCTTTTAGCTTCTTCTAGGGCTTGAACCTGGCTCACTGATGTTCAGTGTCAGAGAAATCAAAATGACTGACCGTGATTATGGAATCTTGTGCACATCCCTGAAATGTTATTACTATATGAAACAAGGCTTCAGGCAACAAAGTAGGCATTTCTGTTTCTTCTATCCAAAAAGCATGAAATGGAACTGAAGAAAGGACAGAGAAGAGCAATAAAAAAGATGAGGGGTATGAAAATGCTTCCACATATTAAAAATTATTAAATAGATGAGGGCATTGCAGTATGAGGAAGACAAACATTCTTTTGAAAAATAATAGAATAAGGTATAAAAGAAGAGTTAAGGCAACAACTGATCAGTCTACACAATCTTTAACCACCCTTGAGAATGCACATAGAGTTATTGATCACTTCCCCGTACAAGAATATGGGCTACCAGGTGAAAGAAGCAGCTGTCAAATTCAAAACGAACAAAAGTAGATACTCCTTTATACAGCATATAGCTAATCTGCGGGACTCATAGCTATATGCTGTGGATGCTTAAAAATATAATGTGTTCCAATTTATTAAGGAAAAAATAAAAAACAACTCTCATTCAAGAAGTCTAAATTACAGACAGCTAGAGGCTGGACAAATACGTGAAAGAGTGTGACAGGCTTGCCTGGTTCTTATCCTATCCCCCTGACATCTGCTACAGGACATTATCAGAGACAGAATATGAGCCTAGCTAGACCTTTGGTTCAAGCCATTATGGCTCTTCTTATTTTCTTATGACTTTAAACTGTGTGTTATTCCAGAAATTCCCAGGCTGCAGTAGTAACTCCAGCTCTAGTCTAAGTGATTACACAGGTGGTACTTCAATAGACAGTAGTATGGGAACAATAGTAAAGCAGTGTCAAATTTGGGCTGGGAACAACTGCACTGGGATCATCAAACCCAGAAGTTTATAATATACTACTAGGATTCAGTTGCCTGCTATGCATTTAATCTCTGCTTTGGATTATAAATTAAACTGGAATTTAAATAAAAGTTGTGGCCAGAGGCCTTTAACCACGCTGATAGAAGTCACAAGGCTTCTTTTGAGCCGCAAAGCACAAAGTGGAAGGGTTGTGCTATTTCTGATTGAATACAGAATTCTTTTTCAAACTCCATTTCTAAAATAATTTAAGTTTCGTTTGTGGCTTGGCTCTTCCATAAACTCTTTGTTCATTACAGTTGTAGTTGCTTCTGTTGAAAACAGAGATGCTTTCAAGTTAAAGGTTTTAAAGGAGGTTTAGAAAATGTTCTGGAATTAATTTTAAAAGGAATGGATATTCCCTTGATTTATACCCTTGTATTGTACATGTAAAAGTAAAAAATCATTATTTTAATTGTGGAATTAATATTTTTAAATTATTTTTTTTTCTGCTTTTGGTCCTAACATTGCACTATCTGTGTCGAGTGTTGATCTGATCTGGAAGTGACCATCAATGTTCAGCCCAAATTAATAATTTAGAAAAAAAAACAAACTGACATTTAGAAAAAAATAGGATTCTTGTTACGTCATTAAGAAATGGAGCATAAGATGGTAATAAAAAAAAAATTATAATTGCCATTAGATATAGAACAAAAGCAGTGTGATCAACTTATTCAAGTAATTATTTATATTTTTAAAAAATTATTAGAATTTTTTAACTATTAGCAATTAATACACTGTACTATTATGAGTTTAAATTGATTAGTGCTTTTTTGAAAAATATATAGGGAATTGCTGTGTTAATCAAAGGAAATCAAGATACGTTAATGCAGGTTCTTTTAAAGGTGAAAGATTCAACATTTATAAACATTCTTTGGTACATGTTTAAATAGATTTCCTATTCTTTGACTAGTAAAATGTTTAAGACTGACAAAATAGTCATAGTCTACAACCTACATAGGAAAAGGCTTTGATTACAGTAAAATTACATAAAAATGTGTCATTAAAAGGCATTGGACAGACATAAAATCTAACCTTTTGTGCTGAAGAATACTTAATATTCTCTTCATGATCATGCAAGGGGAAATTCTTTGCTATGGAATAGCTATTTTCCTGTTAAGCAGACTATTTCATCAATGATTTATTCCTGAGATGTAATAGGTCGTTTAAAATGGTGGTTTAAAAGTTAGGCCTTTTTTGTTTAATTTTCTCACAGGCAGTTGGTAATTATCATGGTCCTGCAGTTTCTCTGGAATGCTGTGGAGGGTCAAATGCCAATGGAACCCTGCTTTATAGGGTAATTAAGACAGTAGACATGGTTATTAAATACATTGTGCTAAACTAAACTGGAATGCTGTGAAATAAAATCCAAAATCATAAATAAAATGTGGGTATTCTAGCGGAAAAGAAAAAAGAAAAAAAAAAAAGAGGCTTTCTGCAATCCTATTTGCAGTAAACAGCTCTGGCTGAATTGTGTCTAAAATTCTGCCATTTAAGTATCTGCAGGCTTGCTTGATGTTTCAGGAATATCCTAAAACTAGAAATAAGAGCAAAATAGTTCTAAGTGTGTTTTGTGTGCCCAGAAACCTAGTTCAGTAATCAAAATTTAACCTCATAGCGCTCAGTGTATCTGAAGAATGTAAAAAAACTCTTTGATGAATAGAACCTCCTGTATTCATAATTACCATGCAGCATGTGCTGGAAAACATGTACTAAAATAGGATGATGAATGTAAGTTTAATGTGAATAACAAATGAATTTTGGAGAATCCTGCAGAAAATGCCCTCGGATGATAGCCTCTTTTTAAGATATTACCAGGTGTAGTGTAGCTGTTTCATTTGTGTCTATCCAAATAATTTTTGTTTGCAATATCATTTAGGCCAAGTGTAGAGATACTATTGTGGGCCTTATGTGCAGGAGAGAGGGACAAAGACTAAAGTCTTGATCAACACAGGTAATACTATCAAGATGATGGATGAAATATTGCAAATTGAAGATATGGTACTTCCCTCAGAAAACAGAGTAAACTTTTCTTTATACTTTTCCCATGGTGAAAAGATAGGGTAATACGATTTTGCCCTAGAAAAATTGTGATGAGTATACAAAACCAGCAGGAATGAGTCAAATATAAAACAAAGCACGTAAAACAGACTGAGATTTGTACATGTGATCCAAAATTATAACCTCTTTGTTTAAAGTCTGGAAGATTATACATGCAATTTTATTAGTAAATTCATTGTATCATCCGAAAAGGATAAAAAACTATGCATCTCCCTTCCCTATTAGATAGATAGATAGATAGATAGATAGATAGATAGATAGATAGATAGATAGATAATTTCCAGTTCTAGCTGTAAAACTGGAAGCTAGAATGTGTAGTTGACAGGCACAGAGCCAGCTGACTTTAAATCACTAGCCTTTCCATCAGATCAGTCTTCCTACTTCCACATGGAACACATTTTAAGTTAACAATGTGTAGTTTGGCAAAGGAATTGTTTTTCTTTGGCATAGAACAGTTGTCTCATTTCTTCTAAAAAAATATTTTCTGCCTGCTCAAAAATACAGTATGTGTCGACATTCTTTTGAACTTTAAAAAGAGTAGTTACATCAAAAAAGCTTTACTTAGACAATCACATTCTGGCTATTTTGTTTGATATATATATATATATATATATATATGCAGATATAAATTATGGAAAATTATATTCAGTTCATCTGCGTACTGGCTGGTGTAACGCGTCCAGGTTTTAGTATTTACTTAAACACATATGTAAATGCCTATAAAAATCTTGATTAAGCTACTTGACCACAGACACTCAGAAAACAGGCCTCTTTCCTCAAAACAGTAATTTAAGTAAGTCTCAGTTGATATCAGAGTATTTACACTGTGGGCATAGACTCTAAGACAAACTAAGATTAAATCTGATCATTTTGCTCTTACTCCAAAACCTGGCTGTTTCCACCAGATGTATTTATAGCATGAAAAAGCAGTAGAATGGAATGCTACTCATTCAGACATTTGCAGTTGATTTATTCATTCCCAGTTGCTTCCACTGAAAACTCAGAAAAGCAGAAATGCAAATTTTCAGACATTGCTTCCACATGAAATGGGACAGACCACTGCACCAGCTACTGTTGTGAGACCAGATAGAGCTACTGCTGCCTACACATAAAGAGAGCCATTAAGGAGAAGTTGTTTATTTCTGCTTCTGCAGAAATCATAAACACCAGCCATGAGCCCGACAGCACAAGCTGTGCTGCAGTAAATTCTAGTACTTTGCTGGCCATTCTAAGCTGCCCAGTAAAAGTTACTGTAGCTAAATCCCATATACATTTCAAGAAATAATCCTGCTCAGAAGATGGTATCATATTCATGCACAGCAGGGTGTGCAAATGCCTATAAATCAAAACATAGAATCTGAAATATCTATTAAAAAAATCTGTGCAAATTTAACCATGACCCTTTGCCAGACAATAGGCCTTCATATGCTTTGCAGCTTAGCAGACACCAAGGAATTTTGTTTGGAAGTGATAGCTACTGTCTATGTAATATTTAGGACCTATTCATGGAGCATCTGGCAGAAAATAAAAGAGTTTCCTCCTCTAACATATGCTAAAGAAGGATGTGGTCCTGTGCCTGCTCCTCCTCTTCTGACTTTTTGCAAATAGCACAACATAAGAGACAGTTGTTTCTGGCTGCCCTGCTGCCTGTCATGGCTGTCAAGTGAAATCCCATGAATTATTGCTCTTCCAGATGTAAGAGATTTCCAGGCTGCCTTAAACTGCCTGTGGTTTGTGGTACTGGAGAGGAGAGAAACGAGATTAAACTTCATCTCATCAGTGCAATCTGAAAAGATCACACAGAAGACTAATAATCACAGCTTTTTCATTCCAGAGCTGGATCCGAGAGCTGTGTGTTTTTGTTTCAGAGCTCTGTCACATTAAGCTTGTTGGAAGACATTGATTAAGGTCAAACAATGTTTGAAGATCAAAAATAATTTTTTTAACTCTGTGTTGCTGCATACATTTTGCATTCTTCAAGAAGTGCCCTGCATTACTTTCGCTGGCTGAAACAGAAAAGACTGTAACTGAGTCCTGTAATTCTGACATGTCAGCACTTCTTAGCATAAACTTATGAAAGATAAAAAAGAAAATTTTCACCTAAAATTATTACTCTAATGTCCTACGGCATCCCGTATAATTCAGAGGAAACAGTCACTAAAAATACCCACCTTTGAGGTTAGTGTGAGTGTTTTTTATTAGTAAAGAATACTTAATTCATACACTGATTAGTTATACAGTTTTTGAATGCTCAGCTGTAATGGTTCACAAGTTGAGAAATAACAACGGGTTCAAAACTATAGATAGAAACTCAAATAAAGGTTTTCATTATTATTTCCAGATTGTTCTGTAATTGTATTTTCAATTCAGCCATATACTGTTTAATTTCCAAGTAAGTTTTTTCTCATCTTTGAGATACATACATATGTATCTATGTATGTACAGGGAGAGAGACATAGAAATGTAATGCACACTTACCTGCAAAATATACTTTAAATAGCAGCTGTAACACAAAATAATATAATGCTTTAAAACCTAAGCATTGTCAAATTATTACTGTCATGATTGGGTTTTTTATGAAATCAAGACAAGTGGTGAGGCCCCTAACATTTCACTTCAGCCCTATTAGCAAAATGTTAATCATAGATAAGGAAAATATGTTGCCCCAAAAACACCTGGAAATAATTGACAAATGTATGCGACTTAGATCAGAACGTAATTGCCCTGGTTCGACCTATGTAGCTTTTAAAAAAAACTGACGTAGCTTGTTTAAGTAATAGTGTTGGCTACCAGATGTAAAACCTCCCGAGCTAGCTTCCTTTTCCATTTGAGCTCAGGCATATCACAAAGGCTCTCTAATGTGAGGGGATACCAGTAAAACAGTGATGAAAACCATAGGTACGAGTATCTGCAAGTGGCTCACATGAAAGCATTTATTGCTTTTCATGCGTGTGTATTAAATCATAGTGGAAAAAGAGCACTCCATTGAAAATGCATTAATTATTTTACACTGCTTTTCTTCAGACTTTTTTCTTTTTTTTTTTTTTTCTATGGGATGCAAGTGAAAGATTACAGCTGAAAAAATGATCATCATACTTGAGGCAGGCTCACAGAATCTTTTTTTGTGTTCTGTGTGAAGTTGTCTTGAACTGAAACCTCTGCTCCTAAAGGATTAAGGGATTGAAAAGCAAAGACTGAAGCTGCTGTAATTTAAACCCAGTCATTCTCTAGCACAAAGGTGCAAAATGGACTAAACCAATCTGCTTCTTTGCTAGTTCAGCTAAGAAATAATTTTATCTTTTGAAAGTTTAGTACTATTAACATTCCAAAGATGTCATTATCTTTAAAGGAAATTTATTCTCTTGATTTTTTAACATGAGATCCAAGCCCTGAGACATGGAAGAGGTGGACATGGTTTCGAATTGCAGTTTACAGCATTTCTGAAAAATTCCATCTATGTCATGCATAGATAAGTCATAAAGATAAAATTAATCAATGAATGCCACTAAGGTGGGTTTTCTTGTTTACAAAAATATCTTGTCTCCAGAAATACTTGCAGAGCAGTTTTCTATTGCTATTTTAAAAAAAAGGTTTTATTTTACTAAAGAGTCATACAAAGTATCAGATGAAACAAACCTAGTTCCAAGGACTGCAAGAGAAAGAGGGAGCATTATGTTATATTGCAGATAATTAATACATTCACTAGACAGAAAAAATCCAGTTAATTACTGGGTGCACGTTAACTGATTGCAGGTTCCAAGTTTCAGTAACAAAATGAACTGAATTCACATTTCAGGTTGTTGGTTTCTTTTTAAAGTTTGTCATAAAGGCGCAGTACATAATTCTAACCAAAACAAATCAAAACTTCTTTTTAAAAAATATTTCCAGTGGAAGAGCACTATGCCCAGCAGAAAATGAAGCCCCAGCACTGTGGTTTGGGTATGACTGCGTCGTGCGAGGGACCTGTCTTTGATTACTGGGTCTAATGTTCCTCTTGAAGCCCAGCACTCCCTGCAGGGGCTGCAGTGCTCAGCTTGGGAGCAGCAAGAAACTCTGCAGCCTTGTGGAGTGCGGCCTCTCGCAGCTACTCGCTTGGAAGAGACTCTGGTGCTGGCAAAGCTGGGCTTTTCCCAGCCTCCAGTCAGCATATTGGCTGGTGTGAAGTGGAGGCTTACACAGAGAGAAATAAGGGAGTCGTAGTCCTTTGGAAGTCTGAAAAAATGTTTTCCCTAGGGGAAAATGCAGAAACATATTCTCTTGTGGTATGTGTTGAAATTTAGTACCTATTGAAGTAAGTGTAGACCTTAGAATTACTTGTATCAACTTTGGGCTAAGTAGCAAAGTTTCCATTTGGGCAAGGAAAAGTCACATAAGTGGTTACTTACTTGTATGTGTAAATCATCTTCTATCACTGATTTAAAACCGCGACCTGCTGTTTGTCCATACATTTGATGTGGAGCTGGCAACCAGCAATAATACGAGCTTTCCAGCTCTTCCCATTTAAAACTTCAAAGCCTAACCTGGAAGACCACCCTCTCTAGAGACAGATGCAATTCATTTTCCATATTCAATCTGCTTCTCTTGAGAGGAAAAAGCTGCCAGTCATACCAAATTGTGTTGAATGATACAAGGTAAAGCTAGTTTTATCACATGGGCAGCTGACACAAAACTCTTCCACTTATCTTAGGTTGGATGGGAACTGGGTTCAGAGATGAAAGGTCAGTTCTTTATCCACTAAGCCCTCTAGATATTCCAAAATCCCCAGTACATTACAAATTTGAACAGTTTAAGCTCTCTTAAATAAAAGAATCTCTTCTTGAGGTAAAGTATACAGTGTATATAGATACAGAGCAGAAGAAACATGTGAAAGGTCAGAGATGTGACCTTTTAAAGTCAATAGTTTTATTTATTGACAAGAAGTCCAGTTTAAAGGGCTTAATGAAAAAGCAAGACAAGAATCAAGGAATCTGTTAAACCACGTAAATTTGACTGACTAAATAAATTGTACTGTGTGCCTCAGAAATTGCAATTGCTATTAATTTTTCTGACACTTATTCTTAGCAAAGGAAGCAGATTCAGAAATTAACAGCATACTAGTTACACTGGCAATACACAAACTAGTTCCTCAATTTTCCTAATACAGCCTAAGACAAGTGGTTTTTTTTAAGTATTCTTTGACTTAATTTTTTTTTTCTATGTAACTTAATTTTTCTGTTACACCAAGTAAGGAAAAAAAATTTGAATCAATAAACATTTTGTATTTAGGGCTCACTACCACTGAAATCAGGAGTGAAAACCCTGATGGTAGGATGATATCTAGAAATATGCTCTGATCTGCTGTATTTGTTTTATCGTATTTATTTAATTTAGTTTATTTTATTTTACTTTAGTATGTTTTGTTGTATTGGCTGTAGTTGTTCAAGCCCACACCAGGGAATTCTATTTAGTTGTACATTGGCAGAATAGTTCTACTTTTACATTGCCTTTATAATAAATTTTCTTCTGAAACCTCTAATACTCAGTGAGAAATACTAGTGACTATGTATATAGTTAATAAAACTACTATATGAATATCACTATAAATAATAGGTGTGTTTGTATGGGTGGATTTTCCAGTAGTCCTGAGCACCACCAGTCTCCATTGAAACTACTGCATGCTGTAAATGCTCAGAAATTCAGAAAATAATGTCATTTAGCTCCTCATTAAGTGCAGTCTAAGAGTTCTGAAGATTTAAAGTGGAATTAATAAATTTATTTCCTGCAAGAACAGCACTTTGGCCTTTTACAGTGCTATTTATAGACTAGAGCATTTTGTTTAGGTGAATCAATTATCTGTCTCCTCAAATGCACATTTTATTTTCATGGACTTTTGGATTTTTCCGTTTCAGTAATAATGTCTGGTATTATTCCAGTTCAATTTTACAGCTTCCCGTCTGAAAAGACAACTGTCTTTTGTGATGTAATTTAGAGACTTCTTTGCGAATGGGCATCAAGACACACAAATTGAGAACACAGGGAAGAGAAACAAAGCTGGATTAAAGATTGCCTTGAACTGCTGGAGCTCTGGTCCAAGGACTCTGCATTCTTGTTTAAAATGCCTTGACAATAATACTGATCATTTCATCTCTAGTGCCTTTTATGATTTTTTTTTTTTCCTATAAAATGAGAACAGGATAAATTGGGAGCAGCTATAATGACAGAAACTAGATAGCGCAACACAACAAAGTGGTAGTGCTAGTTCTTGTGGCTATCTTTTCATCTTATTCCTCTTTCTTTTCTTATTGGTGTGCTAAAATGCCTTTGCAAATTGATGTTGATGATTTTTCATATAAATAGTAAACAATACCACACTGTTAATGTAGTTTTGCTCATGAAACTTTGTAATCTAATTAATTCAGCAGCGTCTGCCATCAATATTTCAGACTACCTTCAGTATGACATGATCACTCCATTTGATCTTTCATGCATTTGTATTTTACAGATATTTTAATGATCTCTTAGGATAAACAAACTATTGATGAAAGATTTCTTGCTCAAAACAGATACCTGGTTTTATCTTTAGATAACTGCAAGCTTTACAGTACCAGTTTACTCACTGGCTTCATTCAGAAAGGTGAAGCTTGTTCATGACACGACCTATAACAATGTCACATTTGCAGGTCTTTTTCCTCTACATTTTAAACATCAGTGCTCAGCCTCATTATAGAGAGAAGTATATGAACATTGAATCATCAGATCTTTCACACCTGTGACAAAGCATTAACTAGACTCTGCTTTGAAGGAAATATTATAGAATTGCCTGATACATGTATATCAAGAGTAATTTCTTCATTGTTTAAATTATCTCATTCAAAAGAAATTTCATGCACAAAGAGTATGTGCACATGCAACCAGCTAGATTATGATCATATTCTCTGGTGTCATTCTGGTTTATTTTTAAGAAAAACTGGAATGCCCCTCAGTTAATCTGCATTACATTGTGCAGAACAGTTTTTATGTAGTCCCATCACTGTGGTGAGATGACTGTTTATCAAAGGTCAGTTACAGTACTCAGAGCTCCACAATGAACTGAAATGTAGGAGAAGATGAGTAATTTGGAACCTTAATAAAGAAATTTTGCTTTATTTGTGCCTAACCTTGAAAAACACTCACAGATTTCAACTATTATACAGGATGCAGCAGTACAGCTTCTCAAGGGCCTTTTGTCTGCACACCTCACCGCCTGGCAGAGGCTTATCATTAGCACTTAGTAACTGCAGTAATACAGGGTGGGTGTTTATTTATTGACAAGTGTCTTTTGTTGTTGGGGTTTTTTTCTCTCCCCATATCTTGATGAACATTCTAGCTTCCTTGCTTTCATTTCATTTTATTAAGGTGTTTGGAGGCTTTTTCCTATCCCAAGCCAGAGATGCCAAAGACAGGTACTTTTTTTTCTTCCTGAGCTTCTGGACAGATAATTTGTACCTACTGTGTGCAGCCTGAGTGTCTGAAGTACCCATTAAAAGAATAAATGGCTACACTCCAGTTCCACATATGGTAAATGTTTTACCCTGATATTGCCTTACCCTGTCAAATTAAGAAATATATATTTCTTTAAGTTTGCAAATAGAACCTGGTTAAAGTCCTGTTAAAATGAGGAAAGGCTTTAGGATATTGTTTTTTGTTTTGTTTTGTTTTGTTTTCTCTAAATTGCCAGAGGAGGTGTTTTGGTGTTGCAGCATTAGGAAGAGTTGTACACATTTTTTTCAAGGTAATTTTAAACTCAAGAACTACGTTTTCACAGTAACAAGCACCCACATTACTGTCTAATTTTTCAGCATCTATGAAAATATTACCTCAAATTTACTAGCTGATTTCTGAAAACAGCAGTGTCATCATTTCAGAGTGGTTGTATTATTTTATTATTTTTTTAATCTCTAAACTGAGATAAATTCATAGGGAATTTTGGAACAGACTGGAAATTTTGAAAAACAGACAAAAATATTATATATTTAAGTCTCATTGCAGCTGATGACAGTTGAATACTAAAACTTTTTATGATTCTGAAAGTCTTCCTGTCAACACGATATGTGTTATAAGATGAATTCTGCTAGTAACTAAAGCCCATAGTTTGTGCATTTTCTTTGTAATACATGTATTAAAACATCAGAAGTTCAAGAAGTTTTTATTTAGGAAATCTGTGTCATGCTATTCTGCATCATAATATAGAGGTGAACTGGAAAGAAGATGTGTAGACTGCCATGGAAGTTGTGAGAACATGTTGTACTAGTACCTTAGCTGTCACTCCAGACAGTCAAATGAAGTAAGTCAATGGATTTCTGGTACAGAGGTCAGAGTGGCAGTATTTCTGAAGAATTCAGAGAAGCTGTCTGGAGACTGCTAGTGTGTGAGATGGAGGAAGAAAGAGAAAGATGAGCAATGAATTCCCTAAAGCTATTCCCCTGAATGTGTTCCATAATAAATTTTAAATGCATGTCATAGTGGGGTAGAGAGGTCAGATTAACTAATAATTTGCATTAACATTTGTAATATCTATCTTTTATGAGCATGATCTCTTTTAGAGTTTTGAAAGTTTATATTCTTTCATAATAAATTTCAGATTTATTTATTTTTTTTACCAGCTATGTCATTCTCTGATATTATATCATTTATCTGCAACTTTTATATATGAAATGAAGAGGCTGCTATACTCCTCTTACTCTTTTCTTTGCCTTATGCTTAGCAGACAGCAACTGCTGTAATCTGCCACAGCATCAACATTTGAACAGGGCAGTGGGTGTTTTCCCCACAGAATCCAAACAATAACTCTGGGTAGAAGGAAAATGGACTAACACAAGAATCTGATGAGAGAGTGTCTTTCCTCCAGTGACTCTTCTGGCTTGCCCATGACAAAGCTTTTACAGGATTTAACATAAATGAAATAAGAAGAATGAAAGCATTTAACAATGTCGCTTAGGAGAGAGGAAAAAGAGGAACTTAAAGGAAGGCAGAACCTATATCAGGAGCAGCAAAATGGAATACTGCCTGTGTGATTGTTCCAGCTTTCACAAAGGGGTTTGCCTAGCTGGGAGCCTCCGGAAAGGATTAACAGTTTTCCAGGGTAGACTACACCCCGTGATCCCACCTCAGGGTATCTCAGGTGTGAAGTGGGAGCCTGGGGAGAGGGCAATGGTGCAGGCTCAATTGGCCAGTAGTGCCCTTGGCTGACATCGTAGTTTATTTGTGAGCTTATTAAGCCTGGCCAGCCCTTTGGGGGCACTCTTGGCAAAGGTCACAAAAGACAAGATTTTGCATAATGGAATATATTCAAATCTTTTTGTTGGTGCATGGGGAGCAAGAGGATAATGGCAATGAAGCTTTGGAATACAGGAAAGGAGGTAAAAGAAAATTAGTCCCTGAGGTAGCAAATATGATCACCATGTGGACTTGGGTTTCTGTTTTAGCAAGTGAGCCCTGAGAGAAAAAAGTGCTTGGAAACATGCTGCCTTTTATTTAGGTCCATAGCTACTGCACTGAAGGACTATGCCACAAAGGGCAAAAGTGCCACTCTCCTCTGTGATGAGTCATTTATATAGAAGGATCCCAGACAGTGAATAGGAAAGGATGGAGATTGTTGTGCACATTTTGAAGAATATCTTGGGGGTGAAGGGGAACAGAAAAGAAAGAAAGAAAAAAAAAAAAGGAAAAAAAAAAAAAAAAAGCATGCCATGTCAGCATGTAGGCTATAAATTGCACTTAGTTATCATAAATAAAAATAAAGTTAGTATTATCAGACATTGACCATGAGTCTCCTATGGGATTGATGTCATAATATAGCAGAGAAGACCTAGATACACCTTTCCTGACCTTTCCTGGCACTTTGTTAAAGACCCAAATTGGGTGGCAAGAATAAGCAAGTTTAGGTACACATGTGAAGATGGCAGGGTCTCACAACTCAATAACCTGATGATTCAAAAGACTCGGGGCTGATAAAAGATAGAAACACCAGCTATCAGGGTCAGTTCAAGGGTGCTATAAAAAGAACCAAATCCCAGTGAAAATAGATAAAATACTACTCTAGTTGCCAAGGTACCTTAATCTGATGAAAGTTAAGTTGTGTGAAATTTTTTTAACGGTTTATCGTTCTTTGCACTGGTCCTAAAGTACAAATGTGCAATCTTAAGTAACTGGAAGAATGTCAGAGGAGGAGCTGATTTAGGAATATAGTAGCTGGTCCACTTGAGCACATCAGTGCTGTCTTCAGGCAAGATTGGGCTGGAGGAAAAATCAGTGAATAACTACATCAATTTGCCAGGATGTCTTTCAATCAGTCCACCAAGATCCTTAAGGTTCCTGATAAGGACAACCTTTTGGCAAAGCCCAATATAGACACTACTGCACTTTTATGTTTGTCAGTAGATCATTCAGGAAAAGCAAATTCACATTTATTTGCAGTTCTTTGGGAGAATGCTATCTAACAGAAATAGGTATAACTTTATAATGCCATCATTTTTTTAAAGTCTGTGAGCACCTGTAAAGAGCCACAATAGTTAATTTGCTAATGATAATGTTGTGTCCTCAGAAATTATTTCACTAGCCTGTTCTGCCATTTTTGTTTCTGTAGAAACAAAATATGTAGAAAATATGGACTAAATGATACAATTCTATTTCACCTCACCTCCCCTCTGTTTGTGCTTTTGTTATTCACTGGTTTTATCTGAGCACATGATGCAGCTGGTAACCAGCTTCTACCTCCTAACAGAAAATTCATCAGCATAAATTGGGATTTTGTGTTTCTTATCCCTGGTGATTCTCTGCATTGGCTGCCGGGTCCAAGAGGGCCCTGGTGTCATGGCAAAGACAACTCTAAATGCCAAAACAATGTATAGATTTTTTTTTGGTAGTTTGAAATATTATTGCTTTAAGATACCTCAAGGATGGCTATGCTATTCCAAGCAAATTCTTTAGTGATAGGGACTAGCAATTGAAATAATTAAGATTTGAAGCTTCTATATTTGCAAACAATAAGTGAAAGTTACATCTAATTATAACTCTTGGAGTATGCATAAATTAATCACATTACTCTAGCCCCATTTCTATTTGAAAAGTCTTCTCTGGACCTACTACCCTAAAATGAGTTAATGTTCTTCCTGTCTAGTATCAACATGTGCACCATTTGGAATAGTAGGAAAATATGGCATGCTGTGCAATGTATGGTGCATGAATTTCTGTAGTATTGATTGGGACTACCCACACAGCTACTCTTCCTCTCCTGCTGCTCAAGAAGTGGACGAGAACTACAATGAAAAATTGAAGTACTTTGTGTTCCTTTTTAATTTCTAGTCCAGCGTTTCAATCTTTCTAGGTTTATTTTGAAACTGGAGAAATATATGCAATATCTTCATATGTGTGAAAAGACACCATCCAAATATCTATTTGAATAAGTATTCTAGAAATATTTAACATACTATAGAAAGATTTTCAGCTGATAGATGAAGGGAAAGCATTGTTTTAGGACCTGGGTAGTCACCTTTGGTTTTTCTGTCCCGATGAATGCTTAGAATTCCTGCCACTGTAACTAGTATACTTTTAGCTTCAGATTTCATCTCACTGATAATACAATGTGAATTCAACAGAGCACAATGCAGATGAATGTGGAACTTGTAAAATGAAAGATCTCAAAAGGGAGTTAGGCAGTGGTAAATCATCATCAAATGGAAGTGATCATAGAAGGCTCCACAGGGATCAACATTCAACTCACTGTTATTCAACATTTTCAGCCTTGAGTTAAAACATAAACATAAATCATTCTTAGAAAATTTGTGGATGGCAGAAAGACTGGAGATTCAGTAAATAACAAAGAGGACAGCAGAGCCATGCATTGTGTTCCGACTTGCTTATAAGATGAGATAATTAAAAAAATAATAAGAAAACAACCCACTTTGCAATTCAGACAAATGCAAAACCACACATGGAAAAAAAAGATCCAGGCCAGCCCAGAAGTATGGGCATGTTTGTCTGAGGATACATTGACTGAGGAAGCTGAGTGTCATAGTGGAAAGGTAAGCACATGAACAATGCTGAAAAACAGCAATTGGAATCCTATAAATAACAAAGCAAGAAACAGAATTCAGAAGTTTTAATCTTTATTTAGAAATAATGAGACAGGTAAGAAAATACTTTGTCCATTTCTGTTGTCCACAGTTTAAAGGGTCTTGGTTTGTTGGGTTTTTTAATTCTGAAGATGTTGTAGAAAAGAGCCACAAAATTATTCAAGGTTGGATAAAATGCCTACAGTGAGAGACTTTAAGAGCTTGGCTTGCTTAGTTTATTGAAAAGAAGATTGAGTGGTGACTTGACTGAGAGGTAAGTATGAAAGTATAAGTACTCTCACAAGGAGAAAACAGAGTCCTAAAGTGGTCTTCAATCAGGCAAAGAAAGGGATAACAAGAACTAATGGCTGGAAGCTGAACGAAGCCACATGTTAACCATAAGTGGTTAACCACTGGAACAAGTTATAAAACAGTATGAACACTTCTCTATCTTTTAATGTCTATAGACCAAGACAGATTCTCTTTTTGGAAGACATGCATTACCCAAACACAAGTTGTTGGACTCAGTACAGAACAATAGGGTAAAACGTGAAGGCCCATGATGGAAAGCCAGTAATATAACATAAGACCTCTCCTGGTGTTAAACCCTATGAAAACAAAGTCCAAATCTCATTGTGCATCTCTCAAATGTGATCTTGTATGTCTAATACAAATCCTTGTACTGCTTCTAACTGAGATGATTTTCAAGAAAGTTTTAAATAACACTAGCAAAATGTCTTTCAAAAATGTGTTCTAGAGAAGGTGCATTAGAATGAAAGCAGGACTAGGATGAAAAGTATTTTTTAAAAATTAAAATGGTGTATATAGTTGTAGTGGTCTTGTCATAGATGAGCAGTTAAGGTATAATTACTTAGTCCATTGTCTGAACAAGTAAGCAGTTCATATCAGGGCTAGTTTTGTTTTAAAAATATCTCAGCCTAGCTTTATATCTTCTAGTTTTTTCTGTCAGTAAATGGGTCACCTCTCTCCAATACAGCTGTGACAGGCTCAATAGTGTGGTTTCAGGGTATCATCTTTTCAGATGACAGAGTAAACACACTCATTTGCTATTCCAGGATGAATGAAAAAGAATAGTGGATCATCCTCCATAGATAATCAGAAGCCTCTTTCTGTCTGTGATTGGAAAAAACATTAAGTCCAAATCACAGAAATATAAAATGTCTTGATGCATGTGAAGAGAGCATCCTCTAAATTTCAATTTGAACAAATATTGCAGCTATACTTGACTTACTGTAGAAAGGCATTCAGCTGATGGGTTAGGGACATGCATTGCTTTACAACTCATGCACTGTGGAGCTGCAGGATTGAAGGATTAGGCAAAAGAGTGGGGCTATTCTGCCAGATACAAAGAAATTTTAAACCATGGGTAAATTAGCAGAAAAGGGTAAAGCAACAGCGTCAGTCTATTATATGCTTTCCCTCAGAAGAGGTAACAAAAGTAATCAACTACAACTTTGTATTATTCACAGATATTGTGAACAGCAAGAAAGGCATTTTTTCTTTATAATGAATCAAATACAAAGCATGGTTTTAATGCAGAAGTTGATCAAGTTTAACAATATTGATACAGAAATTATCATTGTTAGAGCAAAATTTCAATCAGTAAAGTAGTGCAGAGTTGTCTTAACTCCACTCAGAACTTGACTTAATTCTGTGGCATATTGTATTTTAAATGTACACTGGTTTTGGCATATAGTACATTATTTTTAAGAAATTCTTTTTAATATGCTTTAAAATTATATCCACCATGGGTTTCCATAGAAACAAGAATTTTCTAAATGCTAAGGAAAAAGAGAAGGGACCTGGAGGAAAATGTGTTGCATAAACCAAAACATAAATGAAATTATTAAGGAACACAATCTCTGTTACAAAGTACACCATCCAGTGTGTTTAACTTGTCCCAAGGTGCTGACTGCCTTCAGCCTCCATGCTAACTGCACTTGAGCAGAATCTAACCTTTGTCACTGGATCTTCAGGCTGAAATATAGACCTAGATCTCTTGTCTCCTGGTTTTCTTTGGCCAGCAGATACCACAGTTGCATGGCCCCTGCACACTAACCAAAAATTCCTGACCTCTGAGTTACTTGTGGATGGTAGCCCCAGAATTTCACCCAGTCAAATTATGTCTAACTCTTTCTGGCCAATGTGATGAAAAAATAAGGAGCAATAAGTAGCCTGGCCTCTGGATCCTGGATTTTCTTTTAAAAAACTTGAGGAACCATTTTTTGAAAACTTCAAAGATTTTGCAACATGCTTTTCTGCATTTAGTTCTCCTCTCAGCAATCTAGATATCACCAGCACATCAGGAGGGTGAGCTGTCTCCTATGAGTTTTTCATACCTGTTGGCGCACTGTTCTTCAGCAGACATGGGTTTTATGAACATTCAGGTTGCCCACACTTAAGGAAGTGGTTCTACACAATTCCTTTTTGGGGTGGTGGAATGAGAAAGGGCAGAAAACCAGAATTAACCTCTCCCTGATCTAGGACTGGGATTCTACTTTGCTCTGGCATCATTCACTGGCACACCAATTGAGTGGAGATATCACTGCTTTTGGGTCCACGGTCTTAGCCAAATCATTGAAGTGATCCCAGTAACTAAAATTAACCTTTAAAATCACTTATACATAAGAAGCAAGAATCACTGAAGGGGCTTAATTTTTGGGAGTGCTAGCCATCAATAACTCAAACTTCTTTCTGCAACAGACATAACTGCTGAGTATATTTTACTGCTACAAAGCAAAAGAGTGAATACTCTATGTAGCAGAGGAGTCTTGGTTGTTAAATCTAGGTAGGGAATGAAGTATGCTTGTCAGATGACAGCAGACACCACTTTCTTTGTGATAGAAACTTATTCTCAGATAGAGCTGTCAATTTAGTAGACGTTGAATTGGTGCCGTGATCAAGATGAA
Organism: Apus apus; assembly: GCF_020740795.1. Taxonomy (NCBI): domain Eukaryota; kingdom Metazoa; phylum Chordata; class Aves; order Apodiformes; family Apodidae; genus Apus; species Apus apus. The sequence goes on from NC_067283.1 coordinate 125,556,607, forward strand.
TGCTTGTTTCTTAATAAAACCTTGTGGTGGGTAAGTAAAGCAGTGGCCTTCACCTCAGGCACTTCATTAACTGAACAACCAACTGATAATGGACCGTTGCATCGTTATTGCTTAAATAATGTTGGTATACTGAGTGAATGTAAAGCAGCGTTGCTTGGATGTTGGAATATACTTATGTACAGAAATACCTTAGCACTTATTTGTTATAAGCAAAGATTTTGTTATTTGTAAACCAGCATTTTAGGGATATTTCTACTTGCTGATTTTCTAGTTTTCATTGAATTTTTCTCAGTAGATTTAATGCTTATATCATTAATCAGATTTTGTCTTCTCCTGTTCAACATTCCAAACAATTTGGGTGATACACAGGACTAGTTTGATTGAATTGCCTTCTCTAGGTCACACTTTGACAATTTTTTAATAATTTCTCCTCTATAGTTAAACTACTCTAATCTATCCTAACTTCACTGCAGTACGAGAGAGGGAACTACCAAGTAAACAAGGTAATTAAGACCAAAATTGTAAGATTGAAAAAACAATTGCTTAAAAAAGAAACAGATATGACTTCCACTGAAAGGAAGTCTATCAGTTTGGAGAATCATTGGGAGAGTTCCTCAGGAACTGGTCTTAAGACCAGTATTCTTTGATATCTTTATTAATGGCTTTGATACAAACACTGCGAGTCTGCTAATGAAATTTTTCTGATGACAAAAACTTTGGCAGAGTTTCCAATACCGAGGAGAACTGGAATATTATACAGGAAGAATTAGATGACCTTGACAACTGTAGTAATAGAAGCAAGATGAAATTTAATAGTACAAAGTGTAAGGTCATGCACTCAGGGACTAATAACAAGAATTTCTGCTACAAGCTGGGAGCTCATCAGTTGGAAATAGTACAGGAGGAGAAAGACTTGGGTTTAATCAGTCAGTCATATGATGATTATCACTACCAGTGTGAAGCTGCCATGAAAAAGGAAAGTGTAATCCTATGATCATAAAATCATAGTATCATAGAATGGTTTGGGTTGAAAGGGACCTTAAAAATCATCTAGTTCCAACCCCAAGCCTCTAGCATAGGCAGCGACATCTCCCACTAGACCAGGGTGCTCAGAGCCCCATCCAACCAGGCCTTGAACACTTTCAGGGAGGGGGCATCCACAGCTTCTCTGGGCAACCTGTTCCAGTGTCTCACCGCCCTCACACTAAAGAATTTCTTCCTAATATCTAATCCAAATCTACACTCTCAGTTTGAAACCATTCCTGCTCATCGTATCGCTACATGCGATACTTTTATAAAAAGTCACTCCCCAGGTTTTCTGTAGGCCCTCTTCAGGTACTGGAAGGTGGCTATATGGTCTCTTCAGAGCCTTCTCTTCTCCACATGGAACAACCCCAACTCTCATCCTGTCTTCACAGGAGAGCTGCTTCTGCCCTCTGATCTTCTTTGTGGCCCTCCTTTTGACTCACTCCAACAGGTCCATGTCCTAATTGTGTTGGGGGTCCCCAAGCTGAAGTCAGTACTCAAGGTGGCATCTCATGAGGATGAAGTAGAGAGGAGAATCACTTCCCTTGACCTTCTGGCCATGCATCTTGTGGCCCAGCCCAGGATACGGTTGGTTTTCTGGGCTGCAAGCACACATTGCTGTCTCACGTTGAGCTTCTCATGCACCATCACCCCCAAGTCCTTTTCATCAGGGCTGTTCTCAATCTGTTCTCCACCCAACCTGTATTTGTATTTGGGATTGCCTCGACCCAGGTGCAGAACCTTTTACTTGGCCTTGTTGAACTACATGCAGTTTGCACAGGCCCACCTCTCAGTCCTGTCAAGGTCCCTCTGATCGGCATCCCTTCCCTCCAGTGTATGACTGCACCACAGAGCTTGGTGTCATTGGAAAACTTGGTGAGGGTGGACTTAATACAACTGTCCATGACACTGACAAAGATACTAAACAGCACTGGTCCCAATACTGACCCCTGAAGAACACTATGCATCACTGATCCCCACTTGGACATCAAGACATTAACCACAACTCTTTGAGTGCTATCATCCAGCCAATTCCTTATCCACCAAGTCATCCATCCATGTCCAAGTCCATGTCTCTCCAGTTTAGAGATAAGGATGTCACATGGAATGTCAGCATGTTAAATGCTTTGTGCAACGATGTGCTAAGAGGTTTTCTAGTACTGCTAGAGAGTATCACTTGCACAAGTTCTTGGCAAGACTGCCTCTGGAATAGCACATACAATTCAGTTGCAAGACATTTGCATTCAAACCAGGAGTGCTTCAGAGGAACAGAAAAGACGTGTTAAGAAGCTCAGGGGACATCTGAAAAGCACCTTAACTTCTTTAGCTTAGCAAAATGGAAGCTGAGAGAATACCAGTATGTTTTGTAAATACACTAAACATTAGGAGGATAACTATTTAAGCTAAAGAAGAATGAAAACTAACTGGACATAAATTAATTGATGTGGATATTTGCAGAATGCTTATAAATATTATGTGTAAAGTTCTGCAACAGTGCTAATGAGAACTAAAAACTATCTACATTTCATATCAAGCTCAAGAAGTCTACAAACAGTTTACATGTGGAAATTGAATCCTTTCCTACTGTCAAGTCTTCAATGGCTATTGCCAGAAATGTTTGCTGCTAATACCTCCTTTTAAACTGATATTAATACATTGGATGGCTCAAAATCATTGCCAATCCTATCATGCTCTATGGAAGGTTTTCAGTTAAACTCTTTTAAGCTGTAGTTCAGTGCAAATGGTTGATGTCAACAGCTGTCTCCAGTTAATACCCCACAGCGTACAACTATTTTCAGCCAATAGAAAAGCACTTTAGTGCATGTGTAAGTAACATTTTAGGTTAATATATTTGTACAGATACTGTGAAGAAGACATCAATAATAGTTAAATATGCATTTTGTAAAACCCTACAGCTTCAACTAAATGTGTTTAAGAAAAATTTTGTAGAAGTAGTGCAGAAATAGAGCACAAGATAACATGAAAAAATCTCATATAATTCCATCTTGATAGGTGTGTATCAAAGAGGGCAACTAGTGATGAACCTATGCAAAGTACAGTTTCAAGTTGTGCAGCATCCACAAAAAGAATTTCACATTTAGACTATAATGAGAATATACTCTGTCTTTCTAACTGCATGAATGAATGAAGCAGAGATGTCTTTGAAAATGCTTTGCCCTATGGACTCATTTGGACTCATATTAAGAGGCAGGAAAACAGTGACATAGCTGTACTATTGCTTTAGGCATGTTCAAACAACCTAATTTATTTAAATCAGATGTATTTCCTCAGTCCTGGCTTTAAAAAAACAGCCTGACATTTTGATATCTAAGATGCAGAGAAGACTTCATTACCACAGAAAAGATCTGGGTTTGGAAGCAGCATGGAATTCTTCTTCCTGGGACAGTGCCTCATATTACGCCAAAATGAAGTATTTAAACCAGTGGCATTCAGGGTTTTTCAATACTATTATATGAACATTCTTTGTCCTTATTACTACAGGAATGGGGAGGGTGTGGAAAGGCAAGTAAGCCAACAAAAGGGAAAATAAACGTAAAAGCAGAACCAAATTTCAATCCAGAATAAAAGAATAATGAAAATTAAAGTATTTCTCTGAAGACAGAAGAGTCCAGTTGAAGAACCTTTCTTTGAAAACGGTAGATCAGAAATACAGTACATGTAAAGACAAATTTTCAAACTCACGCATAACCATTAGACTACAGATATAATTCCAGTATTTTAAGATATTTTGTATTAGATTTATGAGAAAATATGAAGTATGGAAAGCATGTAGAACAGGACATAGTATAATGATTTCAAAGAAACCATTTTTCTTTTTAAAGTACAAATACAAGATGGACTTCTTAGTGAAGTATGTTACTTTTAAGCAGTTGCTGGTTTTTTCTGATAAAGGAGCACACTTTTAGTCCTGAATTCCTAAATTCAGGTAGATCTTGGAAATTATTTTTTTTTCATCCTGGTTTATGTTAATCTGGGGGGCTCTGGGGTTTTTTTTAGGGAAATATGCTTGTATCATAATAAATTTCTTCCTGTGTCATCTCTGCTGTCTTGTATTTTCTGCTACTATTGGACTATATATTTTTAGGAAGAAGTGAAATTATATATAGCAGGCAATTGAGACCTAGAATTTTCAAGCTGTCATGGCAGATTATAGAAAAAAATCGCATCTTAGTTGAATCTTACCAATATATAATGGCATTTCTCCGTAGTCCACCTTAAAATACATAAAGGCCTTGAGCAATTCTTTCTTTTCTTTAGTCTGTCACCTCATTGTTGGGGCATGCAGAGTCAGAAATATAGTAGGTGGTATATAAATATGACCATCCATTCCTACATTTTACAGACTTTTAGGAAGGGGCAAATAATTGTTGTCTCTATAAGAGGTAGATTGCTGGGAGCTTGTCAGGCTACGCCAGCTATCTCAGGCACTGCACATTTAAGACATCATGAGTTCTGGAAGACTCAGGCAGTACTATTTTGCAAAGACTTGGCTGCCTGGACATAGCAAACGTGGCGAAAGGACAAAATTAATATGACGGAGGTGTCATACATTTCAGGACATAAACGTGCAGCCAATATGTTGAATTGGAGCTGCTACTGAATGCATGGAGACAGAATGAAAGTGCCAGTGTCCATGTGGCAACATAAGCAGTGGGTACAGTGTTTCTAGAAAATATTAGCACTCCTGTTCTTAACCATATGAGGAAGAATGCAGTATCATTCTGAGTACTGGTTTGTATAAACCAGATTGGATTAGTCAACACCACAAAAATAGGCCAGCATAAGGCAAAATAAATTGTGAGGATGAAAAATAGGCTCTAAAAATAAGACAGGCACCTAAGTAGACAGATAGATTAAATATAACAGATAGGCTCTGAAAAGCCAAGACAGCTAGGTAGATAGGAGTCTGTCATGTCACAGCCAGTCAGGAGAGCCATACACAGTAAAGCAAGCTGAAATGGCACTAAAAGAAGAAAGTCCATATGGGAACAGGATTGTTACTTGCAAAATAGACAAATGAACAAAACTAAAGTGATTACAGAACAGCTGCCCCAAAGGTGTCTTACTCAAATAGCCCTTGGGCATGCCCACTACTGCAGGCCCATGTCAAGAGTGAAACTGGTCAAACTGGCAGAAAACACAGCAACGCTTGGAAGCAGAGGAAGTTATGAGACTGTCCACAAATATTTGAGAAGAACAGGAAGACTCACCTCCAAAAACAATGGAAGCAAACAGAACTACACTGCTAGAGAAAAGAAACCTAGGAAAAAAGAACAGGAGAGAAAGAAAATTAAGGAAGCTTCTGAAATGTAAAACAGGATGTTCAGAGATTTTTTTCAGAGAATTGAGTTGGAAAATAGAGCACAAGGCAAAGACAGCACTCAGAACATTGACTGGAGTGCAAAAAAAATTTAAAGAAGAAATTCTAGAATTACCAGAATCTAGGGGAAAATATACAGATATATCTACATATAGATATAGATAAGATATATAGATATACATACACATAGGCATATACATAGAAGTCAGTGCCACCTACTTCTAAGGACAGAGAGGACTATGGTCTGGGTTGACAGGTATTCAGCTTATTCACATCAACAGTCTTAACAAGCAACAAAAACATCATTTTTGAAAGCAATAGATGTATTACTGACTGTGGCCAGAAGCTCTAAACTCACTCCGACTTCAGAGATTTCCAAGATATAAGTTAAAGATGACAGTGATGCAGTTTAAAATTTTAATTTATTTGTAATAAGAGTTTTGGGAAGTTTGTAATATTTGTTGTGTTGACATCTCCACACGAAATCAATGAACATGTTACCAGTGTTGTAAAAAAGTCAAAATTAATAAATCTTTTACCAACTGTGTTGCTAAAGTCACCAATGCAAAAAATGATGGTTGTGTTACTTTTCAGTGCTTTACAGTGATTGCTCTAAATGACTGCATTAATTTGGTGGTATTGTATAATAAACTCTGCTCTGCAGTTGTTTTTTTATGGTAGTCTGAGAAAACATCCGTGCAATGCTGCATACCTGTTCATCCTACATAACCTTTACAAATGTCTTCTGGCAAAACTGGAAATGTTTTTATATGAAAGTCTTTGGATTTGGTTTATATGAAGATAGCTGTAACCCACTGATTAGGATAGATTTCTAATTTTTTAAAAAAACTTATTTTTCTCCCTCATTCTCATACTATCCTGTTACATGACTGACTAAGACATGTAAATCAACTTTTATAAATTATACAATATGCAATTCAGAGTGACTATTGGCAAGTGCTCAGCTAGGAAAAGAGAAAAAAAAAAAAAAAAAAGAGCCACCAGAGATGAACATATCTTTAAAAAAATAAAAATAAAAATAAAAATTGATGCCTCACGGTTGTTTTTTTTCCAAATAGGAATTATGATGTTTACTTTGTCTATATAACTGAAGATCTGGAGTGTTACAAATGCAAAAAGCAATACGTAAGTTCTCAAAATTACTAATTTTTGCTAACCTCTTTTTTAGAAAAACAGACTTTACTCCTTTTCATTTGTTCAAGAACTAGTTCTAGGCATTAGTTTGATTTGTATTGTAGAAATGCTTGATAGAAGTTCAAGTTTAGAAAATATTATCTGTATACCAAGTTAATAGAAATGTTATAATAGCCACCTTATTGCCAGACATTGGTTCTCATTTAATCAAACAGTAGTCTTGTCATCTGCAAAAGAAAGCAATTTCAGTACAACATTTAAAAACACACATAGGAAAGTATCAGTAGCTGAAATTACAGATCTTTTAAACTGTATAAGATTTTACTAAGATTGACCTTATAAAAGAAGAATGTTAATACATTCTAAATATCCAGTTTTTATTTCTTGTATATGTTAACAAGCATCACTAAGGTTGCTGTGGTAACTTGTCAGTTTTTCCTTAATAGCCATATAAAGCTTTCGCTAATGGCCAGCACGAATTAGACCTTCCCGTGGGCAACTTGAACTCAAGTACAGACTTTTATTAAGGGGTTTTTAATTGAATGAACAATTTTATTTTTTAAAGAAGAATTGTTGCTTTTCTTCACATTCTTTCCCGCATTTATCTTCTCTGATCCTGAGGTGTTACTTAAGGGCCTAATTAGTAAACAACTCAGGCTAATACCCAAATATTAGATTCAAAGCCATGATTATATTTTCCCTTTTATCTAGGCTTTAATTTTGCTTTCATGATCATCAAGATTGTGAGAGGCCTTTAAATCCTGAACTTTTTCAGAAAATCTTATGTTTTAGCAACAAAAATTGCAGGCATGCTAGTAAAAACTCAGAACTATCCTGTTTGGTACACAAATAAGATTGTGTACAACTTTCTTGTTATGATGGTAATTAAAAGTTTCTCAAGCTGACAAGTAAAATGTCAGTTTCTGTTTTCAACAGTAATGCCTTGTTTTAACATCCTCTCTGATCATAGCAAACCACAATCAACAGTACAGTATCTGGGAATCAGTAGGAGGAAAAATCTGTCAAGATTTATTATCTTTTTTAGCTTGTCTTGCAGTATAGATTTAAGAAACATAATTCCTTACTTCTTCTTAATAAATAAGAAGACAGTTTTCTTGATGAGGATTCAACCAGAGAGCTTTCCTAGGGATCAGTAACTTGTGAGGAAATTCACAGCTTCTCAAGAGTTAGCTTTGAGTTGTGTGTAAAGGCCAAAGGCAGCCTGGCATAAGGTGGAGGAGAAAAGGGAGGGAAGAGGAAGATAGGAAGAAACTGGTATAATCCACAAATTTAGGGAATATTTGGAACATCTTCAGAGTCTGCATGTGCCACTTAAACACTCTGAAGAATATGTATTTATTTCACTATATTATCTGCACGTCCTCATGCTTACATAGCTTCTTATTAAGTCAGTTGACTTCTAAATATTGACATAGAAATATATATATATAAAATTCAAAGGTAAATTATAGCCTTTGTTTTCAAATTGCTTGGGCATAACATCATAAATATTGTTTATAGCATTATTTATTTGAAAGTCATTTCATCAGCTTCTGCCTATTCTTACTGTAGCTTATTCAGTCTAACCTCTCCTTGAAATCTTATTTTAAAATAGTGTTTATAATAATGGCCTATTAATAGGCTGTCATTTAAAATAAGTTTAAATTATTAAAAGTAAAAGCTTAAACCATTGTTTTGAAAAATGTTTCATTTATTGCATTCCTTGTGGCTATCTAAATTAAAAATTATATAGCTAGAGGGTAATTTGCAAATGCAGTAGTCTGTTTTATCATTATGATTAAAAACATACCAAAATTTGCAATATAAATTAAACTTTCCCTGAGAGTTTTGAGTGCTGATGCAAAGGTTGCTTTCATAGATGTTTCTTCAAAGCTCTACAATATGCTAAATGCATGTGACGTTTAAATTATATGTTGTCACTGCACCTTTGTCATTTTGCTTAGCATCTCAAAAACCAGACACAGACTCTTCAGTACATTAAGGAAATTGCTCAATACACAGAAGTCTGAGTCACACGATTCCTATTAATTTCAATGTGAGTTACATGGATAAATCTGTGTCCTGAAATTCATGAGAAGTTAATGTCAATAGAATCTACTCTTCCCAACTTTGCTCTCTGAACCTTTGTGCCAGCTACTTGCACCTCTGTAAAGCTCCTGAGGGGAAGGGGAGGACATAGTAGTAGGAAGTGATTTGGCGGTGTTCAAGGCCAGGTTGGATGAGGTTTTGTGCAACCTGTTCTAGTGTGAGGTGTCCCTGCTCATAGCAGGGAGGTTGGAACCTGATGATCTTTAAGGTCCCTTCCAACCTTAACCATTGTATGTGATTAATGCAAAGGCATTCAGAGTTTAAGAGGTCTATATGCCTGCAATTATCTAAACAGTGGGTGCAGGGAGGATGAAGCCAGACTCTTTTCAGTAGTTACCAGTGACAGGATGAGAGGCAATGGGCACAAGCTGGAACACAGGAAGTTCCACTTAAATATGGGGAAAAACTTCTTTACTGAGAGGGTAACAAAGCACTGTAACAGGCTTCCAGGGAAGTTGTGGAGTCTCCTTCCCTGGAGATATTCAAGACCCGCCTGGATGCAGTCCTGAGTAATGTGCTCTAGGGGATCCTGCTTTAGCAAGGGAGTTGGACTAGATGATCTCTGGAGTTCCCTTCCAACTCTGACAATTCCATGATTCTGTGATAGTATGTGTACAAAGGCAGGAAATGAGTAATCAATACTGAATGTGAAAAAAGGCAGTTTTGACCTTATACTCTCCTTTAAAATCCTTTAATCCTTTAAAAGCCTTATATCCTTAATCATAGTGTGTTTTGCATGTGATATATAATTATTTTTTTTTACTCATGTAAAAAATATATATTGATATTGAAGTCTGACACCTCAGTGAAGTGTCTCAAATGAACATTCATTTATTCAATAAAGAACAAAAAATACTGATAGGTTGTACTTTGAGTTTAACTTCCATGTATAAATACAGTTGCTGGATTTCTGTGAATGGCAAACCGAAATGGATTCAAGCTGGAGGTATGCCTCCAGAAAAGTGCGAGGGAAGACAAAATTTATAAGAACATAATTAAGACATATTAAAATAAACTATTGTGTGCTAGCTTTGAGTCCATTTCCTGCCTCCATTCCCTCTACAGAAATCAGTGCAACTAAATTTGGGTATGAATAAAAGCAACATATAGTATGAAAAAAAATAATAATAATAATCTTGCTCAGATACTAGTCTATTTACTCAAACAGTGGACATATAATATGCTTTGAGAGTTGTTCAGTATTGCAAATATACCATTCCAGTGCACTTTTTTGGCAAGATTGTATGCAGCTTGTATTTATTAGATAGGCAGCTATTAGAGTTGATTAGCTACAAAGATTTCATGAAAAAGAAATAATTGCTCATTCACTATAAATACATGTAGTTTTCTTCACCACTTGCTGACTCAGCTTCACTTGTGGTCTGAAGGATGAAGTCATATGGGTTTTTCATATTCTTGTTTTAATTTATAACATCGTGAGGCATAAGAGAGGCAGTCAGTTTTAACTGGCCAGTGTTCTGTTGCACCACTCCCCAGGACAAAGATTAGAGAATGCCTCTGACATCTAGAAAAGTAAAGAAGTCACCAGCAAACTCTCTTTTGGAGAGTTTGGGAAGGAGAAGACGGCAGTGATACCCAATACACTGACTATCCACAGCTGGCAAACAATTCAAGGACTGACGCCAACTTGTACAAGTAAACTCACACCAGATCAGGATTTAGCAGAGGTTGGGGAGAAGGATGGCTTCTTGACTATCTCTCCCCAGGCAGCCTATGGAAACTGAGCTCATCAGAACTTTACCCTGATTTTTTTTTAATTCAGAAGAACTGAATGTGAACTTGTGAATGTATCTTTAAATGCAGGACATCTCCAAGAAGCAGAAATTATAACTGAATTAAATTTTTACTGGAGCAGTTAAAAGATCATGGTCCTGATTTTCGTACTGACAGTGGGACCATAACTGTTTTACTCATTTCTTTTTCAGCTCACTAAAATTCCCAGGTAGTGTTCTGATCTGGGATATAGTTAGAACTCAGTCATGGCCTGGAAGTAATGAGAAGGAAACAGAGAAATTACTTGGCCCCCAGCACTTAGCTAATGAGTCCATCCTTCCAACAATCTTTCTCTTTACAGGGGGAAGTTTAGCTTTATTACCACCCCTTTTGCTTCTTCAGGATATATACTTGGAAGGGTTCCTACTTCAAGTCTTCTGGCTGCCCTCCATGCTTCTTAAAAATAATAATTACAGGCCTTGTTCTCCTCAATAGGCTCTGGATACCACTTGAGTGTGAATAGCTTGATACACACATTGCTGTCTTTAAGATCCTATCTGATTTTTGACACAACAGTTTATGGTAATACTACTTTGTATAAAAGGCTGTTGAAAACAGCTGGCAAAGGCCTGGGGAGACACTTTGAGGAAACGTCAGTTACACAGATTTAGAAGGATGGGCACTATCACAGGACTAGACACAGTGAAGGAACTATTGCAATTCACATTTGAAGAAAAAACATACTCAGAAATAGAATTACACATGTAATAGATTGCATCAGACAAGTAGGAGAAAACCAAACATCAAACTCTGGAGCCATCTAATGCCATGCGAAAATGTGGCTTGATATGAAATTTGTCCTTGCTGTGTGCCAAAACAGGTACTTAGAAATCTGCATTTCTGTAATTTCAGAGAACTCCTTTCAAATAAATATTTAATAGTATAGATTTTGCTGTAACTAACAGATTAAAATGTGCAGAATTTGATGAAGACTATTTAATGGAATAAGATTAAATAATAGCAATTATCAATGCATGTTACGCATGCATGTGCCTAATTTGGGATCTGTTGAAGGAAAGGCATATGTAGGGAAAAAAAACAAGGTATCCTTGATATTTAACAATAGAGTTGTTGTCAGCAGGATGCTTGGAAGATAACAGAAGTAGCCTTTAACCCAAAATTAGATTTTGCAAGTAGTGAGAGCTCTGAAAATGTTTATATATACATTTGGTAATCAAGTTTTGGAAGAGGATGTATTTCTTGTATGAAACATGCAGAAGCAACCTAGGTATAAAAAGAATTCAAAGGTACAAGCAGCTGAGTACCAGCAAAAAAAAGATAGACTACAAAAATATTAAAAAGAACTGGGAGGAGGAGATTACAAGAGAGAACAGGTATTAACCTCTGTTGATGTGTCACAGAACAATATTACCTGAGCAATTATGGTTGGATTTTTTAGAAACTATTTTTTATGAATGTCACAAAACAGCTCTTCTCAAGTGGGGAAGGATATTTTAGCACAAAGTTTATCTGCCAGTGACTCCTCTTGCTTTCACTTCCTAGCGGAAACTGCTGTATCTCTGCTCCCCAGTGACACGCAGCAAATGCTGGCGAATGTTCAAGCACAGGCAGTCAGATACTGTAACTAGGATTGTTGAAATGGAAAACTTAGCTTATATGGCATTGATATGGTATCCAGCTACTGCACAAGCAAGTCATTAGCACTGTATTTTAACAAAATGAGATTGTAATTAGGTGTCTTTGATTCTGAAGGCAGAATGAGTTGCACATTTCTGGCGGCAGTTCCCAAAGCGTGACATCAGAGTAATCAGCCATATACTGTCATTCTCTGCTCACCCTACATTTTTACTCCATTAGTAACTCACAACAAGTCCCTGGGCAAGACAACATTCTCAGTCATCACTGAGCAATAAATATCTCTGCCAGGGTTGATAAGATTTCTCAGACACATGTAGTACTTTTTGCTTTATTCCTGTTTTTCAATTTCACAAACTGTCTCTGTGTTGAAGTTGGGTCTGGATCACTGTTGTCTTGTGGCTGCTTTGGCTCAGTAGGAATTAACAGTGTTCCTTTGTGCTGGTTGTCTTGAATGGAATAGGACTGTCCGAATAGATGTCTTTCACTCCACAACATGGAAAGACTGTCCAGGATACTCCATGAACCCCAGTTCCCAGCTGTTTCTGTGACCCTGTGGGTCAGTGACTGCAGACAGAGTAACTCGCTTCTCTACACTGGGCTGTGGCCAGCACAGCCCAGCTGTAGGACTGTGAAATCCTATGGTATTTTAGCTTAGTATAAAGTTACCTGTAACTCTTTCTCTTGGGATCTGAGCATAGCCTTGCTGGTCCATTGACTTTAGCAAGAACTCCATGCTTCGAATAATTACAGAACTGGGTCCAGAATCTGGAACTAGACATCTCAAAATGGAGATTAATGACTACATTCAGGAGCCATTCCCCAAAATACGTGGTATTATCACAGGACGTCGCAAATGATGTGTGAAATGAGACACCCTTTCCGATTGGCAGTGCACAAAGAGGATAAACAGAACAATATGTAATTAGTACTGTGCTATTAGCTGTGATAGTCAACCTATACAAAGTCAGAAAAGAAAAAAAAAAATTAAAAAAATCCAAACGCCTTAGATTGTTTAAAAAATAATAAACTGCTTGGTAACCTCTTTTTAGCAAACTTCACCAGAACTTTCTTCTGGAAGAGAGAAGGGTCTGAAAAAAAGAAAAAAAAGACTTTTTAAGTTAGTCTCTTCCTCTCAAAGCTCATCCCCTTCTTTCCTTTTACTTGGAAAAACTCAAAGCACCTTTCAAGCACATTACCAAATTCCCTTAAACAGTGAGGCTGGGAAGGTGGGGAGCTATGACATTAGTAGAGTTTTGAGAGGATTGTGGATGTACTTTTATCTGTCAAAATAACAGATATAGTGCTGTATCTTTTACAGACAGAATTAATGCAAGGTATGTCTGTCAAAATACAGATTAAGAATTAGATAAGAATCTTTTTTTGAATTCTATTAATATTTTGTTTTGTGGAAAATTATAGAGCCTATATTACCCAATCTGAGAGGTAAGCTGTAAGCAAAATGCTTTAAAAACAACTGAAGAAAGTGCATGCACCAGTGTCTGGCATCAGTTCTGTAAGCTTCCCAAAGGCAATTTCAATAAATCCAGAAAGACCCTATACATTTTAAGATAGATATGTCAGGCAAATCAGAATCCCTCAAGTTCTGAAACATGAACGGTATTATTTATATATGAAATATTTTGAAAAGGTGAAATGAAGTTACATGTGCAGAGAAAATGGAAGATTAATCCTTGGCACTTTGCTACATGGTCAACTAAACTTTTTCACCGGTCAATGGGGTGCTTATCTTCTGTTCATTTAAATGATAAATGCATAATGAAAGTTTGTAAGTGTTGCATGATATTTTTATTTAAAAAAAAAAAAATCTACTACATACCATCAATGTTTACAGTTTCAATTAGGAGCTGGCCAGCAGATCACCAAAAGATATGTTTAAAAGAAAATTAATACTAGCAGGCATCAGCACTAGGCTCAGTGCTATTCAGTATTCCCAGCAGTGCAAATAGAAATTACCATGTTAAGGATGTGAGGAGGACAGGAAGATTACTTGAGTAGTACATAGTGAAAAGACCAAGGAAGAGAAGATCTCTTAACAAGCTAGAACCACTGAAAACATATAGCATTTTAGGAAAGATTAAAGCACAATTATACATCAATACAAATTAATTTCACACAAAAAAAAATGGGGTACAGTGCCTTGGAATGTCTTGACTCTGCAAGGATTTATGGGCCATAGTGGACCAGAAACTCAACATGAGCTCCCACTGTGAAGCTGCATGAACAGAACTAATGTAATCCTTGTATCCTGATGCAATTGTTGGAATGATTCCCACAGATCTGCTGTCCATATTTTAATTCAAATGGTGGAAAAAATGGAGAGTTCACAAAATTGCATTCAAAATTAAATTGTGAGTAGGAGAAAAATGTTTGTTGTGAAAATATAAACTCAATTTGTTTGATTATCAAAAATGAGGACTGAGAGTGACTTAGTTTATAGATCATGGGAGAAAACCCTCATATGCAAAGACTTTATTCTGAAAGGAGAATAAAATAACAACCCTACCACTCCAACCATCCTCCAAAAGAAAAAAAAAAAACCAACAAGGTAAACACTGACAAATCAGAAATTAAATAGTTTTTCACCAATTAAAATAAATCCTGAAATAAACTGACCAAAAAGGATGTATTCTTCCTACTGGCATCTCATAAAATCATGATGCATGTTACAATTTCACCAAATTTTCACTGTTCTTCAGGTAAATAAATAATTTTATTGGACTCAACACCCTATAAATCCAACAGATAAAATTTAAGGGTCTTTGACATACCAACAAACTAGCTGATGTTGGATTTCAGAAGTCCAAAACAGAATAGAAAAAGGAAGATAGAGAGAAATTAGAATGATCGATTCAAAATTATACTGTGTGAAGATCAGAGGCCAGACTAGGGGCTTTTGTTACAATTCTAAGTGAGGATCTCTAACTCTAGACCATATGCTCTGCTGTGGTATGTATTGCATAACTATGGAAAATGTCTTAATGTAGGTATTTTTCATTCGCATAAAATTGTCTGTAAGAATTTATATCCCAGCTGGTATGATGTTATACAGAAACAATATCATATGTTGTTCTGCAAGTTGTGCATATGTTTGGTTTCTGAGGCCAAAAATCACGATGTGGTTTGAAGAAAAGTGGGAGGAGTCAACTAGTAAAAGTGTTATACCATATGACAACCTCAAAAAAAAAAAAAAAAGCATATCAGTTGAGAAAATATATAGCAGAAGCAGAGTCTGCCTTTACTGCAATAACCAGTGATCTGCTGAGCACATGTGCACATTCGCATACCACTGGAGTTTTAAAAGCAAAGCATGGCAACCTGTTGTCTGCAAAGTCTAAATGTCTGTAAAGATACAGCAAAACCACTTTTTCGTGATGTAATCCAATACATTATGCCAGTATAAATCACTCTGAATTTCAGCATATTAGAGGTAAAATAAATTATTAAGAATACAAAATGGCTTCCATGTCTAGGACAGAAGACAGGATGGTCATGTCACACTGTATTGAGGAGGTCCACTTGTAGGCTTGCTGATAATTTTGGAAAGGCTCCTGAGTGATTATCTGCTAGAGGATAATAGGCACCTTAGTGGATTACAAAAATATCAGAATGATAGGACTCATGATCTGGAAAATGCCCAACTTGTAAACAGTTTAACTCAGCTCTTCTTCAGGTGAGCCATGTGCCTGCTTTAGTCTGAAATATTTGACTGCCAGACAGAACATGACCAAGTAGAAATATATATTTTGATCCCTACATTAATGTACTAAGTCTCCCTTGGTATTTAACTTGGATTAGAGAGTCACAGTGGAGTGAAAGTAAACAGCTTTAAACTTAGTAAGTGCATATAATAAAATAATTTTTTTAAAAAAAGTACATAGCTTCAAAAGCAGTTTTATGAATGTCAACTCTTGATGTGTAAGCCAGTTGAAATAGTAGGAAAACAGGTTTCTTGGGGAAATCACAGCACTTGTAGCTCCTAGTTTGTTTCCTACATTAATGTTTTGTAGTATGTTGAATTTTTCAGGCTCCATATGGACGCACTTAGTCACATTAATTTCTCAAGTATGTTCAATCAAGTTTTCAGTAGTTATTTTTTTTTAATTCTATGTTTTCTGTCTGTATGACTAATGAAAGTAAATAAGTAATCACCAGATGGAATGAAATTCTGCTTCCTGAACTTACGTAAGTACTGCAATTAAAGTAACTTGAAATAGCAACATGAATAAACTATACACAAATTATTCATTTTTACAATTAAAACATAAGCCCAAAAGATGTGCCTATATATTTAAATAATTCTGGACTTAATTAAAGACAGATAACAAATTAAAGGTTATTCTCAAAGGTTAATCTCTATTTAAACCTTTAATTTACCAACAATCCTAATGCATCCTTTTGTATTATATAGTAATTATGTTTTTGTATTTTTTAGTAGGGGCTGATACCTTTGGTGTCATCTGGTGAACATGTGTCAGTGATGCAACAGGCATTTCATACACCTGCACTTCAGCTGTGAGCTGGCACCTAACACTGGCAAAGTAGCAAGTAAGAGACATTTGTTGTTTCACTGATAATACTAAAAGGAAAATATGCATTCTTAATTTTTATGTTTTTCTGTGATTCTATATTTGATTGGTTAACTTGTCTTTCCTACCATAAACGCTGAAAGTTTCAAACAGGAACTACTTTTTTTTTTTTTTTTTTTTTAATGCCTCTAACTTTATAAATTTGGACCTGTGTTCCAGGCCAGAACACATTTCAAGGCTGCTTGCAAGAGCATAAAGCTACGTTCAGGGTCAAGCCTAGGGCATAGATCAGGATATGCAACAGAAGAAATTTCAGGTGTTCACAATTCCCTAGCAGAGCTCTGCAGT
Organism: Apus apus; assembly: GCF_020740795.1. NCBI lineage: Eukaryota > Metazoa > Chordata > Aves > Apodiformes > Apodidae > Apus > Apus apus. The sequence goes on from NC_067283.1 coordinate 125,573,527, forward strand.
GATAACCAGCTACTTGCCTTTCTGGCAATGTCACATGTCCTAGGACTGTCCCAAGATTTCCTTTTGCTATAACAGATGGTTAAGTAATCCAGGCTGTTGGCAGACCCAACAGCTGAGTCTTGAGCAGAGCTAAAGCTTGGCAACATGTACAGATCACAGACACACCACAATGATCATAAACTATACCTGTTGTCAGAGTAGACATCATCAGTACTGCCAGGATAATCTGTGGAGATGATGTTTTCTTGTTGTTGCATTTTACTTTTATGTAGGTTTTCTACAAGTTCCCCTGATTTCCTGCTAATATCCTTTCATATAGCACAAAACATGTACAGTCATATGGCAACAGTTCTGTCACCTAGATTGTCTATAGGAGACTCACCAAAAAAAAAAAGGTATTTTTTTATTTTGTTCCTTCAATAAATACTAATTAGATCAGCCTGCTTATTTAATGGGAAAAGCATGGCATTTGCTTATCACTTTTCATATCACTACATGACCCAATCTGAATTGGTCTAAAGGTAAGGGGTCAATTATATCTTTTGACAAACAGGCTTGAAATGTTTGGCAGACAAAGATTTCCCTGAAAATGTAGTAGTTGAAACACAAAACATGGGCCATGCTAATACTACACATGCTTTTGTGAGGACAACAGAATTCTGCTGATCATGGCACCTCATAAAGGAAGCTTTTTATTCCCAGCAACCCTCACTTCTGTGAGTCTTCAGAGATGTGCATATTCCAGAGATTATATAAAAAATCAGTCCATTCAACAGTTAAAAAAAACCAAGACAAACAAACAAAAAACCCCAAACAAACAAAAAACCCCAAATAAACAAAAAACCAAACCAACACTTAGAGCTGCCACCGTTGCCTTAAAGAATCAGCTCTTTCAGGATGTGAAGACCAAATTGTTTTTTATCTCAAAAGCATGAGGTCCAACAGACAATTTTTAAGTACACTATGAAGCACTTTTCTGCTGCATTTTGAAACATCTAAAGACTGCACAACACTAAACAGAAGTGGGCATTATCATCTGCGATTTACAGATAGGGCAGTTAAAAAAAGTAAAAGCCCTTCACACTTCTGCAATAGGAGCAAAGAAAGCCGCTGGAATGGGTCATTCAATCTACCCTAAACACTGTGTCAGACAACTCTTTTTTTCCCTGGCTGAAGATTTTCTTCATTATGAAAGGCTTTTTTTTTTTCCCCCAGTTCCAATTATTTTTAAAGAAAATTAGGCAATTTCTTTAAATTTTTGGGTTTATGTTTGTTTCAGAGATCCTCCTGCAGTCTGGAGAATAAATACCTTTCCAGGCTGCATTTATTCACTTTCGTTGAATAACCTTGACTTCTTAGTCTTTCCTCTGTGAATGGAAAAAGAAAAGTCATTACTTGTGCTTCCCCCTTAACATCTACATTCACACATCTTAGTATTAGGCACTCTTACGGATGACACTACGTTTCTAGAAATTGTACTAATTGTCACTAAATTCAAGGGTCTAATTCAGAAAAACATATCTAAAACGGGGGAAAAAAAGAAAAAGGTGCTACATTATAATACGAAGTTAAACATTTGCCTTAATTCATAACAAAAGGAATATAAAAATACTGAGTTGGAAGGATGATAAAGCAGTAAAGGAGCAGTCATTGCATAAATCAATAATTTTCCTTACAAAATAAATTCTAAAGTCCTAACAAATTAAAGACAGTCTCCTTCAGTTTATAAGGATCTTGAGGAGGGCCAAAGATTTGTCTTGCAAACTCTTGACAGTCCCTTTAAGCAGTCATTCATTGTAAGCAATGACAGAAACTCTCCATCTTCCATGTTCTTCTGGTAGGACAAAAATCAGATGATACAACAAAAAAGAAACTAAACAAAATGAAGACAAAAGACTTTTCTGCCCCCAAATGCCCCCATTTATTTATAGAGCCTTAGGAAACCTTAATGGTTTAAAGCAGAAGGTACCAAAGAGTGAATTCCGAACAGCAGGTTCTGGGATTTAGACGTAAATAATTTTTTCTCCTCAAACTTGAAAATGAAGGCTATACTTTGCTCTGCCACCACTCATGGGGCTTTGTCTGGTGACACAGATGTGGAAGCTTTGAGTAAAATGGAAATTTCAGTTGCCAGAAGCATAACCGTGAGCAAACCCTGGTAAGTGAGGTCTCTCGTTCTGTTGCAGGTCAAGAGCTCCTTTCTGTACCCCGCCTAAGGGTGAGGGCTGCTCCAGAGCTGCTGCTACTGTGCTGGATCTCGAGCAGGCAATATGACTTGCAAGTTTCATTCTCGTGATTGCAGACAAGAGAAGCTTTCAAGTACACAGCCTGTCAAATTCCAGTAAATAAGTTACTGCATATTTTAGAAGGAGCTTCTTACCACACAGTTCACAATTAGTATGCCCATTTCAGCATTGAAAAGGTACCTAGGAAAAGAAAATGTGTGTATAAGTACAAAAAAGATCAGAATAGAGCACTTAGACTGAATAATTAATACCATTTTATGTTATGCAACCATATATTTTAATCATCAAAGATGACTAAGGCTACAAATCCATGTTTATTGACAAGGATGCATTTCTTAAGTCACCATTTAAAATGGATTTTTATGGCCAGTCTTAATAATCAAGAGGCAAAAATATGTTGCACTGCATGGACATGATGAAGATACGAGTTAAATGGCTAAGACTACTCTCAAACTCTCTAGGCAAAAAGGCAATAGATGTGTTATTGAGGCAGAACAAAAAAAAAAACCACAAACCTACCCTATTCTCTCTGCATCTACTATCTTCGAACACGAGTAAAAGCACCAGCTAGTCAAAAAAAAAGGAAAAAAAAAAAGAAAAAAATAACAAAGTTGCCAGGCTCACAACACACTTCAAGTTTCCATTAGGAGCTTGCATAATTAATAATCATCATAGGTCTGCTCCATAATTCTGATTTCAGCAGACGTACTATCATGAAACGTTTTATATCATGTTTTCTCACCTCATCTTTACCAGTGAGGACACTTCCTTCTGCTTCACATGGTTTTATTTCCTCTCACTTTTCTTCATGTTCTTTCATAATTTATCACACTATTGAAAAATATTTTAATCAAAAGAATGCAGCTTCCCCTTCAAAAACTCTGTTCAGTAGCATGCTTAATAGTTTAAGCAGAAATATAGCCCAAAACATTTTTTTTTATCTTGAGGTATGTAATAGTCATACACAACTATGAGCTTAATTTATCTTCCTGTTCTACAGCCATTTTACCATAAAGTTTACTTTATATATATATATGTATGTGTGTGTATATATATATATATATATATATATATATATGAAAGTAGTTTCATGATTCTGCAGTAAGTACAGTATCTTTTTGTATTTCTACATTGGCATGAGGGAGCGTTTCATATTCTCGTAGCTTAACTACGTTTTCTGATCATAACTGTTCTAGCTGCAAAGAAAGCAGTTCCAGTCAGTTCCAGCAAAGTGTCACACACCAGATGGATGTTACTGCTCCCTCAGTGTTGCCAGTGAAGCTGCTCGTGTAGTCACACCTGAGCCCAACTCAATCAGGTTGAACCCAAAACATTTAAATAGTAACTCAGCAAAGAGGCTTGGGATTGCAGTCATGAGCAGCTCAAGAAATGTGAATTCTGCTACCAAGAAAAGTGATCCAGAAGCCCAGGGTAAGATGAAAATTGTAATTTTTAGGTACCACAGATATATTTGGAAGAAAACATATCAGCAAGGATCATACTAAACAGTTATATTTTGCTTTCATAGGACTTTTTTAACATTCCCGAAGTAATTTCTGACTGTGAAATATGGAGAATATTAAGCCACAATAGCTTGTATGAAACTGTTCTGGTTTGGTTTGGAGGGGCTTTTTGGTAACAGGGGAGGGGCCCCAGGAGTGGCTGAGAAGCTTGCCCTGCTCCAAGACCAGCCAAGGAGCCATTAGAGGGGCAATGGATGCGCCTCAGCGATTAAAATACGAAAGAACTGAGATAACACCTGAGTAGAGAAACACTTAAAGGAGAAGAGCTGTGCTGGAGGAGAAGAGCAGTGCTGGTGGTTGGTGAGGAAGAAGGGGAAGAAAGTGCCCAAGCAGAAGTTTCCCTTCAACCCGTGGCAAGATGGCAGCTGTCCTCCTGCACTCATGGAGGAACGTGGTGGAACATTCCCTGAAGGCACCAGGAAGAGTGAACTTGGCCAGTGGACTTGGATTTCATGGCCAGTGGATTTGCTGCCTCTGGACTCTGATTACGCAGCTTTGGAAGACCCCAGTGCCAGGGGAGTTTGTTCCCAAAGCAGCCCGTGACTCTGTGGGAAGCCCAGGCTGGAGCAGCTCCGGACCTTGTGGGAAGGACTCGTGAAGGAGAGATTCCTGCAGGACTCTCTCCCATGAGAGGGACCCCGCGGGCAAGCAGGGAAGGACTGTAAGGAATCCTTCCTGAGGAGGATGGCGCAGCAAGAACCACCAGCCTGTGAACTGACTCTAAACCCCATCCCCTGTCCCCCTGTGCCGCTGGAGGGAAGGAGGGAGAGAAACCGGGAACAAAGTGATTTGGGCCTGGGAAGAAGGGAGGGGTGGGGTAACGTATGCAAGAACTGCTGTTTGTGTTGTCTGTGCCCTGTAGGTGCTTGATTAGTGTGAAATTAAATTATTATTTTTTCCCCAAGTTGAGTTATTTTTGCCCGGGACCTTAATCAGTGAAGAACCCTCCTTGTCCTTTGTCTCAACCCATGAGCTTTGTCCTCCTCATCCCAGAGTGTGTGTGGGGGAGGGGCTGCGGGGCTGGGGGGCTGCGGGGGCAGGGGAGTTGAGTGAGATGCCATGGGACTGTTCTTTTTGTTGTTGTGTTGGGCCAAAACCACGACAGAAACAAAAAAGAACCTTCTATTTAATGGGTTTTATACCAGCACTGGGTAGGCTCTAATACATAACTGAAAGTTCTGTTTATTCAGAACCAAGTATGTAAAACTCTTAAGAGCAGTCTGAAAATATCTTACAGGCCTCAACTTTCTTCTTTTTTGTGTCCATCACTCACTATAAAAGTACTCCATGGAGGTCTCTTTATTCCCAAATGGACCGACAGAAAAGAAATCAGTTTACAATGAACCCACTTTTCCTTTCATTTTCTTGCCTGTGTTACCCTGTATATTACTCCACATTTGGACCAGGCACACTTTAGTACTCTCTATACCTTATTCACATCTGTCAACAAAAAATGCACATTGCAGTCACACACCAAGGCACAAGTCACAAAACTCACAGAAAAAGTAAAAAAAAATTACATTTATATGTCATTTCGATAGTCAGGGGAGACGAAGTGTCCTAGTCTCTCTTTCTAAAAATAATGCTTCATACAGGTGTCATCTCTGTATTTCACTGGAGTTAAAAAAAAAAAAAAAAAAAAAAAAAAGTTGCATTTATGGAAGTTGCTTCCTACTATTGGAATAAAATTACCTGCTTTAAATCAAGTTCAGTTCAGCCATACTTTTATTTCATGCAATTCACTATTACATGTAGGGAAACAGGAAAAAAACAGTTATATTTACTTACCATCAACTATCTGGTCTACACAAATAACACATGCATACTCTCTTATGGTCATCTATTTCTACTGAGAATGGACTGAAAGCATTTACTACTTCTTAGAAAAATAGAATGAAAAAGAACAAAACCAGCTACTCCTGCCACCAATAGGAATGATAAGCTGATAAATAACATCACCATGTTGTCTTGTCATGCATATCTAATAGAGATGAGGAAGTCTAATTAGAGCATTAACTCCACACTGAAGTACAGTTGCAATGCAACCTTGCTTTCACTGACAGGTGCAATACATGGGTGCAAATTTCTTTGCATCAGCAATCTACTCTTTTTCATTTACATTGCTAAAAAACATCATTACTTTGATTGACTTATGTACAGTACCACACTTTCACCTCTTAGGTACAGAAAGAAAAGATTGATTCCAATTTCAATACCACAGTTTTACACAAATGTAGTTCCAATGAATTAAGTGCACTTACTTCTAATTTACAGTCATGGGAGAAAAATAATTTTCTTGATTGGCCTCCTATTTAGAAAGCTCTAAGTCGTTCAGGTAGAAAAAAGTTACACTGGCCTAAAACTCACATGAGTTAGGGGCATAGTTACATGTATTTTTCCACAAGAAGATGGCAGCTGTCCTCAAAGTGTAATGTGAGTTAACTAGGAAAAGGGTGATTGACTGATGCTGAGGTTAATTGCTTGTTGGCATGCTAGAAAGCCTATGCTAACAAGTGCTGCTTATAACTAACAAGTGCCAATTATTTCCTTATATTCTCGTACACATTATATTATGCTAGGCACTATCCAAACATCCAGAAAGATCCAGGCATCCCTGCCCTGATCTAATGAGTTAAAGATTTAAGGAAACTATGCTAGCTGCTGACAAAAATGGCTCAGTGCATGTTGCTTATCACAGATATAAAACTCTTCATATAAAATTATAACATAGCCTTTAGTGAAGTTATCTATGCACTGAACATACATTCATAATGAAAGGGTAAATAGTTGTCTGATCATAAACTTCGTTTTTTCTGTTGCAAACCAAAAGAATAAACTAACAGATAGTGCTTATGCTATTATTAGAAGCCAGGGAACTCTTTACAAGTGCTGATATTTTAAACCTGTTTGCACATCTGTGTGTGGAAAAAAAGCATTTTCTATATATAATTGGTGACCAAGTAAACCTGTAAGCTGAACAAAACTTCCCACTAAATAGGTAGATTATTATGTAAAATATTGCCTACTATTTGTATAATGCATTCACCTGGCTTGAAAATATGCTGACGAAGCTGGAATGTGTAACATCATCCATTGTTAAATTGATATTAAATTCGTAATTTTGTTCCTGAAGCATCAGTAAATACCAGTTTTAATTGCATTAGTAAAAAGTGAATTATGAAAGCAGAATTGTACTGACTAATACAGATTTTCACTATTATAATAATGATTTAAAATAAGGTTAAAAAGTAACAGCTCCTAAAGAAAGAGGAAGTTAATGTACCAAAAATAATAGTGCAAAGCCAGCCTACCCCCCCAACCCTTTCTGGACAAGTCATCTACCTTGTATCAGTTGGAATAAAACAAGCAAAGTTGACCTCAGTAGGGAACTTACCAGTCTTTCAGGCTTTCTTTGCAAGAAATCCGACAGTGCTTGGTACTGTACTCTATTACTACTTGCCTAATTTCTAAATAAAGATATGTAACAGCATGACAACATAGCCTTAAAATTGAAAGCCTTTGGAAGTGCACTAATTGTGATAGTGGGGAATTATAACATCCTCATAATATTATCTTTCCCTTTTCTAACTGTGAAGACGTAGAATGGGTCAAATACATTTGTAGTCAGTTGAAAAAAGTGAAAAGCTACGGTTTGATCTCTTCTGGTCCTGCAGTGCAGGGAGCATTTCAGCACACCACTATCCCAAGAATTCAAAATAATGCAAGAAAACTTCTCTAACTATCTGGCTTGTTCAGTAGGCAGAGGCATTCAGAGCAGAGATGGCTGAGGTGTCCAAAAAAAAAAGGAAAGGCTTTAAGGAAATCTAAGAATGTTAAAACTGTATTTGCAAATATAGTATCAGTATTCCTGAGCTGTTTTAGAATAGAAATGTACGTTTCTTTGCCCATCAAACACTTAATAAAAGATAGCTCCTCTAGGCAATTTGCAAACTATATTTTCATCTAGATACATGTCAGTGTAAATCAAGAACCTTCAGTTCTCAGTTTTTCTAAACAAGTATGCCATAATCTTTCCTAGCCTTGTTTCCGACAGACCCTCATAAATCTACCACATTGTCCTGTCTCCTCAGAATGCAGTCAAATTCACAAATATTTTAAGGGTATAGTGAAATACACATATAGCAAGTCTGTCATCCTAGTAGGAGTTAGTAATTTCTTTCACCTGCAGTGTATATTTCATTTTAACACATCTTTAATAGACACCAACTAATCATGTTTAAAGGCTACCTCTTTATTATTGCCCTTTATCCATAAACTGCTCTTTTCTGTGACCTTAATACATAAGGTGAAGATAGGCAATCATTCCATATAAACGCTTACATATATGATTTTGATTTTAGGATATATAAAGTAGAACTAGTTTGGCTGGACATAGATAATATTTTCTTGATTTTTCAAGTGCCATCGTTGAATTATTTTATTTTTCCAGACCATCTAATATTCTCAGAAATACTGATGACCCTAAAATTCAGTGCCTTTTTTTTTTTCCTGTAACCTGTTTTTATAAAAGAATAAAAACATAATGACATTTATAATTTCTGATCTTTTAAGAATAAACTACTACATGAAAATTATAATATAAAAATTCCCTTTTCTTGGAATTACATTTTCGTATTTATTGAATGCATTCACAGGCGCCCTTAGGATGTGAAATGTATGGAAATATATGTGCATTACTAAAGAAAGAACTAAATTTATTCTTTCCCTACATCATGCTCTTCTTTGCAGTAGAGCTTTTTAATTCAACACAGAGCTAGAATGAGATGGAGCCAATTTCCTGGTCTATATGTGTGACAAATGCTAAAAGTGGCACAAGATTAACAAATTAGTTGATGTTTATATCTTTAAAGATTTTTTTTTTACTATACCCCAAATCAAAATGCATGCTTGATTAGAAATGAAGATTTATTTAGAGCTAAGTATTAAACAGGAATCTTATACATTCCTCTAATTTTAAGATGGAATGATGACACATACGACAACTAAAGAAGAGCAACCTGAACAAAAACATGTAAGAAGGCTTTTATGGCACATCACTCTAATAAGAACAACTTTTAAAGCTATAAATTGCATATATAGTACTTAAATCTCATAGTTCAGTAAAAAATTTGCTGTGGAAAAGTTAATTACTTCAGTACACAAATATTTCTTTTATGTATGAATGTTTACAATGCATTAACTACCAAAATATGAATTTTTTTCTTGATAAGTCATGTGTTGGATAGCAGCTTTTTTTAAAGTGAGTGTGGAGAGAGCTACAGTATAGATGTGTGTCATTATAGAAAGGTTTCTTTATCACGGTTTGAAATAAAAAGTATGGAACTTGACCTTTATAGCTGACATAGTAATCACCTACTTGATGTAATCCAGATATCTAACACCAAACAATAAAAACATCTGTGACAACAACATGTAAAGCTTGTGGAATTATTTATTATTTTTTTTAAGCAATATTTAATAATCAGATGAGCCTGGATTGGTGGTTCTTACACAAAAACTTTTGTGCTTTGTAAATTCTAGTTTTAAAAGGCTATTAAGTTAGACGTGAAAGCTTTTTAAGCTCTCATGCATATGTTTTGGAGTTACCTCATTCATTCTGCTCTTAGGACCTTGTCATAGTCCACCTGTTTTGCTTTTGCTTAAATTACATCAAAATAACAGCTTTCTTTAGAGGAAAAAAAAAATCCTACATTTCTACTGACTGTATCTAAACATGATAATATGCTTAAAATTCAAGAGGAGCCATTTTCAGGTTCCATGTCTCAGTCACCCAGTCTCCCTTTCACATATCTGTTCATGTTGACAGATTATGTCATAATACATCAACAGAAAGATCAGCATAGAAGAACAAAAATTCATCGCCTGACAGCAAGAGGAAAACTGATTTCTACTATTAAATTAGCAATAATATACCAATACTTCACTACCAATAAGGACACCACAGCTAAAATCACTCACCGTATTATAATTTTGAATGTGCATCGGGGTTTTTTCGTTTCAACAACCTTTAAACATAAAAAGGGGAGAGGGTAAAGAGGATAGACCCAAGGATGTCTACATCTTTACAAGACAAGAATCAACTTCTGCCAAACTATGCTGTTTCATTTCTGTTTTGTTAATATTTTAAATACTAGTTCTAAATCTTAATTTAATTAGAGACCACTGAAGACTGATTTTGTAGTATTCAGTTCTGACAGAAGCTCTTTCTTACGAGGTCAAGGAGATGTGGAAAATGCTCTGTATCAATAGAGTGCTTCAGATTCTTTATATCTGAGGATTTCTACACATGTAAAAATGTTCTGACTCTCTCATTGCTAGATACAATTTTAATATACTATATTGAGCAGTGGTGTTTCACTAGAAATTTAACAATACCTGGAATAAATAATGTCTTTTGCAGCCTGGGGCAACATCTGCCACTTACCCATTAATTCTGCCCCTGTTTGAACACTCTACAACATATGCACTTCTCTTTTGTCTGTTATCCTAGAGTTGTGTTATTCCCAAATATTGACATCATCTACTTTTATCAGCACTAACTGCTCTGAAGCTTCCTAGTCTCATGCTCAGCTCTATTTCTTTCTATTGATTATCTTCCTCACTCCAGCAGGTAGCTAGCCAGCGAGGCTGTCCTGAGAAATAGCTTCCAATGACTTTATACGCACAATTTACACGGAATTGTTTAAAGAAGATATTAGCCTCAATACAAATCAGTGAACCTCATTTAGTCAATACTGCACAATTCAGCTGTTGGCACCCTGTCACATGTTAGTCTTTAAAGTCAACTACCATACCCAATCTGCACATTAGCTGTAGTATTTAGTTTCATATTAAAATGAGGCAAGTTTTTCACTTTTCTTTTGGAAATCTATTCAATATACTTTTTGCATCACCTCATTGAACCATATGATAGTAATATAATTTTAAGTATAAAAACCTGAGATTAAATGCTTGATTTTTGACAGTGTCCTTAAATATAATAAATTCAAAGGGAAATACTGTTAAGTTAAAATGGAGTGTTTTTCATTAAGTCCAATCAAATGGTAGACAACAAAGGATCTTTTATTTGAGAATATGAAGTGAAAATGAAAACCAGAAAACCTTTACTAAGAAAAGGTCTAGCTAAATTATGTTGGAAGGAGGTCTCCAGATTGAACCTGGGTGTTTCGTTTGCTAAAAATGAATTAAACTAAGATGCACTATGGGAGAACAGCTTACAAAGAAGGAGAACCTAGTGCTTTATAAAGATGAAAACAGGGCCTAAATACAGTAACACTGGAATAAAAACTACAAAGAAAGATCAAATAGAAAAAAAGAAAATCAACAACAAAAAACAAAGCAAAACAAAACCAAAAAACAACAACCCTTACTGCCCTTACTGTAGCACCTATTCTTTTATCATCAGGACAAGGAAATTTGGAGAAATTTTTTTTTTACACCTTTTGCATTCTGCAGCAGGGCTCTAGGACCCTAGTTGGACATTTACATTAACATAATTGTTTCCTTTTAGTCTACCAGACTACAGTCTAAACTATGATTTAGACTACATCTTAAAGATAGAAGAAAAACACAGTAGATGTGCATATCCCTGAATCTGTTACTTGAGAAATAAGATTTTCTGCTGGTTTCAGTCTATATTAGACTCACATGTTTTGCTGTATTCATCATATCCATGATGTTTATACTACAATTTCCACGTGCATCCTATGGCAGCAGAATAAGAATAGGTGCTGTTCCTAATTTTTTGGAAGAAAAATACTTGGCTTTGCTGTATTTAGCAAATAAATGTTTACACTTTTCCTGTGATGTGTTGCTCTTATAAAGCAAAAATGTATAGACAACCTAAAAGGAATTATGGCTATTACCACTTGCAGGAGGCAAAAAAGAGGTCTGAGAGTAAAAAGACCAAGAAACACCCCCCAAAAAAGCCCTCAACAATACAAAATGAAACACTCCAAACAACAAACAAAACCAAAAACCAAGACAACAAAACCGAAATGCCTGCTTTATAATATGAAGTCCTGATGAGCAGTTATCTGGATGTACTGATACACATCTAAATGCTTTTTGAGAAAAGGTAAAAATTGTGTCACTGGTTAGCCACTGGGAGTATTGATACTGGGCATCAGGGTTTCTTCTAAAAGTTGGCAATTTGAATATAAAAATATAAGCATTTTGCATGACCTCTTCTCCCTGCTCTTTTCCCTTCAAAGCTCAGTGAGTGGTAGCTGAGGTTCTGAACCCCAGTTAGGAGAGAGATACTGAAAGATGACCAGTCTAGCCTTCCTAAAATACATCCTCGTATGCACACACACACTCTCTCTCTCTCACTCACACACGAGTATTTATTGCAATCTGACACTCATAGAAAAGCCTTTCCCTTCTCTAAGCTTCTACAAAGAACATTTCATTTCAGAAACCAAAGGGAAAAAAAAAATGCAGTTAGGACAGAAATAGATGCATATTCAGGCAGTAAAAATGCAGGTGGGGTATGGGAATTCCTAGTGTTTGTGTCTGCTGTTCTGTTTGCTGTTGAAGGATTTGAGGACTATTTTCCATGGATCTAAATATGTTTAGGATAGGGACATTTGGAAAGAGAAATCTTCAAAATACTCTTTTCTCGATTTGCTTGGGTGGATCTGCCTTTTTTTTTTTTTTTTAAGTTGCAGTGTCCTTCAGCTGCTGTCCTCTGTGCATTAGCTGTTGTTCCATTCCAATTACATTAATAATTACTAGAGTAGATGCAAATTCTTTTACTTTTTTATCATATATATTACATCTTGGAAAATCTTACAAAATGTTTATTTTCATTCAGGGCTTAAATATGTTATAATAGTTCTGCTATAACATTTCAGGTAAAAAGATAGTATGAGCCCATGTTTTGTTAGTACTTACTTCAGCCGTATCTGATAAGGATTGATAGATAGAATTGTAGTTGAAAAGATAGCTAATTCAAAGATTATTTCTAACAATACTAGTCTTTTAAAGTTAACTCTGTTGTATACTAATATGTAATAAACATACTGGATAAGCAAGTGTAGTGACATAGTAAGTAAGCAGACAATGAGCAATACTGCATTAGTAGGAAGATACAGCAAGTGTAATGAAGCAACCTACAAATTCTAAAAGTTTAAAAAGTCAGGGTGAGGTATCTGTTTTCTTAAGGGATTAAAATATACTTAATTATTATTACCTGTGTCTGCTTCTGTTGTGAAAGGAAAAAAAAAACCACACAAATTTTTATATACTTGCTCATCCTATTTATGCTCATTATTAGAGATACATGGATTTACTATGTGCTTATGTTTAGCTATACTGATAACCTTTTCCATACTGTCTTAAAATGGTAACTGGGCTTGAAAAATACTCTAGGAAGTAGATTATTACTCTTTAGTTTCTTTAGTGTAGTTTCTTTAATGCAGATTTTAATACTTTCAGATCTCAGGATTTAAAATAGGTCCTCACTACAAACAGAGGTGCACATGAATAATTTACAGTCAAGTTTCCTTAGCTATTTATGTTAAGAATGTACGATTAAAAATACCTAATGGGAAGAAAAGAATTAGTTAAATAACATTGTCTTCCCCTCAAAAACGTAATTATTAAAATGATTGTGTTATTTATCAGTAGATACTGCTAGCTTCTCTACTTAATTATTTTTTATTAATGCTCATAAATTTAAATTCAGACATACTTTGCCTCTGATTTTTAGACAGATGTCAGTCAGCATTAGTGTGTCAATTTTTCATCAGAAGATAGAGATGTGTGTTAAAACCAGTTTAACAAACATGGAGTTTCTGCATGGGACTGTAATATCGAATGCTAATTATATCCTTAAGATAAGCATTAACTGGGGGGAGGGGGGAATCAAACTAGATTGATTGTGAGCTTGTGAATCTCAACTGGACATGAAACTGCTTCCTTTGCTTCCTCCTTTCCTTCTTCAGTCTCACAGTTGTTTATGAAGTGCATGAAAATATTACAAAACTCTTACAGACACTCTGATTAAAGGTATTCTGGCATGATTAATTGGGATAAATATGTCCCAATATCCAGGAAGCAGTGGTTTTTAAAAATACGCATGTAGCATTTGTTTGTGTGTGTCCATGAGAGAATTTGTTTGCATGTTTTTATATACCTCAGTTCATCACCTCTATGTGTGTGTGTGTTTGTAGCCTTGTGAGAAAAGGAAGAGTAAGGTCTGAGGGTAGAAATGGACACCACTGCCTTTTGGAAAAGCACTGTTTCACTGAAGTCCTGCCCTCCAGCTTGAGAGAGGAAGGTGGAAAGAGGCACTACAAGTGAAAATGATCCAGTACTGCAGCCACTGAAGCCACTTGTAGTCAACGAGTGTATTTTAAAGGAAAGTTTTTAGATAGACACTGCTTAAAGCCCTTTGAGCCATATTAAAGGGATCACAGCCCCACAAATCAGGCTTACTAATGAGACTACCTTTTGGGTTTTAAACTAGAAAACCAGATGCACCACTTCACTGGAACCATAAAGATAATTCTAAAATTATGCTCACCTGGCATAATATGTTTGTTATTTTATGTTTATAAGATGAAGTGGAATTTCATTTTTTAAAAGCAGAAAAGATTTTTAAGAGTTTTGTAGGAAGCCTATTTAGCTTCCACCAAATTTAAAAATTAGTCTTGGCTGTTTTCTCACTCCTTCAGTCCTTGAATCAAAATTCCAAATGAGAATAAATTATTTTCTTACCCATGTTAAGCAGCTTTAAATAGAGTGAAAGGCTTTTATTTATATTCAGGAATCAATCCTACAGTTTTCATGCAGCAGAAACACCTTTTGGAATGAATAGTAATTTACACAATTTATCTTAATATGTACAAAGCTTATAGACTGTAAGTCACAATGTAAATTCAGTATTTACCATATTTCTACAAAAAAACCCCAACACTTTCATTTTTCAACATTACTGAATACTCTCCTTTGTAGTGGATTTCATTGCATTTCAGAAACAGTAGAACAGCACACCTTGCAGTGTCCATGTTCCCTCTCTCCCTCTTTCTCCCTCTACTTCTCACCTATACCATTTTGATTTTAAATTTGTTGAAGCCTGTTTAGTTTATAAATAACCTTGAACTGTTGAACTGTTCACTAGTTTATTTGAACAGGAGACAATGTTATTGAAACAAATCTAGTTAACAAGGTAATTAGCTTTTGCAATAGTCCTCAGAAGGCTGGAAACGAACAGTTCATCACTGCACTACACAAATAACAATATGTAATGTTAAGCCTGTGCTTAAGTGTGGTTTAATCAAAACTGACTGGTCACATTAGCAACAGAGGTATTGTTTTTAAAAAGTATCCAAGGGCCATGTAAAGCTGATTAATTCACTAGAAGTGGAAGAATGAAAATATTTTCCAATAGTAAACCACTGTAAAAACGTAGGGTACTGCTGGTGTTGAAAAGATGGGGCTGGAACCAAGAAAATCCTTTTTCTTGCTTTCACAAAAGGCTTTGGGCCTAATTATTTTTAAGTATAATCCAGCCAACATCTTCTCATGCTTAGCTGCACTGAGTGACACTATTTGTGATGCCCAGTCTGCTGAAACTGAGCAGGTTGCTGTCAGTTTAAAAATGACTATAATAAAAGTGACCATGAAGATGGATCTTGTGATTTTGCGTTTCTAATCAGTCATCTGTGAAGAACACTTTTGCTTTGATTCAGCAGACTGGTGACAGCCATGATTGATAGTGCATGAGGATGAAAAAAGGTTATTAACTGTCTTCCTATTAAACTCAATGTATTACCCCTCTAGGTGCATCTCATACTTTAACTTAAAGTACTTACTCAGGTAAGGTCAAGAATGAAGTCTATAAACACAGTATCCATCCTGTTGTAGATGAACCAGGAACTCTAATGTTAAATTTTGAAAGTTCAGCATTAAACCTTGTCTGAATCCTGCTACCTTAATTACTGTGCCAAAATAAAAAACTGAGCAGTCTAAATATATAGCTATGCACAAATATCTTTATGTGAAAAAGGGCATATCAATTATTTTTGTGTTTATGCACACACACACCCCACATGTATATTTTACTTACTGCAATAGTCCCAAGAATAATATTATGTTAGCAAAAGAAATGCGGAACAGGGATATGAAGTGTTTGTGGGGCTAAAGTATAAATCTTACACAGAAAAGAACATTTTACCTGCAGGTAGTTAACTTCATTATTAACTGGATCAGGTGCAATTTTGTAATTTACGAATGTTTGCTATTAAAAGAAAATCCGAATGTTTTAGCATAAATGTAAAAATATCTATTTGTTGCCTCTACAGCATGCTTAAGTTTTTATTTAATTGTTTTCACTGATGATTATCTTACGAATTAACATTCACAACTATCTACTGAAAAAGAAAGGAAAATGGCACATATATTCATTTAAAAAATAACAATTTGCTGGAAATACTGATTCCTAGGGTACTTCAAATTTCTATGGATGTCTCTGTGATGAGATAATTTTAAAGGAGTTTAAGTATAAATGAGTGGAATATGGTTTTTGTGTTCATTATTACTATCGACACCAGAAATTAACTGAAAGGGGAGATTTGTTCACACTGTGTATGCAGGTTAGCATCTTTTTAGATTTCAAGTTTCTTTGGGGAGTAAATATAAAAAAGCAGGAGATTACTTTTTTAGAATTAGATGTTTTACAAACACTTCTTCATAATCAATAACATTTTAGATTTTAAAATTTATTTTTAAAATTTATTTTATCTTTATGAATAAATTTCAAATGCTCTTTGTTTATGCATCCCTTACATTACAGTAATTTTCTGTTAAAAATAAGTAGACAAAAAGATTAAAAATTCCCATGAGTTTAGCTACAGTGTACACAGTGTCATCTGAAGGAATGTACATACACACTTGTTTAAAACAAGGTCTTTTCCATCACATACAAGATCTACCCCAAAATACATATAATCCATATTTGTCTTTCAGAGTATGAAAACATACTTTTACATTTAGTTTTATTGTAGTCCTTGACTTCCCCTTTTAAATTATATAAAAAATATTTCTGCACTCATTGAAATCATTTAAGAGGGAAGCAAGAATATTATTCCAAACTAGACTCTTCTGGAGAAAGAACGAAAAAGTGTGTATCTTGAATATTCTATAATGTACTGTCATGTATAAAGTATGCAACATAAGTATGTATTATTATTTTTTTCAAGGTGCTGTTGAATTTCAGTAGATCATTTTGTTTTCAAAAATAAAATAAAAACCAATCATAGTGGGTTAAAATTAATTCAGAATAAATGTAATCTATCTAATATTGATGCTGCTATCTCAGAAGAAATGTTAAAAATCCTCTGTAAGATCTTTATTTCTGGAAAGTATGTTCCTTTCAGGTGTGGACTTGGGAATAGGCACCAATTTTCCCTTCAGTAACATTTCTGCTTTATAATAAATTGCAATTCTCTTGTAGCCCCGTGTGTATTTACAACTGGCAGGCTTTCTCTCTGACAATTTGGGGTTACTGTGGATATAGGTGAGCAATAATTTCAGGGGTGATGGAGATATTTTTTTTTTACCAGTCTAATTTCCTAGGCAAATACTTGCAAAATGTACACTTCTACATGGGGTTTTAGTTAATAAGACTTTTGGATTATATTGTTTGCCTTGTTTGTGGATTGTATTTTGTCTGAAACTATCGCAAATATTCATTTCCAGTTGTACTTGTGTCAGTACGGCAAAACCTTTAAAGTAAAAGTGATCATTCCTTCCTGAAGCATATTTAACTAAAGCTAAAATTTAGAGCTATTAGACACTTAATATAAAAAACATACACCATGCTTTAAGCAGGCCAGAATTACATGACTTGGGTGACGGCATTTGTTTTGGGTAGCCTTGTGAGTGCTTGGAACAGGTAAAGCCATTTTATCAGACTTCACACCAAGCAGAGGCCCTGACGGTAGTGAGAGTTTCTGACAATGGGCCAGATCCACGTTTACTCACTCAAGAAGGGACTAGCAGGACCAAGCCCATTCTGTTCACTTCCTATGTGTAACCTATAGAGAAAAAGTAAATTGAAACGTAACTACAGCCATATGCAAAACAGTGAAAATGTTGCAATCAGCATGGATGAAATTAATAAATTAGGTTTCTTCCTCCAGCTTCATAAAAAGAATTGTTGCAAAAACGAAACAGAAGAACCCAAATAATGAAACAAAGGACAGGGTAGGGCCATTTAACCTGGAACTATAATTTCCTTGGGTTAAGGATTATTTTAAACCCAGAGCAGGCCTGAAACGTCAACTCTAGTGGTACCCTTTGAAATGCTTTTTTATTCCAGCACTCACTACACACAAGAAAAGAAAATCCTGCAATAAACTGCAGGCTAAGTGCATGTGGCCCAACCAGAACCATACAAAGGCAACACACATCGCATGTGTCACTGCCAGCAGCACATGGCTGACTTTGCCAGGGGGGAACCCTCCTCTAGATCCCACTCCAGTCAAGAACAGTAAGAAAAAAAGAAAGAGAGGAAAGAGAGGAAAGAGAGGAAAGAAAGAAGGAAAGAAAGAAGGAAAGAAAGAAGGAAAGAAAGAAAGAAAGAAGGAAAGAAGGAAAGAAGGAAAGAAAGAAAGAGAAAGAAGGGGGGGGGGGAAGGGGGGTGAGGGCGGGAAATAAAAAGTAAGAAAGACCCCAAACCACTCCTTTTGCCCCCAGATAAACGCGGGCAGGCAGACCAGCTAGGAGAGCTGACACCCCCCCCCCCCTACCTCCGCGGAGTCATGCAGTCCGGGGGCTTTTGCGCCCTCCAGCGCAGAGTTGCGTGGGTCGCGCTCCTCTCGGCGCGGAGCCCTCGCACCTGCTGGGCCGCGGAGGGGACAGACTGCCCCTCCGCCCCCCCGCCAGCTGCCGGCCCCGGGCTGCCTGCCCCGGGTTGCCCTCCCCGGAGGCGTCGCTCCTCCGCAGCGGGGCCCCGCGGGAGCGCAGCGGCCGCGGCCGCCCCCCGCGGGATGGCTGGGGTTGCCATAGAGCTGGCTCCGCGGCTCGGGGGCGCTGCTCGGCGGCGACCGCGGGCGGGGAGCGGGGGGCGGCAGTGGGAAGCAGCCGCTGCGCGTCCCCGCTGCTAGGAGGGGGAAGTTCCGCGGGGCTCCGCGCAGCGGGACCCGCGGACAGGGCGCGGTGGGAAGAGCGGGGCGAATACTGAATTCCAGCAGAGAGCTGGAGAGGAAGCATTTTTCAGAGATCTGCCATATTTAACATTGACCATACTAAAGATGTTATTAGCGAAGAGGGGGTGGGGAAGGCAACGGGGGATGCGATAAGGGAAAATAGATAATGACACATAATCCAAACCAGAAGTTTGAAACCAAGTTACTCCGCAGAAAAGAGCTCAACTATTTTTATTTTTATTTCTTTTTTTCCTTTTTTATCGTCTAGGGCTGAAAGACAGGGAGATAAACTTGTTAAGCAAAGAAATATTTCTCTAGCAACCGGGTAAATAAAATAGCTGAAGAGAAACAATGAAAAACATGCGGGTAGGGAAATACAAAGAACATACTACTATTTAGAAACCCCAAAGGAAATTGTAAAGTAGGAAATGAAAAGTAGGAGGAGAAACATTCCTGTTGTAAATTTGAGGGAATAAAGATTAGCGGGAGAAAAGGGGGAAATAGCTGCAGAAGGTCTAAAATAAAGCACCACTGAAGATTACCCAATGTCTAAAATATCCCAACTGAGGAAAGAGAGCGGTGCGCTCATCTCTTCGGCATGGGTGTGTGAAAGGGAAATGAGTGGCATAATTACTAGTATAGCACGTCCTGAGGAACCAATCCAAAATAAGAGATAAATTTGGCTGGTGAAGACAGATGCGAAGAAGGCTGGGAGAAAACTTAGGAACAAGAGACCTGAGAGGAGAGGAAGAGAATTAGAGGAGAAGGAACAAGGCTCCAGGCATACAGAAAACTTACAAGGACTAGCTGGATAGCGAGTAAACAGCTAAGGCAGAGATGGGGAGAAAGAGAATGAGGGAAATAAGGGACAGCAAATAAACCTGGGAAGGAGAGAGGGAATAGTTGGAACGGATGGGAAGAAGGAAGGCAGGAGGGGAAAACTGAAGGAGGGAAAGAAGGAGGGACGGAGGGAGGGATGTGAGAGAGAAGGAAGGAGAAAGAGGGAGGAGACAAGGACTGAAGTCTCCCAGCCCAGGGAAGGTGCAGCACTGAGAGCTCACTCTGAGGGTTAGGTTAGATTTCCAGAGCTCTTAGACCTCATCGACCAGCCCGCTGGAGTCACTATTCAACCCGAGTCCCAAACACACGCCTCACTAACTACTTTACAGTCACTTTCATTGATTTTCTTTATCAAATAAACATAATACCCGTTACAGCAACACTTCCTCTTCGCGCAGCCAGAATGCCACAAGCTCTGATTGCTGCATTTCTCTGGCTTGCTGTTCCCCACCCTTTACCCCTAAATAAATTGTGTTCTTTCACTTAAATGGTCAAATACATTATTGCTTGCAGAATTTTCCTGTAATCTGGAAGGTACACTGCGAGCTAGGCAAATCGTTTAAATTATAAGGTAAAGGGTCCCCATCTTCTTCGTGTGAAGACATAACCCCCACACCCCTCCCCCTCATCCCCCCAATTTCAGAGGTAGCTTATATATTTACATACTTATTTCCTGTTGATAAGTGGTAACTTAATTTAAAGGGCGATGTCAAAGTGAACGCTCCCGCCTGGAAAATGGAGGAAAAAATTAACGCAACTTTCGCACTTGCACCTAAATTGTCACTTGATCTAGGCATTTCAGCATCAAAATTCAATTTTATTTTAAAAATCCCCTAAAAGTAGCCCCTTTCAAAAGCTGTTTTTGAACCAGGCTCTTCCATACATGTCAAAGGGCTGTTGAATTATTCATTATTGTAATTACTATCATCATTGTCATTATCCCTTTCCATGTGGAAATAATTTTATTATCGTAATTTGATATCTGAAGAATTTCCTGTTAGTCGTTTGATAATCATTTTTTTTTCTAGTGAAAAGAAAAGTTTTGTTTATAAATGAGAGCAAAATATTTTAAATGCTTTTATGTTTACTATAGATTTCCGTTTATCTAATCGATCGGAATGCCAATAAATCGATTAAAGGTTTAGTGTTTTACAAACAACCATTTTGTGCTTTTTGATTTTACGTTCAGAATGATTTTAATACAGCTAATGCCTTCTCTAAGCGTTTGTTCACCCCAAACCTAATATTCCATCATTTCTATTATTTGTAATTGCTTTTTAAACTGTTTCTAATGAGAAAAATAAACACAAATAGAAGAAGATTAAATTACTTTGTGCCTGTGGTCAACATATTTAGGCAAAGCCCTTTAAAATCTTGGTGAATTATATGCGATCATACAGTGATTGCGGAATATTAAATTAAACTTAGATAAATCCGCATTGAAGGAGGCAGCACCCAATCCTGAATTTATTTCCCATTTTCTATAACAGCATCACTGCGCTCCTCTCTTTGCAATGACAATGTGCCAAATCTAGGCATTTTGAAAACATTTTCCATATGCTTTAACTCGAGACTGATAGACAAAGAAGAAAAGGAGATGGTCTTTTTTCTCTTGAGGTATATTTCCTTTAACTTTTCTTCCAACCTTTCCTGATCTTCATAATTTTTTAACAGAAGTTTGAAAATCGTTAGGACCTTTTATTTTTCTTTTATGTTGGGGTTTTGGTTTTGTTGATTTTTTTTTTTTTCTTTCCTTATCGCGTAATCAATTCCTGAACTGTGGAGTTTCAGTTACGCTTTAATGCAGGACTATAGAACTATCATTTCTATACCTTGACGGACAACATTTCGGGGAGAAAGCATTGATTCATTTAGTTTTCGCTTGCTGCTTTTTGCAATTAAATATGGTTTTAATTATCCTTTTTTGTAAGTCAGATCAGATGTGCTGCTTGCTTGCTGGAAGGTTTTTTTGTGTGGTTTTTTTTTTTTTTTCTTTTAACGGTGCTTTTAATTTATGTGTAGTTTTTACGGATAACACAGAGGTGGTGGCTTTTATTTAGCTGTAAAATCCACACGTTTTCTTTGAAAACTTGGCTCCTTGGGCGAAAATAACTTTTCCTGGTTGCTTTATAATCGCTGTTTCTCGCAGAGGTAGTTTAGCATATTGTCTACACAACAAAGATTCCTGTTTTATTGGCAGTCTGGATTGTTGGATTTAGGTATAAATATTTCATAACTTTCCTCTTTCTGCAGCAATATCGGTAGTTTTATTGGCTTTCTCTCCCTTTTTGTCTGTCTTTCTACCAGAACCATTTTATTTCTGAAGTCCCTTTTTGTGCTTTTCCAGGATAGCATGTAAAATTTTTCCCTTGGATATATCACTGCTGGAAATATGCTCTTGGGCTTTCTGCAGGAGATGGGGCGGAGGGGGTGTGGGGGGGGAGCGGTGGTAAGCGGTCGTTTTCCTTGATTTGCATAAGAGCTAGTGAAGTGCCTGTGAAGTTGGTGAATTGCTATTGTTTGGGGCTAGTCCTGACTGTTTTTGTTTATAAACACTGGGGTGGTTGCCGGGAGGGGAGGGAGGTCAGAGCACTGTCAAAGCGCTGACCTCTGAAAGCCCAGAGGGCGCCTGGCTCCTTCACCCTCTCCTTTCTCTCTCTCCCTCTCTCTTTTTCTTTCCCTTCCCATCCAAGGCCAGGAGCTCAGGTTCAGGGCATTTAATCCCCGCGATCTGCCCAAGAAAGGAGCTGAAAAAGGGCTGTTAAGGCTCCGGAGGAAACGCCGGCAGCAGACCTAGACCTGGAAGGCTTTTATTTATAGTAACGTCCGGGTGCGTGTTTTTTGTGCGGCTCCAGCCAAAATAACAACAACAACCAAAGCCAATCGGGAAGGATACTATTTAGCTCAGAGTCTCAGCGAAATGTCTATACTATTCGGCTGTGATTTTTCTCTTAGGTCACTGCTTGGTAGACGCACTTTCAGTAGGTGAATGCCAAATCTGGGGCAGTGAGGGCAGAACTGAAACGCTATATGTTATTGTCGGTTTATTTATCTTTCGAACAAAACTTTCCAGGAATCAGATTGAGGATTTTTGTTTTCTTTTCCTCCCCCCTCTCTACCCCCCTTTTCTCCCCCCCCCCCATGCCCCCTTTGGCAGTTTTTGCTGTGTACTGGAATGTGTGTGATGGGGGGGGGCGGTGGGGGGGGCGTTGTAAATTAACAATAGGTTTGTCAATGTGATACCTGCAAAGATAGAAATAATTAATAATAGCCAAACGCATTGAGTTCAGAGTCAGTTTCATCATCTCGGGGAAAGAAAAAAAAAAACAACACCAAAAAAAAAACAACAAGAGATTGCTATCAGGTTTAAGTATGTTTTGAAAAGAAGTTGCTGAGTTAAACAAAAATGTTAGTTAACACACTGCCTTTGTCAAATAGCCCCCGGGAGGAGAAGAGACAACAAAAAAGAGAGGAGGTGGGGGCTGGGGATCTGAAAGTGTCTGTAGCTCAGATAAAGGCTCTGTAACACTGAAATCTTGTAATACCTCGTTTCAAACTGAGCTCATCTATAGACTTAGGGGACGCAGTAAAAAGACACGGATCCCCTTTCCCTTGGGTTGGGGTCTGGGGAAACAAGGAGGTGGGGGAAGGGTACGTTTATTAGGGAATTATGTCGGTTTATTAAAAAGGGGAGCGGCTGTGGCTGTAATTATGCAGATCCTTGTGCCCCTGTGTGTCCGCAGCGCAGATTTAGGGAGTGAAATGAGCTTGGCGGAGAGACGTGGTGTAACAGACCCCGGTTTGGTCTGGGATTTCTTTGTCTATTAAAGAATGGTCAGTCTCGGGCTCCGGCCCCCACCAGATCAGTCTCGCCCAGGCCAATAAGTTTTCCTCGGGGTTGGGGCTGGAGGTGGTGGAGGGCAGAAAAGGCTGAGGGAGGAGGGGGTAATTTTTTTTTTTTTCTCTTCGCTGTCTTTGAAATGTAACGTCACTATCAAGAGCTTTTTGTGGTTTCAACAGGAGGCTCGAAAAAAATCCCAAAATGTGTAACGGTGCCTGCAGGAGAAGTTCGGAGGACGTGGGCGGGGGGGGGGGTGAGGGGGGGGGTCCGCAGAGACCAGAGGAGAGGAGCTGAGAGGTTAGGTGAGAGACTTCGGGGGTCGATCAGCTGAGCGAGAGAGGGAGGAGAGAGGGGAGCGGGAGTCGGGCCGGGCCGGGCCGCGCCGCCGGGGATCCCGCCCGCCGCCTCGCACCGCAGCCGCACCGCAGCCGCACCGGTCGGCCCCGGGTCCTCCTCGCCGGCCTCCCCCAGCCCGCGCCGCGCTCCACTCTTATCACATCCCACAAACCTGCTGCTGCTGCTGCCTCCCGGAATTAACCTTCTTCGATTTTTCCTAGCTACGCAGCGATCCCCGGGTTTCTTCTAAACTGTTAACATCCCGTAGTGTCTTTTTTTTTTTTCCCTACACCTCCCCCCCCACTCCCCAGTAGCTACTATTTTGAGGGAGAGAGAAGGAGAGAGAGAAGGAGAGAGAGGGAGAGAGGATATGTAAAACGTTAGGACAGACAGTAAACACTGGCAGAAGAAACCCTGAAAAATGTGGACTCTCGCAATTTCTGCGTCTATTTCTCCCCCTCTTCCTTCCCCCCCCCCCCCGCTTTGTTCCTTTAGCTGTAACTCAAGAACACCATAAACCTATATCCCCTTCCAAGAAGACAGAAAGGGAAAAAGTCTTCAGCCAAAAAAGAATTACTTGACTGTTCTGACGTTTGGTGTTTTGACATTAATGACATTAATGATATTGATGTTTCACCAGGAAAAAAAGCACTAGGAATACAGGAGGTAGTGGGGGAGATGCGGGGGGACGACTTTAAAACTAAATTATCTTCGTTTCCTTATTCTTCTGTGACATTAAGCATACGTGTTTCTTCACTTAAATTTGAAATAGACGTATTGTTCTCAGGTGTTTCTTCATCACATTGTATTTAATTGTCTTCAGCCTTAGGAAATGTAACCATCCTTCAGGCATGCACTTGAATGGGCAATGCATCCTTCTACCTCTGGGTCCCCGGTTCTGTCTACAATTTAAGTCTAAAAGCCCTCTTTCCATCATATTCCCCAATGTGGTAACTGTGAAAGGCTTTCAGATACTTCATTTTCACTCTTTCCTTACATTTTATTTCCCACTTTGTAAACAACAATACAGAATATCACTAGTTTCCTTATACCTTCATTCACAGGGTGCAGTGCCTGTGGAAATCTGCATACATACACTCACATTTTTTTCATTGAAGAGCTGGTGCAATGCTTAAGTAAGGTTTAAAAAAAGGATGAAGTTTCTCTCAAGAACCCTCAAGTGCCCCTGGCTTTTCCTTAAGTTCGAGTCTTGGAGATTTTCCTGAAGTTTGATGTAAGGTTTCTCTGGATTGGGCTAGAGTTCCTTCTATATTTCCCCACTTTACTGGCAGGCTCTGATTTTTGGAATAGCTGTACTTCCAGGCCAGCGGTTTTTTTATTTGTCTTTTTTTCCCTCCCCTTTCTGAAGACCTTTTTTTCTTCCTCCTCCCAAAACCATCAGGACCTTCACTCTGACCTTAAACATCTGCTTTTAGCAACTCAGTTCCCTGACACTGGCCTGTGCTTCCTTAAGGGCAGTCTTAATTCATCATCAGGTGGGGATTTTCCTATTAGTGTTAGTTGCAGTACTTGCAACATATTCTCCTGGAGTAGAAGGTTTATTGCCCAAAGAGAAGCATACTTCTGCTGTCCAGGTTTTTGCTGTTTCGTTGTTGTGTGTGCGCACTTTTCATGGAAGGTTGTGATAAAACCTTCCTGCTGGTTTTTGGTGGTTTAGGCCTAAGATGATGTTTTGACGTGTATCGCAGGAATCGGTGTATCGCAGGAATCAGGAACTTCAAAGGCATATCAGCTCTAAGGTTATGGTTCACCTGCGCGGGGGCCTTGGTACTGTAAATATCTCTTGCATGTAACTGTGACTTAGTGACCATTTCTGGTATTCCCATTTCTGGAATAGCATTATCAAAAATCTGCACGTGTTCCTGCGGTGTATTTGGATGCTCTTTGAATAGTCATGTTTTTATCTTCAGTCAGGGATATTTTAAAGTATGTCTATTCCTAGTTTTAGTTAATTATCTTTTAATGAAAGTGTCAGTCATATTCACATCTGCAGTATTAGGTTAAGATAATTAGATTTTCAAATGAGAGGCAATCTTCTTAAATCCCACACAGGAAAATATTTGTAGAAGATTCTGATTTATAATGACATCTGTACATTTTACCCTAGTTTCCATCATAATACCTCCCCCCCCCGCCTCGACTGAAATGTGTCTGGTAAAATATAGTAGATAAAATATTAATAAAATATCAATACTTGTAGGGGAAGTGGAAGACTAGGTGTGTATGTGCATGAAACCTGTATTGTATGCAAAGAGATTCTTTCCCTGGGCTGATATTTACTTCAGTTTGATAAGGCTGTTTACAGTTGATATTGTCTATTATGGAAGGTTTTGCTTGTTACTTTGTTGATATCTCCAAGCAATTACATGGCAGCCACCAAATAAAGTGTGTTTTGTGTGACTGTGTGTATGTGGAGTGTATGTGCATATGTGTAAATACGATATAGTACGTGAGTGCATGCATGTGTGTGCGTGCATGTGTGTATGTGTAAATAA
Source organism: Apus apus (assembly GCF_020740795.1). Lineage (NCBI taxonomy): Eukaryota > Metazoa > Chordata > Aves > Apodiformes > Apodidae > Apus > Apus apus. Next base: position 125,600,005 of record NC_067283.1, read on the forward strand.
ATCCATCTTTATCTGTGTGTGGGCAGTTATTCCCTATCTTAGGTATATTATCTAACCTTTTACAGAGGTGTCGTACATTCATTATCCCATTGCAAATATGTATTTTTCATTAAATCCCCATTAAGAGAGAGAAAAGGGAAAAGAAAGACAAAAAGAAATATTTCCCTGATGGAATAATTCATTTGGACCCGTTTCTTTCAAGTTCCCGAACAGCTAAAAGAGCAAGTCTGTCCCCCACCCCCCACCCTTTTTTTTTTTTTTTTAATTTTCTCCAGCCATATACTTTGTGTGCATGTGCGTGTGTGTCTGTGTTACTAATGAAGTTTGCAGACTTGTGTTTGTATCCATGAGCTCCTTTCTGCTGCCCCTTCTTCTCCGGGCTGGCTGTGTGGCTCCCGCAGCCCCGGCGAGCCCCTGGCAGCAGCCGTAGCTCCGGCTTCCCCGGCTCCGGGGCTGCGCGTCATTTGCAGCCCGGAGAATGTTGATCACCTCACTAATTACACCTCTCTCTCTCCTCTTCCCTCTCCTCTCCCTCTCTCCCCCTCTCTCTCGCTCTCTCTCGCTCTCTCTCCCCTGTCTCTCTCCCTCTCCCTCTCTCTCTCTCTCTCTCTCTCTCTCTCCCTCTCTCTCTCTCTCTCCCTCTCTCTCTCTCTCTCATTCCCAGAGTGCATATCGGGAATAGACACACAAAGACATGCGCACTCAACTTAATCAGCCATTTTTTTAAACAGGGCTAAAACGATAATAATTAGCAGAATAAAGACATATCGGATTTTCATTTCCTTTCCTCCTTTTCCCAACCCCTTCACAACCAAACAGCGAGACCGCGGTCGGCACATGCTTTAACAACTCCCGGACCCCAAAGGACCGCTCCATGCCCCCCACTTCTTGCTCAATCATTTTTATTTTCACCCAATAAAGTTGGAGGATTATTTTTTTTTATTATTTTTTTAATGAACCTTCTCTCGTTTACTTGGATGTGATCAGCTGTTAAGTAAATAAAGCAAAACAAAAAAAAAGAGGCGAAGATCCAGTAGGAACTGCGAGGGGAAATGGAAAGTAAGTTTTTTCTTTAACTTTTATTGAGTAGTTTGTGTTAAATTTAGGTCGAGTATCGATTATCTTTCCAGGCTGATCTTGCACAATCTTTGATATTTCGCTCTCGCTCTCTCTCTCTCTCTCTCCCTCTCTCTGTGCCTGTTTCTCTCTCTCTCACATACACACACACACTCACATCCCCAGATCCCATGTATCTCTCCCCTCTCTCTCTCCCCCCTTTTTCTGCCTGTTTCCCCATTTTTAGGTACAGTACTTGTTCTCATTTGGGAAGGAGGGGCTGCTTTTTCTCTCTCCCTTCTTGCTTTCTCTCTGTCTCTTTCTCTTTTATTCCGGGGGTTACGTTTTGTTTGTGGATTTCTTTTTGTTTTGGTTTGGGGGTGTGGGTTTGGTTTTTATTTCTTTCGGGCTGTAACTTTCGGATTAACTGGAGGACCCTGCTCAGTTTTCAGACGAGGTTCAGGGGGTGCCCCCCACTTTTTATTTCGCTCTTTTTTTGTAGGGACCTTGGAGAGGGGGGGAATACTGTCAGATTAGGCAAGACGTTACGGCTGTCAGAAGTCATCGCCTGCCAGCCCCTTTACAGCTCGCGCTCTTGTTTAGCAGCTTAGACCCCCCCAAAACTTTGAGGTGCTTTTTGAAGGCGCATTCTGCTCTCCCATCCTGCTTCCCTCTCCTCCCCATCTCCACCCCCCTCGGCCTCCCAAACTTTCGCTTTCGGGCGGGGGATGGGGGTGGGGTAATGCCAGCAGGGCAGTGGGGACCCTGCCTGCGTACGTGTGTACAGAAGGTGTGGGGTGCTTTTCCCCCTTTCTACCCCCCACCCTTTTTTTTTTTTTTTTTAATACATTTTGCAGGTAGGTTTCTCAGGAGCAGAGGCAGGGGTGGCTGTGCGGGAGTGTGTGTGTCTGTGTGTGAGCGCAGGGGGATCGCGCTGCTGGCTGCCGTCTCTGGCAGCAAGGAGGAAGAGGAGCCCGTTAGGAGCGCGCTTTGCCTCGCTGTCAGTTTCGCTGCCCGGCGCGGGGAGGCGGCCCGGGAAGCCACGGCCCGGGAAGCCACGGCCCGGCCCGGCCCGGCAAGCCGGCCCGGCCCGGAGCAGCACGGCCCCGCCGGCGGGGATGCGCGGCTACCGCTGCCTCAGGGCGGCTGCCGGCCGGGCGCCCGAGGAGCCCCCGGCATCCACGCCACGCCGCTCCGCGCCGTAGGGAAGGCTCCGCGCCGGCGGGGTCGGGGGCTGCTTTCAGCGCAGCCTTTCTGAGATTTTTGAAAGGGGGAAGGGGACTGTCGGTTGTTTTGCGGGACAGACGTCTATTTTATTTATTTATTTATCTGTCTATTTATTTATTTATTTATGTAAAGCGAGAACTAAGGTGTTTTAAAAAAACAACCAAACCAACAACAACAAATCCCAACAAACAGCCAACCAACCAAAAAAAAAAAAAAGCTAAGAAAAAAAAAAGCTCATAAACAGCGTGAAAGCAGTTCGGTTCCTGCTCTATCTAACTGCTTGTGCCAGAATCAAGTGCATCCCTTCCTTCCCATCACGGCGGCTAATGGCAGGCGCGTCCCTGCTTTCCCCTTTTGCCTTACATGAAATTTCCTGCAAAAATGCAAATAAACTTTCCCTCACCAGATGCCCACTTACGGCTGTTCACCTCCACTCCCTCCCTCCTGCATCTTCTCGCCCTCACCCCCCCACCCCCCCCCCCCCCCCCCCCCAAGCTTCCCCAGCAGCAGCGGCAGAAAATGCACGGGTTGGTATTTCTTTTGTTACCTGTGAGCCGGGCGGCCGGGGGTCTCTCATCGGCTGCTTAGGGCACTGGGTCCAACCGAGAGAGGAGGCACATCAGTCGGGTTCAGCCTGTTTCACCTCAGCGCCGTCCCGAGGAGGCTTTAGCCACCATTCAGTAACACACTCTCCTCCTCCTCCTCTTCCTCCTTAGGTACCAAGGCAGAGATCGCAAACATAACACCCCCCTCCCCACCAAAAAAAAAAAAAAAAAAAAAAAAAAAAAAAAAAAAAAAAAAAAAAAAAAAGCCCAACCAAAAGACAACTTGCCAGGCTGAAGATGGTGGATTTACATTAAGCCAGACACAGGCAGGTTCACTCAGGAAGTCTGACCATCCCGTTTTCTGACAGTTGCATTTCCTCGGCTCCATTCAGTCCTCTGCTATTTTCTTTTTTTTTTTCCTTTTTTTTTTTTTTCTTTTTATTAGCTTTTTTCCCGTTTTTAATCAAGGATTATGTAGCTGGCAGGAGGAGAGCGAGAAAGACAGTGGAAAGCAAGGGCTCGAGTGCTTTTGGGTTGGTTGCTTGTGAGGGTGTTTTTTCTGATGGTGATTTTTTTTTTTTATTTCAATTGTGTTTCCCCTGGATTTGCAGTGGCTGGATCCTTAGGAGCGGTGGTGGAGCGTTTAAAAAGATAATATGTAGCATTATATTTTTAGTTTGGTGGTGGATGGATGGAAGAGGTAGTGAGAAGCCTTTGCAGCCCTGCCTGTTGTTGGTTAGATTGAGGCAGAGACTTGGCTGCGATTGGGACGCAACTGTGACATGGGCATCGATCGCTTCCATTGAGAGCAGTGCAAAAACACAGCCTGGGTATGTAACACTCGCAGTGCCATCAACACTTGTTTTACTTTATATTTACTGGCAAAACTGACAGAACGATCCGGCGTGCTTTTCTTTGAAATAAGGAATACAAACATTTGGATGGGAAGGTGCACAAAGAAGAATGTGGAAATAAATGGGGGGTTGAAGGTTGGAGTGTGTGTGGGGGGGAAGAGCCTTAATCATCATTCCTCCACTTCCTATTCAACTGACTGTTTTTAAGGAGTTTCTCTCTTTTCTCGACTGTGGGATCCTCCTAAACTGGTTGAAATGAAAAAAAATCAGACAATCAACCTTGAGGGAATATCTGCTGGTTTTCAGGGTTTGCGGTTTCAGCCGGTAGGAAGGCACACAAAATAAAAGATGGCTAGCCAGCTGTTTTAACCTCTTGCACCTGGCTCCAGAGCTTGGACTCACTAGGATTATTCAGTTATTCGTGCTATCTGTGCTTGAATATTTATAGTGTATGATCTAGAGATCCATATAGTGCATTGTAGCATCTCTTTATCCTCTGGTTGTGGGCTTTTTGGACTTCGTCAACATAAACATGTATTCAATAGTTTTCATTTTTATGATAATGAACAGAGAGGGTCAATGAAATATAGAGGGAAAAGTCATAAATCTGCAAAAGTGAAACCTATCCAAGGAACAAAGAAAGGTCAGGTAAACCATCTGTGTAAGTCACAGTAATAGTACCTGCTGTTTGGTTTATGCAGTAATGCTGCTTTATTATTCTCTAAAATTAAACTTATCCGCTAGATCGAGTTAAAACTAAAGGAAAGCTGTGGAGATGATAAATGGCATTGCGTGCATCTTTCAGAATAGCAAGATGGTTTTGTTCCTCTATTTTTGAATACTTCAGATTTATTTGTGAAGATGGTGCACCAGCAAAGTACATATAAAGGGGGCCGAGAAAAATCACTGTTTAATATTGCAGAATTTACTGCTTCCATTCCGACCATGAGCCTAAATTTACACAATGAAATTTGATTATCTCTAATAACAATATTAGATCCTGCACTGGATGGATGAGAATTGAGGTGGTTTTGTTGATTGCAAGGGTTTAATGTTGCATTTCAGAATCTGATGTGGTTTAGCCTCCCTTCCATTAACTGGAAAACCCCTGAGGTTTTACAATTATTTCTTAAAGATAATACATTTAAGATTGCATTGGTAGGCTGAAGAAAAGTCATAAAGGCAAGAAGGGAAGCCCTTAATAACTCTTGAGATTCAGACATGTTCAGCAGTTAGATTGGCTCTGACTTCACCAAGGGTCGACAATGTGTCATTTCCATGAAGCCAAATTGCCCTCTGCCTATATGATATTAATGTGCAAATCAATATTTCAGGGATTAAATTTCCCTTCTTCATTTTTTATGGTTTCTACCTCAATAAGTCTCAAGTCTATTAGAAGAGGCTGGATGATTTAAAATCTTTCACTGCAGAATGGCTTGTCGTAGCCTTGTTTCACAGACCGTTTTTGGATTTTCGTTATAAAAGACTAAAGGCATTCCAAAGAAGTTGATAGTCAATATAGGGACATGCTCACTGTTGTAAAGCCCTTGTTCGATTAAGAGCTAAAAAGGTATTGAAAATATAATATATATGCTTATATAATATATATACATTATACTGCTTTAAAAATATTGTGTTAATCACCTATTGATTTATTTCAAAATCAATTGAAGTTCCTTTCTTATTAGTGATTTGTTCAGCATTCTTCAGCCTTGTTGTTAATTTTCTTAAGCAGCATGCATGAATTAACCTGCTGATAGAATGTGTTTCTGGTTTTCTTTGAAGAATATTTAAAAACAGGCATTCTTACCTATTTAAGCTAAGTGGTGTGTACAGTTTAGCATTGTGGGGAGAACCAGGGCACTGTTTTCTGCACTTTTGATTCAGCATTGTTTTAATGAAGCTAAGGGGTGTTTTGTAAATATTTTATTATTTCTGCTCAGATGCGTATCAGCAATGTTTATTAAGAGTTTCTATTGAATATTCAGGATCAGTTAAAAATTAAAATGGAGCTATCTGATCTGGAAGGAAACAATACATGACAGAAAATTTAGGTCAAAATATGAGGTTGTGACTTTATCACATAATCTTGGGAAGGCCCTACTGTCTATCATTTAGTGTTGTTTTATAGTCTTAGACCATCTGGACCAAGTTCCGCACAGCTGCATGAATTTCATATGTGATAGAACATTTTTTCCATTCAGTGTGAAATGTTCCTTCCTAAAAACGTACACCAGACTCGCTTAATTTAGTCTGCTAAAAGAAATGCACATGAAAAAGGACAAAAGGCTCTTTAATCTCTGCAAGCTGTTTGTTTTTCTTCAAGATTCCTGTCTGTTTGGGTTTGAAAAGTCATGTTTATTGAGCAGATGATTCTGAGGTGTGACATTAAAATAATATATGATTTTTGTGCTAGTTTCAGCTCTCGTAGTTAATTTGCAGAGCTACTTTTTATGCCTGTCAAAACACAGAGTTAATCTATTCTTATTTACAATTAATCTCAATAAAATTAATCTTAACTATGCCTTAGTCAGTAGCTTAAAATATCTAATTATATTCAATTAACTGCTGTCATAGTAATTAACACTGCTTAATTGCCTCTGCATATATTTATGTAAAGCTCATTAGTTACTGCTTGCTCATTTCTCGTTCCCATTTTTGAGGTTCTGAGAACACTGACATAAAAAACAGCCTAGTTTTTGACAATTCAGATCTTGAAAAACCCGTGACAATTGCAATACATGTGCTCGTAACCTGCTATGTGGGTAAATATTTGTGTTTTCATATGCAAAAAGGGTACCAGAGCTGGGTGTCTCAAGAACTTCCAATCCAGCTGCCCCCACTACTCTCGCTCTTTTCTTCTACCCCAACCCATACAAAAATGTTTTCTAACATCTAGTTGATAGAAATATGAGAAGCCACGTTAAGCTTTGTGTTTATAAATGAAGAGCTTTTCTGCATCTGCCTTGGGGCTGTACCCAGAAGGCAGAGCTTTGCTGCTCCAAATTCATTCAAAGGGTTAAAGACTTGGCCAAGGTTCAAACTGAGGAGCGCCCAGGGAAAGTGCATGTGAATATGTACAAGTTTCATGTAATTAGTGCTTAATTATATTAACATATGCAAATTGTCAACTTAGGAGCTTGTTGAGCTGGCAAAGATCAGCCAGGCACAATTGCTGTATTGTTCTGAAACAATAATGGATTTCAAGTTGGATTGTGAAAACACATAACTAGCTATCTAATTTAACTCATACCATGGTGAAATTTCATTAGTCTCCATGGAGACTGGTTTAATTGTGCTGACTAATGTTCTGGGCTGCAGAATGTCCTAAAAAGAAAGCGTTGTTTGCCTAATCCACCTTACAATGACACTTGTTTGTACATGTTTCCCTTGTGTGAGAATTTGCATATGCAAATAAATAGTTTCTCTGCCCCATTTGTCATGGCTGTTCATTACCCATGAAGAGGACATTGTTACTAGGCTGTTACTGAGTCTCCCAAGACAGGATAGTGTCAACCAGTCCAGCCACATTCTTTCATAATTTGTTTCTGATTAATAGACCAGAGTGAGGCTCATTCTATTCAGGCTTCTGCAAAGGGAAGGTCAGTTCTGTCACTGAAAAGAGTTTCCGCAGCAACTGAAGTTTTTTTTTCCTCTCTCTTCCCCTCCCCCCTCTTGCTTTGGCTAAAATAATAATATTTAAAATAATGTATTCTTGCTCTAAGGAATACCTCCACTAATAATCTCTAGTTTCCTAAAGCAAAAGATAGGAAAATAAAAGAGATTCTGGTATTGGAATATTAATCCTGTTTTTGACAGAAAGGTAAACTGATATAATTGCTTTTCAGTCGAAGGAATGGGGGTTTATACAAGTGTGAAAGCATCGGAAAAGGATTAGCATTTTTTTGCATAATGAAAAGCTCTGTTGAATAGGGCACTGAATGGTTGACTGAATGACTGAGATGAAAGGAAGATGAAAATGCAGGCTCCTCTTTCTTTATGCCTATGTTCAGCTCTCCCTAAAGTTATGTTTGTCCAAGACTTGAGAAAACAAGCAGAAGCTCAGATTTCAGTAACTTGCCAAGATGCTCTGAGTTTCCATCATCATGTGAAGCAGTATGCATGAGAGTAGTGCCACGAAAGGATGAGAAACACAGGTTTGTATGGAGAGCAGCTCCAGGAACATGACAGGCAAACCAAATATTGACTATTTAGTATCGAGGATTCCCAGCACTTTGCTTAGGAGAAAGAAAGAGGGAGGAAAGGGGCTGCCAGGGATGGAAGAAGCTATTTTAAAAGTTGCCAATGGAAATTAGGCATCAACACATAATAATCTAATGAAGTTTGGTATTCAAGGAAGCAGGCTTTAGTCAGTATCTCTTTCAATTATTAAACTATTTCTCTTTTGGAAAAAGTTGTGAATTCTGACTCAGTGCTTAAGAGTTTAAGTGGTATAAAAGCCTTGCTGGGGAAAAAATTACTCTGTTCAGCTTTGAAAATAAAGCAATTTTACTGAAATAGAAATTGATATATGCACAGAAGGAGCAGGGTTTTTGCCGTGACTACATCAGCGTGATCAGGTTGTTTAAAACATTTGTATTCTGGTAGATTCAGGTGGCAAGAAGGGCCCCGGCCCCGTCCTGCAATCAGTGTCCTCCTGCAATCAGTGCTAACCCCCACTGACTTCAACTGGAGCAGGATCAGGCCCTCAGACAGGACTGCAACTGGTTAGCTGTTGACAATGTGATCAGTGCTTCTAATTATGTTCTCTCAACAGTAATTAGGGCAGTTAAAATACCATAAGTGTTGAGCCACTTTTGAAAGTGGGAAGTGGTTCTTTTGTATGTATGTAAATCAAATGCAGTGTGAATAATTATTTGTATGTATGCATATTAAATGGGCTCTCATTTTTTTTTTTTCTTTTTTTCAGGTCAACATAATTACTGATTTAAAGATATTGAGAAAAACTGTTGGTAGTTAGACTAAACGTTAACTTGTTTGGGGGATTTTTTAGTTTAGTTTGCAGAATATTTATTTGTATATGCTTCTTAGCTCAGTATTGGGTTTGATCTGATCGTATTTAAACAATTAGAGATGCCTCTAAGAAATGAAGCTTACTTATGGACAAATGAAGTAAAACTGTAAATGCAGAAAGTGCTTGATAAGAATAGACACAAAAATTCTCTCTTTTAAGCTTCTATGGGGTTTGAGAATGTTTTACTGCAAACTTTATGAAATTCCTTAAAACTTCTTTTAAAGGAACATGCTACGGGGATATTCTTTCATTCTGGGAACAGCTTACTAGTGTATTTCCATAAGAAAAACGTGTTAATTTAAAAAATAAATTCATTTATATTTTAAAATATTGTTAACCAAGCACCATGTGTTGTCTCTGGCAAAGTTCCAGCCACTGTAGTACTGGATAACACATGGGTTAATAATAACTTATGTGATGTCTGCATTCTTACTGAATGGGCAGAAACCCAGCACACTGAGATTCAAGATTTTACAGAATAGGATGTATCACAGAGTATATTTATGTGAACAGATGCACAGGTAGAAGGCAGTTAAAGACACATATTGGTTGTTTTTACCTAGTAGGTAAAAAACCCTAGTAGGTTCTGTTTGGTTATTGTTGAGATTTGGTTTTGCTTTTGAAAGGGGTAATAAACACATTTATTGATAGCAGGATTCAGCAGACCTGAAGAGGTAAACTTGTTTTGCATAAATGAGGGCAGCAGGTTTAGTCTTTAATACATATTACTCTATTCCTTTTTTAATAGTCATTCTATAGCACTTTCATACCAGTATTTTTATTAGTATTGCAGCTTTTGCTGAGATCCAAGCTAAGCCAGAAAAGTTTGTACTAGAGTGAAATATGCCAGTCTTGTTGAGGAAGTACTTTGTCTGCTTGAACAAAATATTCTGAGGAATTGTTTAACTGAGTTATATGACCAAAATGAAAGTTTGCTATATTAAGATGCTCTTTTATATGTTCACATTGCTCAGAATCACCTTTTTTTTTTTTTTTTTCCTTAAATATATACTTAGAAGGCAATTTGTCCAACATTATATTTTATTTGCTTTTGGTACTCTTCAGAACAATTTTACATATGCCCAGAAACTGGGATCTCTTCATAGACAAATCTAGCAAACTTTTAGCACTTGCAGTGCTCTGATAGGCCATACCAGCTCCTAAGAGGTGTTACAGTCCTTCAGGTCAATAGTTCACAAACTAAAGGCTTTATATACCGGATAGACCATGGTGACTCTGAAAACAGATATCTACTATGTAGGCTGCAGCACTGTCTGCAGAACAAGTGATTCACACACTAGATGTACACCTAAAACTATTAAAAAAGACAAACCTTCTTCTGAAACTAGGAAATCCTTACAAAATGCCTGTGTTGATGTCAGTCTAGGACATGTAAACCCAAATGAACCAGTTTATTCCCATTCACCCCAAAATAAATTAACAATAACTTCTCTGAAATCAGAGGAGTAGTATGGGAGTAAAATTGGCCAGACATAGTTTGATATTAGTAGAAAAATAGTCAGGCTTTTAGTTACTGGTTGACAATAATCCCATAAAATCAAATTTAAAAGGCTTCATCTCCTCTTTTTGCACTGCCATTTCCATTTTTAAGGATGATGTGCTTAGTGCAGAAGGCACCGGAGGGTCTGTATGAAAGGTTTTCTAGAGAGGGTGATGAGGGTCAATTCTCTTCCTTTTACCAAGTAATAGCAGAGCTGAGAGTCTGAGAGCAGTGGCTGCTGCAGGCTTGCCCCTCCCTGTTTTGACACTGAGGCTGCCTTATAAATTCACCTAATCTGAGATGACAAGGCACCTGTCGCTGGGAGTGCTCCAGTGTTTGGGGCACTCATGGAAATCTGGAATAATCCCAGTTATTTCCACACTTGTTCCAGAAGATGGTAGTGTAACAGATCGTAATAATCTCTTTTTGAAGAATGAACACATTACTTCCTTCTTTCCCTTCAGTTGTTGGGGAGGATCCTTTGATTTTTGGTATTCTGAGGAACAGAGCTTTCTTAAGAGAGGGGAAAAAATACTCCTTGGATTTGCCAAGTGTTACATGATGCTTTCAAATGCAAGTGATTTTCCTGTGTGAGAAACGATGGCTGTCCACTTTCAAATGAGAGTTTCTCCTTGTGTAATACTTAAGACTTTATGTGTCTTCCCCACTCTAGATAATAAGGTTCTGAGTGAAAAGTAGCTCCTTAAACAGGGAACTTATTCCTGTGGGTTTTGCTCTGGTCCTTTTATATTTTTTTTATATTGAAATGTGGTTATTGATTTTGCTTACAGCATGGAGGGTTTAAATTAAAGAAAATGTAACATTTCTGAAATAAATTATTAGGTATATGGCAAATGTCACCCCTCAGTCTCTCCGTTGTTTTCAGTTTTATGAACCGCTCCCCAAAGGACTCATGCTTTGCCACTGCTGTGCAGCCTTCTCGAGGGTGGGAAGTGTCACCCTGTGCACAAACAACTGTGAGCCACCCTGCTGCGGCACAGTGATCTGCTCCAGGGCTGTTTCCAGAAGGAGCAACCAGGGAGGCAAAGTATGATTTCTCACTGGTTTGTCAGCCAGTGCACTGGGACCGGCATTTCATCTCCAGTGAAAAGCGTCACTGGAGTTTTAAGTCCCAACTGGTCTGACCCATGGATTTTTGCTTGATGGGTGGTTTCCCCAGCACTGCTGCAGTTTCCAGTTTTAACTGAGGGCCTCTTCCAAAGTCCAGCACTTCTCATTGATTTGCCCGGATTTGGACCAGGCCCTTGAAAAGAAGAGTGCTGTCTACTGAGGCGCTCGCCGACAAGCAACCGGCGGCAGGCCCGAGCTGCGGGCCCTGGCCCCAGACCCGGCCCTGGGCCCAGCCCTGCGGGGAGCACTCGCTGACATCACAGGGCAGAGCAGTGTGATCACCACTTTTTTTTTTTGTTTGTTTCCTTTTTTTTAATTTTTTATTTTTTTTTTTTCCTCCCCTGAGTGGGTGGAAAGACAACAAAAAATGTTAGTATTTAAATATAGCAGAAACTGGGAGCCTGACAATAACTCAGCTACTACAGAATAAATTCAGCCATCTGGAGATTGTGACATGTCCAAAAAGGGGAGGGCAGGGGAAGACCTTAAAGATGAAGGATTTAATTCCACGTTGCAATGTATTCTCCACACAGGCTGCCGCTTTAATGTTGAGCTGCATAGGTTTCTGAGTGGTTTTGTCCATCAGGAGTATGTACTGAAACACCTAGCATCTTGCCACAATTGAATGTTAATGTTTCTAGACCAGAGTTGTTCAGTCCAGTGCTGAGTTTACTGGTTGGTATTAGTTTGTTTTTCAACGTCGTTATAATTTAAAAATATTTCTTTGAGGCTGTTTGAATTTTTTAAATACGTAGAATATCAGTGATGTATAAACATTCCTGGTTTCAACTGTAGCTGTACAGAAGGGCTGAATCTGCTCTCAGCATATTTTTTTACATTATTTTAATAATTGTAAGCAAATATATTAGAAATACTTTAGGTTCAGTTAAAAATCTATGCAATTTAAACAAATGCTGAATTGTGTAACAGTTTGTCTGGGAATTACTTAGGCTGCACAGTGTAATAATATTTTATTAGCTGTCATTTGTTTTCTAGGAAGAAAATGGTGATTTTTATGCTGTGTGGTACAAAAAAACTTGGCACTGAACTGGGACAGTCCCTGAATGTGAATTTCTAAAAAGGTGGGACAGTAGTTGCCCAAAAGGTGAAGACTTGAGAAAAATTGGGGTGGGTCATTTCTTTCCTGAAATGAAGCAGGGTACAGACTAGGAGCCATTAAGGTTTGCCAGGAGTTGCTGGTCATAGAAGCCTGTTTAAGTGCTCACTGTCAACAAGGAAATCATGGGCAGCACTTAAAGTGGCTCACCTCTGATTTATTCATAAACCTCACACGAGCACTTGGCTTTGTTCTTGCTCTGGTAAGGGGGAACTGATGCCAATAAGAACAGGAATAAAGAGCTTCTTGCATGGTCCAAAAGTGAATAGCACTTTATCTCAAAGCATGACCTCCATTCCCAAGATCTGTTGTGTTACAGTTGACTCCGCTAGATGTGTATTCTCAGATGAATTGCTAGAAGAGGTTACAACAAATACATACTTTCTCTAGATGTAACAAGAACTGTGTAACTGGAACTTCGGTTCTAACTTGACAGAAAGGTTGTGGTATTGATAGTGAACTGAGAGATTTCCGTTTCAGACAGCGCTTTATGCTGGTGTTTTTAATGTGAGTCAGAAAACAGTATGATTATGTGGCTGCGATTCAAGTGAACATTTTATATTCTTTAAGGGATTCAATTGAGAAATGTATTTTGATAAAAGCAGAGACACAGAAATGTGAAGTAGTTCAGAGACCAAAAAGGGGAAAAAAAGAAAAGAAAAGAAAAGAAAAGAAAAGAAAAGAAAAGAAAAGAAAAGAAAAGAAAAGAAAAGAAAAGAAAAGAAAAGAAAAGAAAAGAAAAGAGTGGACTTCATTTTTAGGCATATTTGATTGCTGCTGCTTTATTTTTGTTTCTCTAAAAAAGGCAAAGTAGTGCTAGCAGTCTGCGATGGGGGAAGGGATCTTTCGAAGACGTTCAACTGCCATGTTTGCACTGGGGCAGAGGTTGAGTACAGTTACTTAAATCCCCAGAGAAACATTTAGTTAACACTAGTCTCTTTCTGATCCCGTCTGAGTCTGGTTTTCTTTTCTGCTTTTTAATGAAGTTTGTTTGTTGCTATTTTTGGGTTACATTTTTAAACTGACTTGCATTTTCACAACAGATTTGACCAAAAGAGTCATAATGGAAGACAGTGATGAGAGTTAATGATACGTCTTTGATAAAGCAGTCCTCGTGTGCAATCTGATCACAGCCATCAGCTCATTTGTCATGGCTGAAGTGAAAATGTCAGGACCAATGAGTGTATCAGTGCTGAAGGGGGCGAAAGGGCTTTTGGAGACACTTTTGTGCTGGGAGTGGGCCATAGCTTAGATGCAGCTCTAGGGAAATACTGGGATTAGCCAACTCTGTGCACAAATCCCTAGCATAACAGAATTAGTTGGGAAAATGAGGTTTGTTAGGAAAAAAAAAAAATCTGTAGGACTGCTCTAGGCTGCAGCCCAGGAACTATGCAAAACAGTAAGGCATTTTATTAAAATAATTTTAGCAAAGTGAACATACACACATTCCAATGAAAATCACAATTGGTAGCCAACATTATAAAAAAACACATCTTAATGCATTTTGCATATGTGTGTGGGTTTTCTTCTAGAAAGAAAACGTGCATTTAAAATAAATACAGTCCCACAATCTTAAAATAAGGTTTTCTGAATTTGACACAGTGGCAATTAATACAACATATTTAAATACCAGCTGATGCTGATGAACTTTTTGCATGGGTTAGTTCAAATAAAAACTAAGTGTATACTCACTGCTGCCAACACTTCTTTAGTGAGGAGGTATAATTCATACTATAGGAACATATTGATTGCAAAACTGGAACTCTGTGTGGCTGGACTCTTCGCTTTTTGACTAGTCTGTACAAGGTGCTTCTGAAGACTATCACTGTAGGCAGATGTAGGAAAACCTATTGTGTACATTTGCCTTGCCATGATTGCAAATGCAAATTATTTAGACCTCTAAAGAAAAGTTTTAATATCCCTTACAAATTTTGTTTTGTTTTTCACATTCATTCTAAGAACTCTGGATACTTTTGGCAGCCAGTTTCTATTAAGTTTCTTAACCTTCGTACATTAATGATATCAATGGTATCTTGCAGCAATGGCTCCCTTTCCCCTTCTTGTCATTGGGTTTAAATTTGTTGCAGCTTAGCTTTCATGGAAACCCCCTACTTGTCTTTTGGTAAGCTTTGTCTTGCTTCCTGTTACATACCTGGGAAGAGCAGGGTGCTTTTGCCACTACGTTGTCTATAAAAATGCTGAAGAAATCTTGCTTTCTTTGAGGTGAAGATGCTGTTTGACAGACCTATTCAGCTGTTGTGGAACCACCTAGGTATTTAAATGGGTAATCCCATAGCCTGTGCTATGCCAGCCCAAGAGGAGTGAGCAGCAGTGTGTTATTCCATCTCTAGTGCATTGAGCAGTTACTGAGGAACTGTTTGAAAGATAGTTGTGTGTAGATAATTGTCCAGCTACACCAGTGGATATTGCGTATTTGGCTGTGGAAGGGATATTTGCCTGTTTTGCTGAACTTCCTGCATGTTTGATATTGTAGAATTGGGGGTGTTTTGACTTCACAGATCCATGCCGAGGGTGTTCAGCAGACTGTCAGCACCAGGCTGAGATCAGTTTTTCTTTTGTTTGGTGTTACTATAAGAGGTGCTCCTGCAAGTTTATCATCTTTCTTTTGCACTTAGCGGTAGGCTGAGATGGAAATTAAGTTTGATATCGGTTCCATTGCACCACTGATCCAGTAGCTGCCATCAGTATGCAAGGCCTTCAAAACACAGCCGAGCATGGCAGAGGATGGCACTCAACCTTACCATGCCCTGTGTTATTGGTGTCTCTGTGTTGTTCATCAGTGGTGTAAAGCTCTTGCTTCCTTTTTATTTCCCAGAACTTGGGCATAAGTTTGGGAGCAGACAGAACTAGCATGTGTGCTGATGAGAGGGGGTGTAGAGCAAGGGTTGTGTGGCCAAGCCTTAGGCTGTAGCTCGGATACTAGGTAATTGCCTCTGGTAAGCCCAGGCCTCTTTGCAGCGGGCTTGGAGCTAGCATATGAAACTTCCTTTTGTGGTCATGGTCTTCAGGCCCGTGGTCCTTCTGGGCCTTCTCATGCTATGAATGTGGCTACAGGGACTAATGATACCAGGTAACCTCAAGTCTGGCATAGAAATGTGTAATAAAGCTGCAGCCACTAGCCTTTAAGCCCCAAACACTTCTCTGTTTATGCGTGTCAGTGTGAGTGGCAGCAGCAAAGTAATTTATTTAATCTAACTAGTACTTATGTTTGGTAGGAGTTGTCTGCAGATTTCTTCCATTTCACATACAATGAATTGTCTTTCTTCAGATAATGTGCTTGTACAACCTTTTTTCTTTTTGTATTGTTTTGTTTAATTCTATTGATTTACAGTATTGAAGTGGAAAATCTGATACCTGTTTCCTGCACTTGGACTGTATATAGTCAAAGAAGCTGATGAGATTCTTCCCTCCCTTCCACAAGCCCTTTAGCTGTTTTAAATGTATAATTATCATTGCATGTCATTTGATAGCTGCACTAATTGCTGCCAACCATTGTCTGTTTGCACTTAATGTTGAAACCTGATCAACATCCTGCTTTGGTTGATGTTTGGTGGTAAACTTTAATTAACTCTTATTGCAATGAAGAAGAGCTCAGTCTCTGTGCTAACTAATCATTTACCTTCATTATGTCCTGACAGCTCCACTTGTTCCTAGTACTAATAGATACACCAGTCAGTAAATAAACCTGCAAACCTTCATGCCTCGAAGTTGTTCCACATTGATATTTCGTTGCTTAAAGTATAACGGGGTAAAGATAATTCTTTTAGTTAGTTTTGTGTCTTTGCTTTTCCAGACACCAGTCTCAAATTGCCTTTTTCATGCCAGGCAATATCATTTCAATAGTAACTGTAGATTTAAGATAACATTATTCCTTCGGCATGGTTCCTATATACATGCATCTTTTGAATCAATACAATTAAGCTTGTCTCCTGTTGGAATTCTTGTAATTATTTTTCCTGAAATACTTTTCCTGTAATGATATTGAAGTTAAAGTAATCAGGTTACTGGCAGATCATGTAAAATTCAACTCAAAATTGCTGGCTGCTTGATTTTAATTTGTCTGACATCAAGTTTGTTTAAAAAGGGATAATATGTGGTTAAACCAAGGGGCTTATAATTATGGTTGACATTTGTTTGTTTATAGTGAAATCTAATTAAAGTTCATACATTTTAAAACACAAAAGTTAATTACTGAATTGCTCACTTCACTTATGCACAGCAGTCAGATTAACTTGCAGAGAAAAAAAATGACAAAAGACTATGCATAATAAAAACAAAATGCCCAACTGATCTTGGCAATACAAAAGAAATTTGCCATGATAATATTATAGAAAAAACCAAATGATTTATTAATAACTAAACTTTTTAAAAAACACCCTGTATTTTCACTGACCAGGCCGATTTTAATACGGTTATATTTAATTGTTTAACATTACTTACAATACCAATGGCCTTTTTTTTTTTTTTTTTCCAGAGACATAACTGGAAGAGTCTTTCAGTCTTGTAAATAGGCTAAAAAGCATAGTTCTTTATCTTTTTGTTCTCATTAAAACTCTTTCTAAAGTCTTCTGGAATTGTCCTATCTCCCTGAGAACTGGAATGTTTGCTCAACTACCTGCCTTGTGATAACTTTTAGACAGATAATGGCAGCATGTTTAGCATGCAAGCAAATTAGTATTAGGCTAACAAAAAAGTACTGTAACATTTACTGCACAGTTGGTTTTGAGACAACAAAGGGAATAGGTTGGTAGTGTAGAGCCACTTTGGCTTCCTAGCTGTTACTTGTCAGTTTTGCAATTCAGTCTTGCCTTCCAAATGTGCTGATAGGGTACATAGCCAGACTTAAGTAAAATCACAAATTTTGTGATAAATCACACTCTAAAAGATTATACTGCTCTATTTTATATCGTTAAAGTATTTAAATACAGTTACTTATGTTAACATTGCATCTTTGTTAAATTAGACTTAAGTTTAATGAAGCAAAACCCCCTACATTTCTGTAATATTTTTCATAAAACCTGTGAATGCAAAAAATCTCTTTTATAGTGTTTGAGAACAGGTGACAAATCCAGGCAGTGTGATTTTTCGTGAAGACAACCACAATTAATTTCCTTGCTGCTTCTATTTAATTTAGTTTCATGTGAGTATAAAACAACATCAAATGTAAACTAACTTTGGTCAGAGTTAAAGAGATTAAATGGTGAAAGCTTTAGAGATTGGGAGTATTGACATATTAATAAACACAGTAAATATGATTTATTAATTCCTAAAATGATTGATGCAGTATATTTCTTTAAAGGAAAAAGGAAAGTAGATTCAATAGCTAAGCTTTTATTTAGCAGGATTATAAACCTGAACTTCAAAATTTAATAGGGTTTTTGGGGATGAAAAAGGAAAGCATAGGGGCTCTTTTCATTAATGGCATGCTTGTAAAATTTAGTGTAATTTACATAACCTTTCATAGCATATATTGTGTGTGTTGTCATACAGGATCGGATTGATTTGTAGATTAATATTTATTTAGTAAAAGAAAATCAAAGGGATTAAGCAGTCATCAGTTTAATTCTAATCCTACTTTGCATAGATGAGACAAAGGGAGGTGATTAATGCTCTAATGTTTGCTGGGTCACTATCATTCAGATGCACCTTTCTCCAAAAAGAAAGAAAGGGGAAAAGTTGGTGCCTCCTCCTAGTATTGGCAAACAAGAGTTTTCTAGCAATCCTTTAACTGATTAGGCCATTCTTCATCACTAATGAAGTAATCACTACAGAACCTCAGTGTCAGGTGGAGTAGTAGAAATATGGTATGAAAGCGAAAATTAGAAGGATAATTACAGCTCATATTCTTGTCTCACACCAATGTGAGCTATTAATGTTTAGTTAGAACAAATACATGCAAACTAAAGTGACTGGAAAAAAAAATATGCAAAATTTACTTGCAGAGGTAGCCTAAGAAATAGGCCTATCTTGCATAATAATTACAACATTTCCCTAGAAGAACAAACAACAACAAAAGAAATATATTGCACAGTAGCTTTGTCAAGCTGAGATTGCTGATCCTGCTTTTAAAAGGAGA